>NC_142501.1:117682248-118001671 GCF_057876585.1 Rhinolophus sinicus | reverse complement strand
GCAATGGCGCATGTGTGCTCTGTTAAGATCACAGCCCAGGTGTCCCAGCACATACACAAGCTGAGCCTGGTCAGCTTCCAGGTTTTTGTCAACTTTCATTCATTACTTATTTGTTGATTTAATTCTTGTTATTAGACTGATGGTCATAAGCATCAAACACTGAAGAAAATTGATGGAAGAAAAACTTAAATGAGAGATTTTTATACACAAATTTGTTACTGTTTTTTTTCTTTTTCTTTCCTTTCTGTGAATCAGGAGGAGACCACCATTACTTGATTTTCTGGAAAAACAAAATAATCACAATCTAGCTTTCAGAAGGTGTATTTTGAGGTCATTTCTGTTGAATCAATTATAAGTTGACTTCAGAAATGTGTAATCTAGAGAAGGGTGAGTTTGAACTTGTTTTTCTTGGGACCTAAATGGTCTGTCAATTAACTGTTAATAGCAAGAGTGAAAAGAAAATTCTTCACCTGCTTAAGATTCATAATTTTCCAAGCATATTAGACATGCTTTCATGTGTCACTTGCGAGCTATTTACCCAAATGTCTTATATGTTAATCTTTGAAAAGACATTGGTCTTAGGAAAGATATGCTAAACTCCACTATCTCCTTTCCTTATCTTCTTCCTTTACCCTCTCCCCCTTCTCCCCTTAGAAGAATCATTACTCAAACCCCAGTGCCTCTCAGAAGACAGTTTGAGAACTACCCAACAGTTTTCAAATTTCTCAACACTTGTTGCATTGTGCATTTAAAATGCAGTTCATGTTCATGTTACAACCTGTTGATCTGTTAACTGGAAAATATCAAAGGCTGTTCACTCTAATCTATAGACCGGTTGTTAGATTGTAAACCTGAATGCAGGAGTCATAGTAATCCTGCTGCCCATGGTAGCACTTATGCCTCACACACACTAGTGTTATTGTAATATTGTAGCCTTATTGTCATATTGTAGTTTTATAGTCAATCAGTAACAGTAATAATAACAGCTAAGACTTACAAACTTTTTGGTATATCCTGGACCCTCTTTGAAGCACTTGATACACATTCAAACTTAATTCTCAACAACCAGGGAGGCCAGTACTATTATTACCCTAATTTATAAATGAGAAAACCCAGGCATTGTGAGGTTAAGTGACCCTTTGAAGGTCAGTAACAGGAAGGGTAGGTTTCAAGACCAGGAAGCCTGGCTTCCAGACCTGTGTCCTTCATGGTCACCGAAATAAAATGGCACACCTTATAAGAAAGTTTTATGTGATCTCAGCTCTTCTCCAACTGCTCCCATATTTGCATGACACTTTTATATCTCTCCGAGAGCTTCTGCATATTTTCTCTTATAATCAAGTTTTCAATTGACCAGAGTCTAGATCACTACAAATCTTTCCACTTTTCCAAGAGCCATACTTTGCATTTCCCATAAGTCAGACCCAGTTTTTACTTATTTGATTGGGATGAGTTTGATGTCAGTAGCTGACAGGCTGAAGGATTTATTTACCAGTCTACTCAGGCTGAGGCAACATCACTCGTAGATTTTTGGCTGGGTTGTTCTCTGCTCCCTAAAGTTTAACTGGCATAAAACAAACAAACAAACAAACAAACAAAAACCAGTAATCAGCTTTAATGAGCAATTTATATAGCTACTCTTACCCCTTTTTGCTTAATGTTATAAATTTGCACTCTAAAACTATTATGGCTGACGTGTCATGGGAAAAGAACACAAAACTGACGTCTGGAATCCTAAAAAAAGCAAAGCTCAAGATTGAGCCTCTGTTATTGTGGGGCCTTCTCTAACTGCTTCCTCTCCCAGTAATAATGAGACGTGTTTGAATAGCTCAAAAATATGTAATGGGGTCACAAATTTACCCACCCTGTAATTTGAATGTGCAAAGATAATGTAGGTCCTATACTTCTCTGTATATGTCATCTTTCTTGTCTAATGTCTACCTGTTTTGGTAGAGGAGGAAGACAAAACAAAAAGCAAAACAAAAAAAGCTTAGCACAGGCTGATATAAAACAAGGTGAGACAAAATACTCTCCTCTGTTTCTTTAGGTTTAACTGGCTTCTTTGGACAACTGTGGAGTGTTTCAGATTCCATGTTCTCCTTGCTCTTTTCCAAGATGGCAGTCAAGAGTATGGGGCAGGATCACAACACCATGGAACTGGGAAGCCTGGGTGGGTGTCATAAATGATGTAAACTTAGGTTGACTTTGGTTTGGCTTGGCCAGTACTCATACCGGGTAATCTGTTGATCACTGTTACTGATATATTTGCGGAACAAACTCTTAGTATATGGTTTTCCAGGGTCTTGGGACTTTAGAAAACCCTCTCTGATGACTCAGCCTCCCCTTGGCCTTCATAAGTGTTGAAGACTCCTTTGGGTCACTGCCACATTTATCACATGGGCCCTGGTTTATGTTGACCACCCCAAAGCCTTAGCTTCCCCTCATCATGGTGGGATTCTTAACAGGTCCCCTGCCTTTCACCTCACTACCTATGCACACAAGAAGCAGGGAACCAACCATTAGCAACTTCAATGTTCAGTTTTTCTGCCATGCCCACTTGAGTATGTTGGGGCCATATGAAATGAGCTCAGGGCTCTCTGTACTAAGGCTTTCCAGAAATAGCTAACTGGAAAATAACCCCTCGGTTTTCTGTGTCCCCCTTGACCAGTGTAACTGACCTCCTCCTCATGCGGCGGTTTCCAACCCCACACTGCATATACCCACACATGTGTTTGACTGCCTCCCACTCTTAGTTGCTTTTTTCCTCCCCACAAACAACTGGCGGGGAGGGGAGATATTTTTACCATCTTCTTTTGGCCTGGGTAGGACAGTTCCCGAAATCATATCCTCCCTCTTCCAAGATTACATCTTCTTTCCCTCCATCCCTGAAACTAAAGTGCTAGACTGACTTGGAGGAGAGAGAAACCAGCTGAATGGAAAGGAAACATGAAGAGGGAGATAATTAAAAGGAATACTTCAGTTACAAATGTGTTTTAACTAATTGGGGCATTTATCATTTTTCATGGCTATTTGCAATCAAAATTACATTGATTCTGAAAATACATGGCAACTGGTGAAAATGGTCATTATTTTAAAACTATTAGGCAACAGTATGGCTTTGCAATTTTAATTTAAAAATGATAAAGTTGGCGTGATTTATTCTCTGTACCCTCAAATCATAGAATATTAGAACTATAATAAGAAAGAACTAATATTTATTGAATACCTGGTATACTCTAGGTACCTTCAGACAATGTGTGTGTTTGTGGGTGTGTGTATGTTTGTGTATTATTTAATCCTCATACAAAAGTTACAACCAAACTTTGAACAAATTTATTTGTTAGCATCTGTAAAATTTTTAAGTAATTCTCTAATGAGGCAAATAGCAAGAGGCAACCAGCAAGAAGACAAAAGGGCGGGCTTAAAGAGTGTTTTAGAAATAGGGATTTGAAAAGACAAAAGGAATGTATAAGTACAATTGCTAAAATAGGTATACTATTCGTTAACATTCTATGCCTTATCAATTTCAGAAGTTAACCTTTAATCTTACTGGGTTGGAATTATCTGTGTTTTTGTTATAATTTAATATTCTAACAACAAAATTACATGTTCAGCAGGGCTATCATAAAATGCTCCGACATAATATACAAAGTTAAGTACTCATCATTTTGACTATTTTTACTTTTGAATAATATTTTATTTCAGACTGTGCTATGAGTTGTGTAATGGTTTCTCCATTTTGTTATGAAGAAGCAAGCACAATAAAGACAGAAAAACGGACCAAGGACACATGGCTGACCACTGTTGGAAGACATTTTTTTCATAGATCTCTAGCATTTCTGCATGTCTTATAGGCAGAGCCTTTTGTCTGGACCATCTTTCCAGATATCTGCATAGTGAACTGTGTTGGGTGATGGAGATAATATCTCCTTCCAGAGCAAAGGTTGGACTATTTGCTGCCTGTTATAAAAGCCTGGGGTTTCCTAAGTTCAGGGTTCCTCTCCCACATCTCAGTACACTGCCTATGCAGGTATCACTTGGCCATTTTTATGTTCCCCTGTAGTAATTAGGGATCAGAAAACTGGGACAAGATACTGATGATACTGTAGCCCTTTCTATTGCTGTTAGTAAAACATTGTTCTTTGTCACTGGCCTATGAGTCTTGTGTCTTTGGCCAGCATCTTTGAAACTATGGCAGGTTGACTTATTATGTAAAATCTCAAATCCTTCGCAGTTCCTGATATCCACCGGTAGTCAGAACAAGAACTAGAACTGGTAGTCAGAGTTCTAAACTTCCATGCCTGTATTCCTTAGGTCTTATTTTTGGGGAAATACGGTACTTTACCATGACCAACCTCAATTTCTTGCTTGTGTACCTTCTTTCCCAGTCTAGTTCCTCCAGAAATTCTGAGTGATCTGTTGTCTACTGTTTACAGAAGACTTACCATTCACCTAGATATGTTACCCACCACCAAGCCTCTGAAAACTGTCGCTCCTATCTACCTCACTGGCGTCTCTTTATTCTAGGAGAGAACTAATATAATAAACAAAAATAATGAAGGCTGATAACTCTTACTGTCCCATTTTGGTGAGTTGAGTGATTTTTCACTAAGAATTCACAAAGACAGTGCCACAATCCAACTGGAATATCCAAGAGGGTAGAAGAAAAGGAGGAAGGCATTACTTTGGCAAAAGCGTTTCTAGATCTCCTTAAATTTTGTAATTGAGATTGTATACATGTCAGAATAAAAACAAGATATTATTGGTATGTCTTCCTAATCCTCCCCATTGCCCCAATGATCTTGGTAACACACCAATCAAAGTACTTTATCTCCGTGATTAAAACCTTTTGATGGCTTCCCACCACCTCAGGGTAAAGTTCAAACTTATTTACCTGGCGTACAAAGCCCTTCACAATCTGCTGTCTTCTTCCCTCAACTTCTGCTGCTTCTGATTCACATCTGGACTATTCCCCAAACCTACCGGGCCCTTTCTGTCTCTTACACCTTTGTTGTGGAATCTTCTTCCTCTTCTTCCACTGCCTATTTCCTATTTCCCTTTCAGATGAACTCTTATTGAAAGTCTTCACTGAGTATCGGTCCTTCCTCTCTGCTCCCACTGAGCGCAGTACGCCCTTCTACCATAGCTCTTGCTTTGCGATCAGCTTGCTGAATTGCAGTATTTCCCAACTTAAGTTTTCCCAAAGCACTGCAGGCGGCTTACAGTGTTAGAGGGTAATGGTGTCCATTCAGCAATACAATAATTATTTAAGCTGTCAAGCAGTAAAATAATTATCTCAGCCTTTTCTTCCCTTTAAAACCAACTCATTGGAGAGTTGCCAAGTATGGATTGATGATCATGGAAGGCAGTTATTGAAGGTCAGTAACCATGACCCAGAGTCAATAATTCAGATGCTTTGTTGTTTGGCCAAACCCTACTACCTATCTTGTGGTAGTCACCATTACTATATAGCTCTAAATTGTGTGTTTTTGTTGTTATAGGCCATATATTATTTAATTTAAATCCATAACAGGCTTCGATAAATTCTATGCAAGACAAAGAAGTCTGGTTTTGAAATTTAATAAATTAATAGGGAGATACAAATGATGCTAAGTCTACAAATTCACCTCAACATGAACTTCATAAGAGCCATTAATCACACTTATGTGATCAAATATCTCATGTTGAACTTCAAGCCAAAACCAATACTTCAAAACCCAATTTTAAAAAGGAGAAGCCATACTGACGATTATTTCCAATTTGATTTTTTACTTATTGGGAATTAAGACTATCCCCACTCACAATATGTTATTTACAGAAATGTACTTGCAAATAGGAGTCTGAAACCTGTTGATTTTTTTAAAGCACAAAATGCAAAACTACCAATTATCAGATGCTGAAAACAATTTTTATCCTTTTAAATAGTTTCACATGGAGATACATTTTATATCACATCTCAATGCATATTTAATGCTCAAACCAAACATGCCATAATTAAATTTATGTGCTGACAGATAATGCTTTTTCTTATGAAATGTGAAATGAAACACTTGTGTGGCCTGTGTTAAATGGAAAACAAGTAAAAATTTATCTGTAATTAGTTTGAGGATTATTAACACTCTTCCTCCAGATGGCTGCGTGAACCATGAAGTTAGTTACTTCAGGTCTTTACCACAAAGTCACATTTGCAGACTTCCTGGCCACTCCATTTTAAACTATAAGACATCTCCTATCCTCCCTCCTCCAATCTTCCTTCTGTGGTCTAGTTTCTCCTTAGCACGTTTCACTCTCTTACATACTATAGAGTTTACTTTGCAAAATAAATCATATTTATTACCTGTCTCCCTCAGTAGAATGTAAGCTCCAGGAGGGCAGGGAGCTTATCTGTCACATGCACTCTTGTGTGTGTAGTGCCTAGGACAGTGCCTGGCACTTAGCAAGTACTCAGTAAATATATTTGAAAAAAGAATTGTAAGATAACATTAGAGAAATTAAAAAAAAAACAAAAAACTGTACCAATCTAGAAGGAAACATTTTCTACTCCAACAACACATTTATGTATCATTTGCCATTTTACTATTTTTACATATTTGTTATATTCTAACATTTTTACAGGGGGTGGCAATGCGATATTGCAATGATACTTTTGAAGCATATCAAGTGGGAAAAATGGAAGGAAAAATGCTGTGTCATAATGTTTGATTCTCTTCAACTAGAATGAATTTTTCTGGTCAACAATGATTATTTATTTTAAAAAAATTTTTCTTCATGTCACTAATGCTGTTAGGCTTGGCTCATAGTTGGTGCTCAAAAATAGTTATTGAATGAATAAATGATAAAATTCCAGAGGGACGCCAACACACTTTAGTGTGGCAGTGAATTCCCATGACACACAGACACGCCACCACGCTGTAATACCTTTGCTGTAAATCTCAAGTCCTACATGTATGTGTCATTGTATCTAGAGAGCATGCGTCAGTCACTTTGCCCTGTTCACTTCAACATTACAGTTCTTATGTCAGTTAGAGAGGTCATCATGGGAAGATCTGTACGTTGCTGAGAGTGGAAGGTATTGGACTGGTGGGAGTTAGCAGTGGATGGTTTATGGAGGTAGAAAGACAACTGGGTAAAGGTGAGCAGAAATATTATAAAATGGAAAACAAACAGAAATTGAAGGGAAAGTGCGCACAAGTGAAATGGTTCTTTTTTGGTTGGGGAAACTATATAATTTGCAGCAATCTCAGAGTGAAGGGAGGAAAGCGATTAAAATTATCTGGCGTCATAATACTTACACTGATGAGGGAAAAGTCATGAGTCCCTATATCTTTCCCATCTGTTTGTAGGTGCCCAAGACACAAGTCCTACTGTTCTTTTTTTTTTTAAATTTATTTTTTAAATTTATTGGGGTGACAATTGTTAGTATAATTACATAGATTTCAGGTGTACAATTCTGTATTACATCATCTATAAATCCCATTGTGAGTTCACCACCCAGTCAGTTCTCCTTCCATCACCATATATCTGATCCCCCTTACCCTCATTATCTTGAAGAAAAGACATGACTTCAGGGCTGTCCTATCTTTCTAAGAACACCGGTGTTAGGAAGATTAAGAACACAGAATAGAGGTCGCTGGTCTGGGTTTAAAAGATGAAAGGGTAATGTGGGGGTGAGTAGGGCAGGTCAGACTCCTGGGTTTTGGAACTGCTTTCATGTCTCCTGCCTCCTCCTACACTCCCTCTGCAGACCTGTAGTAGAGGTTGTCGTCTAAAGCATGTCATTTTGATATTCCAGCACATAAATAGTGGACAAGAGACAATAATCATACCATTTATTGCCTTAGCAAGTCTGTTTTGGATAAGATTTTCCCCTCAAGCTTTCCCACACATCTGTTTCCACTCCCAGCTGGACATACTGGAATCACACGGGCGTTCATCCTGATTTTTAAAGAAGTCTTCCGCTCGGGCTACCTTCTCTGTATAAGGAACTCACATGGGTGATGTTTTTCTTCCAGATTCTCCAGGAGCGTTGCGAGGGGGTAATTAAAGCAGTCTGTTTCTCCAGCACGTTCTGTCTGTTTTTTCTTTTCATTATTAGATGTGATGACACATTTGCCTGTGTGGCGTCCCACAGATGGCATGGAAATTTTGTGATCAAATGGGAAGAGTAAACCAACTGTCGTCTCCGATCACAGCTTTTCATGTTGCTCGCTATGTGGAGGACTCTCACCTTAATAAAACACTTGTTGTTGTTTTTTAAAGTGGTATTACCTGGTTTGCAGAAGATTTTCTAAAAAGGTGTATAACTTTGCAAAGGCAACTGAAAATGTATATTCCTAGCCAGTTTTATGCCCTGTGTTTTGACTCAGACACAAAAGTGACTGAATTAAAATAATCTCTGCACAGAAAAATTAATGATTAAAAATAATTTAACTCTTCACTATTCTGTTTACAAGAGAAGCAGCAATAATGAGGAATTTAATTTTTTTCTTGAATGTTTGTGAATTGGTAAAGAAATACTGTGTACTATCTATTATAGCTTTTATGTTTGGTCCTAAATGTCTTTATCATTCATAGACACAGATACCTAGACTCTTATGCAAAGCTTTTCTTTGTCCACCAAAACTGAATAAAAGAAGAGACTCCAGAATATAAAACAAAACAAAACAATACAAAAAAAAAAAAAAACACTTTGTTTTAAGTGGCATTTTTAGCATTTATTGAAGAAAGCTTAAAAATCAGCTTTGACCTTCAGAGCCTAAGGCAGGGAGAGACTACATACATACGTACAATTTGGAACATGAGAAGGATGATGACAACTCAATGTGCCACCTTTGATGGTGTTTTCCTTCTGTGTTTTGGCCAAAGGGGTAAGTAAGTGAAACCAAAGAGGCTGAATAGCTACTTCCCTAACAAACCATGGGAAATAGGTTGGGTTGGAATGGTAATTTGGTGAAAGAGTAGAAGACAAAAGTAGTCTCTGTGAGTGGTGAGAAGGGCTTTGGAGCTGAGAAGGTTGGGAAAGATCGTCCAAAACAGATGCGATCAGTGTCCGTGTCTCTGGTATAGGCTCAGAAGTAAGAGAAGATCAAGAAAAAGCATAGCCTGGAAGGTTTTCAATTCTAAGTATGTGACTCAGAATTACACTAGACGGTAATTTGTAACAGGTGCTTATTACAGTGGAATCAGTGATTGAAACGACTGTGATATTTGGTCTTCGCTGGGATTCACCAGTGACTAAGTAGCATATTGGGCTCTTGAGAAAAATCATTTAAAGCCATTGAGTCTCAGTTACTGCATGTGTGAAACCAAGGGCTGGGTTAGATGGGCTGTCCGATAGCTACCAGTCCAGAAGCTCTCTAAATCATTATTGAACCCAGGTTTTATATACTTTTCAAATCTTCCTCACTAATTTGCTCTAAGCAATGATTATGATGACTAAGAAAAAGTTGATATGATAGTTAGGTTAAAATTACAATAGGAATTCATTATTGACTGTTATGTGAGGTTTCAGCCCTCAGCTTGAACAGCGTTGGAGCTGGTGGACAGTAAGATTTGAAAAAGAAGTGTAGTGATTATCAATTCTCTTGAGTTGAGACTCGTCCAGGCTGAAGTCCCACTTGTCCACTAACTACCTCTGTGATGTTGAGAAGCTATTTAACTTCTCTTACCTTCATTTTTATCTCCTATAAATTGAGTTATTCCTGTTAACCTGGGTCATGAGTTTCTTCTGAGGTAATTAAATGCAGCAGTGCAGGTAAAAGTGTCTGGTTCATAGTAAATGCTAGTTATGTTGACGGATTCTTGAAGTACAATATCCCATTGTATTTGTAACATTCCCTATGTAGTTGAATTTAGATTTTGTATTTGTTTTAATGTTGCTGCCTAATTTACTGCAAGCAGTGATTTAATGACTAAGAACAATTGGCTACGATGATTAGGTAAAATTAACTTATCTGCTGGCCAGAGTTCATTTTCTTCAGGTCTTGTACCCTAAATGTAGCACTCACTGAGTCTGTTTCTTGTCTTAGTTTTACTGTTTTCAATACTATATTAGCAGTCACTTAACCGTTCAAAGCCATTTACTGCTCTGTAAAGTCGGGATTATGATAAACATTCTAGCTGTGTGTGTGTGTGTGTGTGTGTGTGTGTGTGTGTATTAATGTTAATTTAAAATACTTAACTCTTTCCATGAACTACCTTTTCTGTGAGAGATACTTTTTAATAATCACTAACTATGGCATAAGGATAGACATTGAGCTCGACTGAATGGAATTGTCAGAAAAGAAACGCTCATGTTTATAATCAGTTGACTTTTAAGGAGGGTGCCAAGACAATGCAGGTAAGAACAGTCCCTTCAATAAGTAGCGCTGGGTTAACTGGATATTCACGTGTAAAAGACTGAAGTTGGACCCCTACCTCATACCATAAAATCTTAGAAGAAAACATAGACATGTATCTTCATGACCCGGATCAGGCAATGGTTTCTTGTCTTTTCTTTTTTTTCCCTTGTGTATATTACATCCCCATGGTTTACCTATCTTATAACTGGAAGTGTGTATCTCTTGATCCCCTTCACCCATTTCACTCATCCCCAAACCCCATCCCTCTTGGAAACACTAATCAGTTCTCTATATCTACGAGTTTTGTTCTTTCGTTTGTTTTGTTTTTTAGATTCCACATATAAGTGAAATCATATGGTAGATAATGTGTTTTTCTCTGACTTATTTCACTTAGCATAATACTCTCAAGGTCGATTCATGTTATCGTAAATGGCAAGAGTTTATTCTTTTTTATGGCACAATAGTATTGCATTGTGCATATATACCGTATTTTCTTCATTCATCTATTGATGGGCATTTAAGTTGTTTCCATATCTTGGCTATTGTAAATAGTGCTGCAGTAAACACAGGGGTGCAGATATCTTTTCGAATTAGTGTTTTTATTTTCTTTGGATAAATACCCAGAAGTAGAATTGCTGGGTCATATGGTGATTCTATTTTAAATTTTTTGAGGAACTTCTATACTGTTTTCCATAGTGGCTGCACTGATTTAAATCATCCCCATCATCAGTGCACCAGGGTTTCCTTTTCTCCACATCACACACACACACACACACACACACACACACACACTCACTCACACACCTGCACAAACTTGTGCAAAATATGAAGTTTTTCTAGCAAATCAAACAAAGTGAAACTAAAAATGGGGGAAATCCAAATAATTTAAACAGATCATATAAGAAATCTGTTTTGAATTTTTATTAAGTGTCTCAAGACTTCATTTTACTTTGTGCGTATGCCTGCGGCAGTTGTTTTGCTCTAAATACCGGGGGTGCCAAAAAAAATGTATACACATGACTTGTATTCATCTTTTGTTATTGGTATATTTTGAGTATTACAATTTTAATGCAGTTTTTTTTTCCTTTCTTAAAATGTGTATACTTTTTTTTGGCACCCTCTGTATATGCTAGCATAGAGTCATCAGAAATACCTTTTTAAAAAGGTATTCATGATTTTTAAAGTTCTTCACATTTTTAAAGTTCTATCTGTCAAGACTAGTTCCCTCTCAAAGAGCCTTAATTCTTCATCTGAATATATATATATATATATATATATATATATATATGCACACACACACATATATATATATATACCATATTAATGGTGGAATTCATTAAGAACTGTGAATAGTTTTTGTGCAGTTGGAAGCTAACTGTATTCAACCGTATTGCACAGGTGTGGCATTTTGCTTAGGAAAGTCAATGTAATAGGTTTAGTCTTTATGTGTTTTTATACCGTGATCACTGAATTCATCTCTATCTCTAGTGAACAATACATAGATTTGAAAAAGGGGGCCTAGATATTGTGAATTACTACAAATGCATACTGGTTAAAAAAAAAAAAAACCCAGTGAAAAAAGCTCAGTGAAATGTTTTCAGCAGAAGCATGATACCATATTACAGTTCCTATTTTGTGCAATTTATAATGAAAAGAATTGCAGAGAAATACACAGTGGCTCCATGGAGAATATAAAAAAAAAGTATAATTGAGTTGGAATATAGGACCTAAGGAGAAATGCTAAAGGAAACACAAATACCTAGGCTGTATTTACTCCCAAAGTAGTGCACACCTTGGTTCATGTACCTTGAAAAAAAAATGTGTAGCAGCAACATCACCCCCAAGACATTTTTAGAAGCAAACAGTCATTTGACTGTTTGCGCACAAAGACTGGGTTAGGTATAGTCCAGGTCCTAGAGATTCTGTACAAATTAAATTACCTTAATGTCAATATTGAAGGTCCTATGAACATGGGGGATCATGTTTTGAGAGGCTACTCTTTCACTTCAGCAAGACTATGGATGGATGGACCCTCTGTGGACACAGCCTAGACTTCTCAGGGCTGGACAAGACTTGGGGCTTTTTCAATTTATATCCCAAAGAAGTTTTTCTTGATCCCTACCCCAATTTAGCCTGAAGGGAACTGACCTTCAGGTGAGGTGACTGGATTTAAAGTCATTTCGGTCTCTTCTCTATAAAATGGTTTCAGAGCCATACTTGCTTTCACAGTCGGGGACCTGTACCAGAAAGATAACTCTGGCTTGCAGAATTGGTTGTGTTATGTGTTTCAATGTAATGGTAGGCAGAGTCCTGAATCCCGGAAGATACCCTTATCCTCATCTCCTACACATAGAATATTTTGCCTTGCATGGAAAAGGGAACTTTGCAGTTGTGATTAAGAATCTTGAAATGGATCGATAGATTGTCCTGAATTATCTGGGTGGGCCAAAATGGAATCACAGGTGTTCTTAGAGAGAAGCAGGAGTGTCAGAATTAGGGAGAGAGAACTGAAGATGTTGTGCTGCTGTCTTTGAAGAGGATGAAAGGGGCCAGGAGGTAAGGAAGGCAGACGGTTTCTAGAAGCTGGAAAATGGATGGGAATGGATTCTCCCCTTGTAGTAGTCTGCTCGGGTCACCATAACAGACCACCATGAGCTGATGGCTTAAACAACAAAAACTTATTTTCTCATAGTTCTTGAGGTTAGAAGTCAGGGTTGATGTCTGACGAGGGCTCTCTTTCTGGCTTGTAGCAAGCCACTTTGTTGCTCTGTCCTCACGTGGCCTTCCCTCTGTCTCTGCATTGAGAGATAAAGATCTCTGATGTCTCTTCCTCCTCTTAGAAGGACCCCAGTAGTGTCAAATTAGGGCCCTACCCTTCCAAACTCATTTAATCTAAATTGCCTCTTTCAAGGCCCTATTTTCAAATACGGCCACGTGGAGGTTAGGGCTTTAACATGTGAATTTTGGGGGACTCATTTCAGTCAATAAGACCTCCATACTTTGATTTAAGCCCAGTGACACGTCTGGCTTCATAATTGTAAAATAGTGAATTTGCAATGGTTTCAGCTACTAAGTTTGAGGTAATTTGTTACAGCGGCGGTAGGAATACTAATACAACATTCTCACTAGTTTTAAAGACTGTTCTCTCTCCATGTGGCCGATTCATCATTATTATGCAAACATGGTACATAGCTACATTAAGGAAAGAATAAGTGCTGGACCCACCCACCCTGCCTATTCTATTGTGTGAAAGCGCATATACTCACACACATATGCGTACACACACCAGCCTCGACAGGTCTCATCCTAAGATGCTTCAAGAATTCCTGCAGGCCAACAGCTGCTTCACATTTTTTTGTAAACTCACCTAAGTCAGGGTGAATTTACAAATAGCTCCTTAATTGGTGAAGCACTGAATGTTTTAGGATGCTCTTGTGATAAATGGGTAATGATCGCTGCAAGTCATTCAGGCAGAGGACTTCACAGTCACCACTTACTTCCTTTCCCATCCAACTCTGGGCTTACAAGGTTTGTCTGAGGGTACCACACAGGTTCCAATGTTGCATGACCATCTGGACGAGTCTCCGGACAAGCAGTGTCTCAGTGTCGAGGCGGGGATATCTGGGAATCTTCACATGGACGCGTTCGCCACAGAGGCAGAATATTTTCTGCCAGTCTTGAGTTCCCACATTTCCAGGAGTTACTGTCAAAAACAAAGTGTCAAAAGGAGAGGAGTGGAAGTAGATTGAATGAGAGCTCCTTCAGGACTAAAAGGTAGAGAAAGCTTTGGAAGGATTCATTAATGATTTCTAGATGGACGCAGTGAATGGAGTCCTGAGAAGAACAGACGGTCAGTTTGCCATGGATTCTTCAGCTGTTGTGGTGGAAACTAGGGGAATTTCTGGAGGTGCCAGACTGTGTTTCCCTGAATCCAAAGAGAGTACCTTGTGGAATCCTCTGAACAGATAAACACTCACGTTTCCAGGATCTGTCCTATATATTCTGGAAGCAAAAGGTGCCAGAAATTCTGAGCACGATCAAATGGTCTTTGGCAATATTTCCAGTAATATGACATTTTAGGTCTGATGGGACTCCTGACACATATTTCCAGAAAGAGGCCAATTCAATTATTTCATCAGAACTTCATCCCTTGATATCATAAAATAACTGTAGAATTTAAAATTCAAGTTTTACCTAAAGGAATTTATGGTGGGCTAGAAAAATAATCTCATGCATTTTTAGCTTATTTACTCACGGTGTGATGAATTCTTCTATTGCTTTATATTTTGACTATTTCTCGCAGTTACCAGGAGAACCTATGCTTCCTTATTAATGCAAGTCAGCAGAGCCTTCCTTTGAAGTTACCCATCACACATAATGCCCAAAACTCTAACCTTAAGTGTCATTATTTACATGTCTGTTGCTTCATTTTACTATGCAGTAAAACCAAACAAAGGGAATTACTTTCAAAATAATAGAAAATATTTTCTTAAAAAGCATAGGATGTTTTTTACAAAAGTGCTGCAATTTTTAGAAACATATATGTATTTTTTTTAAATGAAAAAACATCAATTTCTTATTTAAACCCCTGCCGGTTTAAACTTTGTACATGATCTTAATCTATTGCACCTATGGCATACCACAATTTGTGCTGAGTCATATCTACCAGTGACTCTCAGCTCAGTAAAGAGAATTTCACTGTTTATTATTCCAATATACTCTTTCTTTTTCCCATTTTGCAAGTTTTGTTCACAGTGGCTCAGATCCTCTCTTTTTTGATCATTCGGAAAATGACAAAAACTTATACCTGAAGCCAGTTATAAGCATTTAGTGTTTTCTTTCCATTGACTAGAATGCTATGCTTGGGAAGTAAATGCTGGGCTTTTGTGTAGCTTATACATGGCAAGGGATTGTGTGTCATATTTACATAAGGAACTTCAAAAACAATCCTCCATAATAAAGACAAGTTGAATAGGCATTAAATCACCATGGATTCAGATGGAATAAAAGGACTTGATTGAATGAAACAATTTCTAAATGACGAATTGGCTTATGACTTTTTATTTTTTATTTTCCACTTTGCCTCATAATGGTAAACACAAACATCTCATAAGAAAAACAGGCCTTTCTCCTCCTGGATTAGTAATTTTTTATTATTGTCTATTTCAGAGGTGTTGAGAGTTGGTCAGGGGAGCTTTTAGCCTCCTAATTTGCAGGACGTGAGGTGGACTTCTGAGGTTCTAGTTTGTGGTTTTACTATTAAGGAATAATGGTCCCTTTGGGCCTCACTGTCATCAGTTGTAAAATATTGGGATTGGATAGATCAATGAGTAAACAGCAGTCTATAAATTAAAGATGTGCTTGGTTCACAGATTTTTGTTGTTGCTATTTAATATGCAGAATATTTGAAATTTTTTGAAGTAGTTACTTCACTCATTTAGGCTATTTCCCTGATGCTATATATATTGGAGTTCTGACTCTAGGATTAGCTGATTTTTTAAATGTCTATTTGGTTGTCAATTCAACAATTCTATGTCTATACTTCAAACTTATCTTTTTAGTAAACTAACTTTCCTGTTACCTATTATGACCTCACTGTATAAATAATGAGACTCTCTTTAGAAATTCATATAAATTTATAACAGTAGACACAAAATCCATCCTAAATTGCTTTTTGAGGAAACATGAGAGATGCCATGTGTCAGTTACTGCCAAGCATTCTTAAGAACAGATCACACAAAAGTTAGGCAGTATCTCAACAGCCACATTAAAGTGACCAGATTGTAGCAGACAGTGCTATGCCATGCCTGTTTTATAAGTATATTTTTATTTCCACATGGGTTGTGAGTAAATGGCATGCAGAATCTGAAAAATGGAATTGGTTATTTGTTTTCTAATTGATGCTTTAATTAAGATGAGTTTATCTCATTGGCTATAAAAAGGCTAAAGATGTTTGTGGAAATGTAATAGGATTTAGTTTTTAATAAAATATTTCATAATTTTGGACAATTTCCCTTGTAGCATCAATTTGAATATGGTGTCCATTTGTTTTTCAAGCTGGCAACCTAAACTTCTGTAGCCATGCATTCACTGTGTGTATGTGTGTGTGTGTGTATGTGTTTGTGTTTCCCTAACAAGAGATAAGCAAAATTAAATATAAATACAAAACAAAATAGCACCAGGCCAAAGCATGTGACACAGTGGTTTTGTTTCCATCATAGACAGAAGCAAGCAGCTTGTTTTAATAATCAAATATGTTTCCTAAGGGTCTTGTTAAATTGCTGAATGTAAATTGCAATTGGAATTGACTATTAAAGATCTTGGTAGAGTAGGTTAAACATCTGTTCCATTTTTTACACTTTTATTTGTATTTGAGCTGTAACTGGAGCAATTAAGCCAATCAGAGCAAGCAAATCAAATCTAACATACGCTCTAATGGACTAAAAATGAATGAATAAACACTGCACTACTAGATCCAAGTGATTAAACATGTCTCGCAGGATATTTTTGTCTGTTTCAATATACAAAATCATGGTGTTTATGCTATAATTAACCACTTAAGAATTATGTAAACAAATTTGCACGTCTCTTTATTTTTTTCATAACTTTTATAAAACTGCTAAATAATATTTAAGAATATAATAAATGAGAGTCCTTCTTAACTTAGACAAGTGTGCTTCTAAAATCATCCATTAAGTCCGTGTTTATGATTTACCTGGAAGCTAGAATTTAAATGGAACATATCGATACTCATTTTTGAAACGTGAATTTTTTTATATTCGAGTGTTTAGCCTTAGCTATAGAGTGCAATAAGAAAGATTAATAATGGATTCAGTATTGTGTGTTTAGACATTATCGATCTTTGTAGGGTTCATCCACTTCAGAAACAACAGTTGACAATGCAGAAATGTAATTCTCAGCCCAGTATCTAGGTAGTGCGAGCTAACATCCATCTTATTAGGAGCTCAGGGTCACTAAAGCTGCTGCGGAGCTACGATATACACAGGCGCATGCAACCGAAATACCAGATGAGTGATGCAAAGTAGATGCTGTGTTTTGGATTGGAGATACAGGCTGACCTTACATTCATGTTCTGGGAGCTGCTATTGTTTAGGTTCAGCTGATCCCAAACAAAATACCATATGTCAATGTAAGAAATGTCCAAACCTGTGGAGAATTTTTATAAGAGTTTATTTGAGCCAAACCGATGACATGCCAAGAAGCAAGATCTCAAATACTTCAGAGAATAACAGCGTTGCAGTTTCTTTTGTACATTTGAAATTAAGGAGGGAACATAAGGAAGATTATATGAAGGTAAGAGAAAGCAAGGTACAGCATAGTTAAAAAGATTATGTGCTCTCTTGAGGGCAGTTACACCTCTCAGGGGTCTGCAAAAGAGGATTACTCTGGCATTTCAAAGGTGTGTCAATCTGGATGCACAAGAGCAATGGACAGAGCTTGCTTAAAGCAAAGATAAACCTTCTTATAGGCCTGGGGCATCACTGCCCACCATGACCTGCCCCGTTGGAATTTATGATCAGATCACACTGTCAGGTTACTTTCAGTCAGTTTTATTATAGAGCCCCTTTTTCTGTTTTCTGTTCACAGTTACATAACATGCCGCAGATTGAACATTGATTAAATAATTGCGATGCAATAGTCTACCAGAAAATGTGTTAGGCTGTTTAATATACTACTTATCTTATTTGGTGAGCTAAAATGTCCTCTATTTAGGAAAATAACAGTAGAGTCAATATCATATTTTGTCTAATTTTTGGAAGGTATACCTTTTAGCACTCTCAAACTGGCCCTTCAATAAGCTCACTGGTAGCATTTGCATGATTTAATTGGGGGTCTGAGGACTTGGCAGAGGTCACCTAGTCCGTCATTTTGCTTCCACCGTCTGAGGAAAGCAAATTCAGCAAGGTCTATTTCTTCAAAGGCAAGACCTTACAATTATCTTTGGCTGTGTGTCTTAGAACACATGTAGCCTGGCTCATCTCAACTATAACCCAGCAAACCCAGGAAAGCCACATCCAGCCTAGACCTCCACTAATGCACTTCACAGGTGCATTCCTCTGCTGTTAGATGTACACTTTCCTGTACCTAGAAAGCCTTTTCCTACTACACTCACCACTTTCCTTTGTCAATTTTTCTTTGCAAACTGCTTTTGATTAAGCAACGATTTACCCAGAAGACACTACAAACAGGGAACAGGGTTATGGGCTGAATGCCATGCCTTCAGGGAATATATTATATCTGGATAAATTCCTGCTCCCACCCAATCTCTCCCCCCCACCACTTCTCTTTCTCTTCCCCTTCTCCTCCCTCCCGCCCCCCTTCTCTTTCTTTCTTTCCTTCCTCCCTTTCTCCAATATTTTTGAGGTGTCACAAAGTAACCAGGTGCTAGGTAGACCCTAAGAACATAAGTGTAAGCACAAAATACATGTTCTCTGACCTTATGAAGCTAGTGGGAGGGGGGAAGCATTGATCAAATAGTCACACAATGAATGTAAAAATGAGACCTTGATAACAATTAGATAGGTGAGGTCAGGATACAAAGAAAACATTGAATATAATAGAGGCTTTTGCCTTCGTAGATTAGGGAGCATTCCCTGATGAAGTAGCTATTGGGCTGAGATTTAAAGGTTGAATTAGAGTTAAACAAGTGAAAAGAGGAAGAAAGAGTGGGTCAGGCAGAGGAGACAGGCATGTACCAATATCTTGAAACTGGATGAAGTGTGATGCTTCAGGGAGATTGAAAGAAGCCTGTGACCGTGGTGTGAGCTGAAGCTTCTCAGAGAGGAAGGGCGGGGCTGGATTTCCAGAGCCCACAAACTGTTCAGGAAGGTTGTCTCTATCTAAAAAGCACTATACGCTATTGAAGAGATTTATGTAGAAATTAAAACGTCACTTGGCCTGTAGAGAGGAGAATGAATTAACTGAAGCAGAGCAACAATGGTTGGACTAGTCGACCAGTTAGTTGGGAGAAGACTCGGAATCCAGTTGTGAGAAGATGCTAGCTTATGTTAGGAGAGTGGCAGTAATGCAGACAAGTGGATGGATTGGAAAGGCACAAAGGTGTATGTGTTAGTTTCAAGTTATTTTTGCTTCAGATACTTTGTTTACCATTTCTTTTTAATCGTATTCTCAATTAATGATCAATGTCTCAAACCCAAGTCTCTTCCTTCCTTCCTCGTTCACTTTCTCCAGCTTTATCTTCATTTGCTCTCATCTTTCCACAAAGCAGAACTCAGTTTAAATTGGAGGAAAAAAACACACAAAAAAACCTAAGCCAACTTTTCAACTCTGGTGCTGAATGGCCCATTTTTTTTCCCTCCTGGCGTTGGGGGAGCAGCTGTGGAGTAGTGCGAGGTGGAGGGGTGGGCAGTTGAACATGTTTGGAATATAGCCAAGGCTTCTTTACCTGTATGGAGTCCTGATGAAATTTGGCTATTATAAATCCTCATTGAGTCTCATGATGTTTTCTAAGCAAATGGGACCACTTTGTAAAAAGCAAAAGCATCTTCTCACCAGGAAAGGGGCCATGTGTGAGAGGAGGAGGTGTAAATGGACAGGAGCCACTAACCCTTTCTGAAAGCTCTGTGATGTAACAGCCCCACTACACTGCCTCATTTGTGCTGGAAAATTTTAAATAGTCAGAAATATAATCCTGCCCTATGAGCATAACAACAAGTATGTTCTCAGCACAATAAACTTGGTTCCAGGGTGGCATCCGGCTCCATTTTGCGTGCCCTTCTGTCTCACCTTTCATTGCCAATGCCACTGCGGTCCTAATGGAAAGACAGCCTTTGAAAGAACCCTGCTGGCTTCTTGGCTGCCTGTTGGCAACAGACGAGACAAGGAGGACGGGAATATACATTTGTAAAGTTCCACTTGCTTATCTTACATAGGGACAGCGTTTTATCCTTTTAAGCTCATCTCCCAGCCAGTGTAATTAGACTTTCCGGAAGCAATCATGCAGGTGTCCTGACATCACAGTAGCATTTTGATAAGCTTGGACAGTTACGGGGTCACTGGTCTGGCAGGCCATTGCAGCATACCCAACGATGTCACTGTGTCTTGCTGGATACCATTAGTTCCCAGAAGGGAAATAGCAATATTTTTTTTAAGAATATGCAAAGATGTTACTCAAGAGCAGGCTTATGATGTCAAAACTTTTGTCTTCAAACCTAGCAACAAGTCTTCTCATATTGAATCATTTACTTACAGAGGCATAAATGAGCAGAATTCTTTCACTGATGAGCAGGCAGGGGAAAGGTACTCAGAGAAGGAGGGTGACAAAGATAGGTACGAAGACAAAGGGAATGGAGAAGAAAGGCAAGAGGGAGAAAAACGTCTTGAGCCCTAAGCTTCCTGAAGTCAAGATTCAGGTTTTCAGTATGTTACCCCTTTAGAATATAATGCTGTATAGGGTCTTATTGATATTGTCACTGGTAGGAGCTGACCCCCATTGAGCATCGGTGATTTTGCAGTCAGATCAAAAGCCTCTGTCAATTACCATGGTCTTCAATGATGGGTGACTCTTGAATTCAACCACCCAGAATTGTCTGCAGCCAGGTCTTCAGGGGCCTTTTCACGTAGGTGGAGTAGAGTTGTTCAACAGGGCTTCCATTGATAATGGAGATGTTCTATTCTCTGCCATCAAAATACTTGAAATGTAGTTAGTGCAGCTGAGAAGTTGTTTTGTTTTTGTTTTTAATTTTTAAATTTTAGGTAAGCTACTTGTGGCCGGTATTTACCGTATTGGACAGTGCAGTGGAGGGTTCTGGTTACTTACTGTAGATATTTGTGTAACATCACATCCTAAGAGAGAAAAATATGACCACCTCCCCCCACCCCCAAATTAGAGGAGGATTATTCTGTGCTCATTAAATCAAACCTCTGAAATGAACATCCATCCTTCAAGTGGGAGAGAAAGTCATCTGAGGGACAGACCAGCGGGCAAAGCCATGCTGCTTACTCTTTACGTCTTCACTCCATTTCTTTTTAAAAATCTAGTCATCATAGACACTTCTAGCATTGCTACAGAAGGAGAAAGAGTCACTTCTGCTGACTACCACGTGCAGAACCAGTGTAATGTTGAGCCTCTATTTCAAAGATGCTTACTAAATAGATTCAATGTATGTTCTACAAGGGAGTCTTCCAGTTTTCTAATAATATGACAACTTTTATCATGAGGTATGATTTCTTCTGCTGGGAGGAGAGAAAGACTATTGCTTTTAACAACCGTTCATTCGAGCCATAAGCAGGGGTATCTATGTTCTTCAGAAAAGTTTTGACAGATTTCTACTGCTGTCATCGACTCATTGAGGCATTAATGAATAGGACAGTAGATATTCTGGGGCAGCTTTTGCCCCCTGGTACTTATGCTCTGCCTGCGTACGTCAGTAAAAGTGGCATGTAGACAAAAGAGGGAGGCAGCATTTGGCCCAATGATTCCACTACAGCTGCTAAAACAGAAATGCCAATGCAACGCTAAGCCACTAATTGGAAATGGAATAAACTAAAGAAATCTTGGTTCAAGTGGCAGCTATATTTTTTAAAGAGAAGATTTCAGTTGAAATGCCAAAGGAGAGAGTTAGCCAAAACATTTGTCTATGGAAATTTCTCTTCTCAATTTTATTCAGACTTACTGCTGAGTGCTAAGTGAAGCATTTCTTGAGAACACATGTCCTGGATAAACCAAGATGTTTATTTTCCTAAGTAGCAGATCAGATTGAACTCACAACAAATAGTTCAATTAGCATGATTACGAATAGGCTGATTAATGCAGGCTACAATAAATGAAATAGGGTTTATTGAAATGGAGCTCCTAGGGCCATGTCAACAATAAGGCCGTTAGCTGAGCAAGGGAGCTGCAGTAGATTTTTAGTTTTTATGGAACATTGGGTTGAGAAAGGGTCAGATCAAGAACGTGTCTGCAAGTTCTGTAGAACTGCTACTTAATACATTGTGCATGACATTGTGGCATGGCTCTCGCACAAGGACTTGTGTGCTAAGTTCTACACTCTTCTTTTCATTTAGTGTCATAAAAGATGCTTGGTCCTCCTGGTCATCTAATACAATTCCTTATATTGGGCAGTAAAATTACACATCTCATTTTTGTATCCCTTTTGCTCTAGATTCCTGAAAACTCAGAGCTGAGTTCACTATTCATTTACATTATGTGCCTTGGCTTTTATTTTACCCACCACCCACCTGGCAAAGAGCAAGGTCCAAAGATATTGGTAGTCAGTGAGAATTCTACCCCTCTCCTTTGAGTAATCTTGAACAAGTCACTTTCCTTACTGAGCCCTAATTTACTCATCTGTAAAGTTGGGTAATAATTCTTATTTCATCGTTGTTTTCCTATGGTAATGGTTCTTAGTAAACACTCAGAAATCTAATTATTGAAATTTCAATTGTTCTCTTGATCTACAACTATTTTAATCATAAATCATATTTGAAAACAAGAATGACATGAATGAAATAATCAAAATATAGTTTGAGGGTAATTATTTCAAGGACTGAACCAACATGAGTACAGTGATAATTGCTTTTGTTTTCTTTTTTTTAAATAGTTTCTTCTAAAAGTAAAATGTATAACAGTAAAATGTACAGATCTTAAATGTACAATTCATGAATTTTAACAAATGTATATGCTCATGTAACCCATACTCCTATTAAGATATTAGAATGTTTCCATCACCCGAGAAATTTCCCTCAGGGCTTTCTCAGTCCAACTCTCCTCACTCACTCACAAAACTTTTCTCAATCATTTCACTATAGAGTCATTTTGCCTGTGTTAAAACTCCATGTAAATGGAATCCTATATCGTGTACTCTTGTGTCTGGCTTCTTTTGCTCAACACACGTCTTGAGATCCACCCATGTTGTGAGAATGTTAAGTAGTTGACTCCCTTTTTATGCGAACTCTCTCCCGTTGTATAAAGATACCACACATTGTTAATTCATTCTCCGATTGATGGATATTTGACTCTTCAACCTTTGGCCACTACGAATTATAGCTGTCATAAATATTCTTGTATAAGGCTTTTTGTAGTCATATGTTTTCATCAGTCCTGAGAAAATATGAGTAGAATCACTGGATAAAGTGGTTGTACTGTATTAACATTTCTGCCAGGAAAGTATAAATGTTCCTAACCAAGATGAAATGTTACCAGTATTTTTTAGAAAACCACACAAAAACACACTTGTATTTTTTAAAAAAAAGTTACGTATTTTTATATAATTTAAGTAAACTTTTAATATTGGAATAATTTTAGATTTACAAAATTATTTTAGATATTCCAGAGACTTCCCACATATCCAATACCCAGTTTTCCTTATTATAACATTTACATCTTACTTTAGTGTGGAACATTTGCCACAATTAATGAACCAATATTGACACATTATGATGAAATAAAACCCACACTTTACTCACATTTCCTCAGTTTTCCCCTAATGCCCGTTTTCTGTTCCAAGATTCCATCCAGAGTACCATGTTATATTTATTAGTCATATTTCTTTTGGCTCCTCTTGACTGTGACAGCTTCTCTGACTTTCCTTGTTTTTGATGACTTTGACAGTTTTCAGAAGTACTGGTATTTTGTGGAATATCCCTCAGTTGGAATTTATCTGATGGTACTCCCATGATTAGGCTGGGATAATACGTTTTGGGGAGGAACATCACAGAAATACATGCTGTTCTCATCACAACATATAAAGGATACAAACTATCAATATGACTTACACTGTTGAGGTTGACCTTGATCACCTGGTTTAAGGTAGTGTTTGGTTTTCCACTGTAAAATTATGCTTTTCTTCTCCCTTTCTATGCTAGACTCTAGAAGGAAGTCACTATACACAGGCCACACTTCAGGAGTGGGAAATTCTCCTATACCGCCTTAAGCATGAAGTAGTACATAAATTATTTTTAATTATGTACAGGTTATCTCTTATTTACTTATTTATTTAATCATCAGTATTGATCTTTTAAAATACCTTGGGTTATAATTCAACACTCTTTTTTTTCCCCTAAATTGTTCCAACTTTGGCAACTGGGAACTCTTTCAGTTTACTCCAGTGTCACCTCCATCACATCATTGTAGAATGTACATTTTCTTTTTCTTTCTTTTTTTTTCTTTTTAGAATTTCCTTAAGTTTTGGCATTACAAAATGCTGCAGGATCATCTTATATATTTCCTGCCTCAGTCCTAATCAGTCATTTCTCCAAGGAACCCTGGTTCCTTTGACTGGAAAGTAGTATTTGGAGACCAAGATCTGTTCTTATGACTGAATAATACTCCATTGTGTATATATACCACATCTTCTTTGTCCAATCATTTATCAAAGGACACTTAGGTTGTTTCCATGTCTTGGCCACCATGAATAATGCTGCAATGAACATTGGAGCACATATGTCTTTATGGATAAACGTTTCAGAATTTGGGGGTAGCTATGCAGAAGAGGGATTGCTGGGTTATATCCTAATTCTATACTTAACTTTTTGAGGAAACTCCATACTGTTTTCCATAGTGCCATTTGTGACAACATGGATGGACCTTGAGGTTATCATGCTAAGCAAAATAAGTCAGACAGAAAAACTCAAGAACCATATGATTTCATTCATACATGGGATATAAAAAAAGCAACAAATGAGCAAAACAAACAAGCAAGCAAAATCTCATAGACACAGACAACAGTAAAAGTTTTCTTTTAACTAGTTACTGTTCAATACAATGGCGATCCATGTCCAACCAGTTGTCACCTTCAAGGTGGACAAGAACAAAACAGATTATTGACTCAAGTAGAATTCTTAGTTTCTCAAAAAGTATGTTCCTGGAGAGTAAGGAGGGGTGGGGGGTGGTGATAGAAGAGTGTAAAATGGGTCAAATATAAGATGATGGAAGGAGAGCTGACTCTGGGTGGTGAACACACAATGCAGCATATAGATGATGTATTATAGAATTGCACACTTGAAACCTATATAATTTTAGGTTAACCAATGTCACCCCAATAAAATTAATTAAAAAAAGAAGAAAGAAACCAAGATCTGCCTACTAGGCATGCTCATTGTCACTGGGGTATTCTTAATTCTATGAAATAAGACTCTCAGCTGACAGAGCAAAAAAAATGTATGTACTAACCTATGTTTGTGCACATATCTATGAATATTTCTGTATGTAACCATCTGTGTCTGTATTAAGCTAAACATGGGTTCGTATGATGTCTGTAACTCTACTCCATTACCACAGGGACATTCTAGCCTACTCTCCTTGCTTCTCTGTAACCACCCAGTGCAACTACTCCCAATGTCTGTTATCCATTTTTTTCTTTTACAAATGTTATTGGTCTTACATTTAAAAATTCATAACCAAATCTAAGGTCATGTAGATTTTCTCCCATGTTTTCTTACAGGGGTTTTATAGGTTGGCATTTTACATGTAAGTCTATGATCCATTTTGAGTTAATTATGTGTAAGATGTAAGGTTTGTGTCTAGATTTCTTTCTTTTTTTATTTGCTTAGGGACATCCAATTTTTCTAGTACTTCTTTTGAAAAGGCTGTTATTTCCCCATTAATTTGCCACTGCTCCTTTCTCAAAAATCCATTGACTGTTTGTGTGAGTCTATTTATAGGCTCTATTCTGTTGCATGGATCTATGTGCCTATGAGTATTCTCTCAGCAATACAACACTGTCTTGATTACTGTAGACCTATAATAATCTTAAAATCAAGTATTGTGTTGGCTATTCAAATTCCTTGACGTTCTAAATATACTTTAGAGTCAATTTGTTGATAATCTACAGATTAGCATGCTGAAACGGTGATGGAGAGAGTTGAATTTATAGATCAAATTGTAAACTATAGACATATTTACATTACTAACTCTTCCAATCCAAGAACAACCAAAAAAATCTCTTTGTTTAGATTTCCTTTGATTTCTTTAATCAGTTTTATAGTTTTGTGCTTATTGATCTTGTGCATACTTTGTCAGATACATACCTAAATATTTCCTTTTGGGGAATGTTGTAAATGGTATGGTATTTTAAATTTCAGATTTCTCTTATTCATTGCAGGTATACAGGAAAGCCACTGAATTTTGTACGTTAACTTTGTATCCTGAAACCTTGTGGTCACTTAGTTCCAGGAGATTTTTGTTCTTGATTGTTTGGGTTTTCCACATAGATACTCATGTCATCTGTGAATGATAGTTTTATTTATTCCTTCACAATCTGTGTATCTTTTATTTTTTATTGCATTAGGTAGGACTTCCATTACTGTGTTGAATAGGAGTGGGGAGAGGAGACATCTTTGTATTATTACTGATTTTAAGGGGAAAGTATCTAGCTTCTCACCATTAAGCTTGAGGTCAGCTGTAGTTTTTCTTTTCTTTTTTTTTTTTAGATGTTGTCTATTAGTTTTAGGAAGTTCCTTGTCATTCCTAGTTTGCTGAGGATTTTTATCATGAATGGGTGTTGGGTTTTGTCAATTTTTTTTTTCTGTCAGTTGATATGATCATATATTTTTTCTTGTTTAGTTTGTTGATGTGATGGATTATGTTGATTTTGTTGAATCGAATTTCCATTTTAGCTTTTACTTCCCTTGCATTTAAGGTCAAATTCATAAAATCCTCTTTGAATCAAAGGTCCATAAGTTTAGTACCTATGTTTTCTCCTATGCAGTTTATTGTTTCAGGACTTATGTTTAGGTCTTTGACCCATTGCGAGTAAATTTTGGTACATGGTGACAGATAGCAGTCTAGTTTCATTCTTTTGCATGTGGCTTTCCAATTTTCCCAGCACCATTTATTAGAGAGAGTTTCTTTTCTCCATTGCATGTTTCTGTCTCATTGGCGAAAATTGTCTGCCTATATTTATGTGGATTTATTTCTGGGTTTCAATTCTATTCCAGTGGTCTGTGTGTCTGTTTTTCTGCCAATACCATGCATTTTGATTGTTGTTGTTTTGTAGTACAAGCTGAAGTCAGGGAGTGTGATACCTCCAGCCTTGTTCTTTTTTCTGAAGATTGCTTTGGACAATCAGGGTCTTTTGTAATTCCATACAAATCTGATGGTTTTTGTGTTCTATTTCTTGAAAAAATGCCATGGGGATTTTGATGGGGATTGCATTAAATCTGCATATCGCTTTGCGTAATATGGCCATTTTAACTAGGTTGATTCTTCTAATCCATGAACACGAAACGTCTTTCCATTTCTTTGTGTTTCCAATTTCTTTTTAAAATGTCTTACAGTTTTCAGAGTATAGGTCTTTCACATCCTTTGTTAAGTTTATTCCTAGGTATTTTATTTTCTTTGTTGCAATTGCAAAAGGAATTTTTTTCATTTCTTTTTCTGAAATTTCATTCATTCACATTTGCTCTTTTACCATGAATCCTTAAGTACCAAATTATAAGTTTCCATTAAGTTACAGTAAAAACTAGCATATAATTTTTGTAATTTTCCAGACGGTGTCTGGAAAGTCTTCATTTAATAGTTACATCCATGCGATAACAGTAGATTTTGAGTTTTGGCAAGACCCTTGTAAAAACTGTTCAGGGAAACCCTGTAAATTCAGCAGTAGACGTTATTAGGAGGGTTTATTCCTAGCAGAGAAGGGGACCTGAGTCTTAGTGGACGTGCAGGAGGGAGAAGCTGGCTTAAATTGTCTATAAACTGGCTTCATTGGAAAGGCTGTGCTCAGATGAGCAACTCTATTTAGAATGGCTGCTGCTCATCTTTCTCCCAAGATAATCACCCGACAGTGACATGAAAAAGCAGATGTAGCATTTGGAGGGACATTCTGCTTTTCAAACTGTAAATGCTTTCAAACTCCAGTATTATTTCCAAAGAGCCGAAAGTCAAAGCAATAATCACCTTGAAATTCTTGTATAATGGGAAGACCTGAAGAAAGTTGAGCACCTGACTTTCACCCAAAAAGAGCCCCAAAAGCAAAGCATCGTTTAAATTGGAATATTTGCTTCCTCTGTTGTCTTTCATGTAGTCTCTTGCCTCTTTGCTAAATATCAAAGATATTTATGCTTAAACAAATGTTGTCTCCTTCTCTGTGTATCCTCTCCTTCTGGCAGGGAAGTCATCATGCTGAATTGGTGGCACTTTCCATGGCAACAGACTGTGATGTCAGAAATGCAGTGCCAGGCAATTAGATTTTGGAGGTGCCACAGTTGGGAACCTGAAGCTCCAAGGATGATGATGAGACAGAACAGTTGTTGTAAAAGGAAAAGAAAGGCCAAGTAGCTAATATGTGCCCTCAGAGGTCTGTTGCCGAAAAGGGGTGACAGAAATTGAAGGCAGGTGAGGGGAAAGGAGATGCGGTATTCAAGACAAGATTTCAAATAAGTGGGTTGATGAAGACAATTTGCAGAAGGCCACATCCAGGTGGCTGGCACTTTGCCACATTCTGTGGCTTTGATGCTTTACAGGTGTTCTCTAAGCTGCAGAAGGGAGAAGCTCCGGAGACCCCCTGTCTCTCACAGAGAGACAAAGGAGTCAGGATAGAGAAAAAGAGCAAACTCTGCTTTCTTCTCATAAAGCAGGAGTGTGGCAGCTTTCACACTTTTTCTGCTTTCAAGGAAAGAGCAACTTGACATCAGGACCTTTTGAGACCTGAGAACTGAGGCTGCTGTGGGGAGAAGCCACCTTAAGAGGGTGTTAGGTTTTCAGCGAAACCTCCCATGAGGAGACAATAGATGGTGGCCCCCAATGTCACACACAGATGGAAGAAATCTGAGAGTATTTTGAAATGAATCAAAATCTTTGCCCGTTCTTTGCAGGTTCTATATTGAATATGCAAAGGATGAAACCAATACCTGTGAAAAAGCATAGATGAAGTTTTAAAATACACATTTTAGTGATACAGTATGGATAAATTGGGACTGCATATGGCTTCTTATGTAAAGGAAAATTTCTTCTCCTTTTAGTAACACATTGTCTGCTGCCTGTGCTTAGCACCTTCTGCCATATGCTCCTTAAAGCAAGCTGCTGCAATTCAAGAACTAGCCCTAGTAATTAAGATCAAATGAGCCAGAGGAAGAAAATGAGCTGGGTAAAACACATGCCCATGGAGCTCAGCCTTTTTATATTTAAACACAGAAGATAAAAACTATTTGCCAGTAGACTACTCAGAGGATTTATAGGCAATCCACACTCAGGATTATTGGTGACATTTATGCACATGTTTGGAAGTGTTCTTGGCTTGATTGCTTAGCGCCATGGAAATATTTGCTGTTGGATCCTGGGGCATCCCTATGCAATACACATAATAGCACTCAAGGTTCTCAACCAAACACGATTTGTTTTGTACAAAAATACAATATAATATGGAAGATACTACACAGTAGTTAGAGATTAGGACTTTAAAGCCCTTGGGCATATTTGGCCTCTCATCTTTATATCATAAATAGAGAAGGTGAGGTCCCGAGAGAGTGAATAACTTTCCTGTGGTCACTGAGCTGGCTAGAGACAGAGCTCAGATGAGAACGTGGGCTTTCTGACTCAACTACTAGTTCAGCAGTCCTAAAATCTGAGTGTGCATCAGAAATTCCTAGAGGGCTTGTTAAAATACAGATCACTGGGACCTCCTCCCTGCCACCCCTAGAGTTTCTCATTCAGTAGGTCTGGGTTGGGGCCCCAAAAGTTTGCTTTCCAAACAAGTTCCCAGGTGAGGCTGATCTACAGGTCCTATTCACTAGCCTAAGGGCCACACTTAAAGAAACACTGGTTTAGTTCTTTTTTCTCTACACTGGGGTTTCTCATGGTGTGGTGGGACCTATATTAGAATCAAATGAGTTGGGTGTTGTTTATAGGAAATATAGATTATTGGGCATATCTTAGAGTTACTAAATCTGAATCTCTTGAGGTATGATGCTGGTGTCTCCACTGCACACAGTTATCAATTATCCCTGACAATTTCTATACACATCAAAGTTTGAAAATCACATGACCTGACCACATTGCTTTCCTTCAAAAAGTCAATGATTGAACTCATTGAGATGATAAAATGCACGGTTGTCTGACTTCTACAGTGTCCTCTCCAATCTCCCAGCAAATGATCAAAGGAGAGAAAAAGAATAAAGACCTGCATCTAAGATGGGAAAATGAGCAAGGTGTCATTACTATGCTAACATTTTCTGGGATTTTTTTGTGAGATAGTGTTCAAGTGAGACTCAGTTGGGTAAGATGTTCAAGAGCTCTCTCAGCATCTAGAGAAACCAGCACAGTGTTGGGGTAAGGACACAAAAAAGTCCTAGTGGAGCCCCACTGATGCCCGCTGACACGGGGGACAAGCTGATATCAGAGGGTAAGATGGGCAATCCCTTTGGATAAGTTGCATTCTACTGGACCCACATGGAGAATCCTGGTTTCCATGGTGATGGCCCACAGAAAGTCAGTTATGCATGAGGACATTGTGACACACGTAGAAAGAGGAGCATGTGAGGGAAGATGGTTACATGGCACCATGGAAGTCCAGGGAAAAATTTGAGCACGAGCCCAACACTTTTGCTTGGTAACAATCATAGAGGAAAAACTACTTAGAGATTTGGCTCCTCTGCTTAGGGCTCCCAGACTGAAGGCATTATCGGTAATTATACAGCCTGAATGATGACTGGATTGAAAATTACATCAATCAGCCTGGCAATTGAAGCCTCGAAGGAAGATGCTAACGGCAAATGGGTGTACTGTGAGGGAGTACAGAGCACACACATTTGCCCGACAAGGGGGAAAGCCCAGGTCTGGATGAACTTTTTGAGCTTCACTCTGGGACCTAAAAATTCTATACCAAGCCATCTGTCAAATATATCTGATAAAAATACAAAGGTATTCTAAGGCATACTAACGTTCAGAGTGGAACACCTATGTACCCTTCCAGAAAATAGGGTCTATTATACACAACCAAACGATGAGTAAAATGAAGAAAAATTATTCCAATAGAAAAATGGGCAAAAGCATAAACGGGTAATTCACAGAAGAAATAGATGTAAACGTATGAAAAGATCCCTAGTTTCACTAAAGAAATGTAAATTAAAACAATGAAATGCCAAATTTTTGCCCACCATATTTGCAAAAATTTAAAAATGTGAAAACATTGAAAAGGATGTGAGGAAATAGGCATTTCTCCTTTTTTGGAGGGATTTTAGGCTTTTGAAATACAATTTTAGAAGGCAATTTCACAATAAGTATCAAAAGTCATAAAAAATATACCTTTGAACTGATTATTCCATTTATAGTATTTCTAAGTTAGCAATAATAATAAAAGGTATGTAAAAATATTTATAGGTAAGGATGTGTATCGTGACATTACCTATATTAGTGAATAGTTTGGAACAGCTTAAATATCCGAATACAATATGGTTAAAATTTTATATGTGTATTTAAAATGTATTATTATATAGTTATAGTAGTTACTGAAGAATATTTAAAGGTATAAAATGTGCTCACTATTTTTAAATGATAGTTTAGTTTACCAAATCGTGGAATACATAGGAATTCAATATATATGGAAGAAAAAGAGCTAGAAACATATGAATCAACGTGTTTTATCTTCTCCGCATTTCGTGAAGTAAAAACATTTTTCTGTTAATTTAAAAATGTTGTTAGAGATAGTCAATGTCTGCTTATATGCATTATTCTTCGTGATTACAAGGGAATACTGGGCAGCCATTAAAAAGACAAAAGCAACTTGCAGTTATTGATACAGAATGACCACAGGATTACTTATTGGGTGAAAAAAGTAAGGCCCAAAACAGTCAATGTGTGAATATGTTAAGAAATAAGGCATACTTAGCTAACACTGACTCTCCTTTCATTTAAAAAACATAGACATGGTGAATAAAATATAGTAACCATAATTACTTTCTATACATATCAAGCTCAAAAGAGAAAAGGGGAAAAAGCCCAGGTGGTAGAAATTAAGAGGACATGGAAATCAAGTTAGTAGGCCACACACTGAGAAAAGTGCCATCATCCATGGGAGTTCTGGACATAGAAATAGTCTTTAAAGGTTTTAATGACAATGTGGGGATAGATAATATTGCTTTAAACCCACCCTAGGCCATGAACTGGCCATGATATCCCTTCAATAATCTTAGAACTGGTGTCCCTTTGTGGATAGGATATAAATGTGATGTAGAAAAATATAAAATATCCATGTAAAAACTTTATAATATAAAATACAAAAACTTTAGGGAATCAAACATTTTGTCTTTACTTAAGATTATGGCTAAAAACACAAAAGTGACCTCAGAGTCGAAGCCCCAGCATGTGGCATATGCAGGGGTGGAGTCTGAGATTGTAGTGACCTCACAGTTCAAGAATTTAAAGCTCAGAAATTAACCTGTAAAGGGGCCTGGACCAGTGTACTTCCTGGAGTAGATGACAGAAGCGTAGGTAGGACCACCATGTTGGGACATTTCCATAAACCAGAGAAGCAGGTACTCATCAGACACAGATACCTTGAAAACAAACAAGAACATTAACGTCCCAAGAACTTGAGAAAAGAGAAGAGTCTGAAAAGAAACTAAAGGGTATTAGAAATGCCTAGAATATTAAGAACGTATCACAATAGACTACATAGGACACTTTGACAAACAAGATTTGCACATAAGAACATATAAAATGCTAGGTGTTAATAGGGCCATTGAATAAGAGAAACTTACAAAACGTGGATGTGATACAATTCTAAAATCTGTAGTGGAGGCTCTTACACAGAATACAATACCGAAAAATGACTAAGAAACATGGAGGACAGAGAGAGAAGCTCCAACATGAATCTGATAGTAGTTCCCCAAGGACAAAATAGAGCTAGTGGGGCAAAGGGAAAATGGCTGAGAGTTTTCTAGAATTGGAGAGTGGCATGAGACTTCATATTGAAGCGTACGATAAGTAAAAATAAATCCATGTCTAAATTCATCATTGTGAAGTGGCAGTTCACCAAGGACAGGCAGAAAACTTAATCATTATCGTGGCAAATGAGGAAAAAAGAGACATGATGAATAGAGAACACAAAATGATTTTAACCAAATTAGTAACTACAATTAGAACAAAAGTCCTGAGTAATACTTGGCTACGGGAAAGGGTTTGTGTCTAAATCTTATAAAAACCTACAGAATTGACAGCCTCCTATGTGGTTTTTTGGTTATTTAAAGGAAATGAAGGCTTCCAAGTTATTTCCAGGTACAATGGCATTTTTTTTTCAATTACTGAGATCACAAAGGATGTTTACACTGAAAAGTGGGTCCTGATGACTCAACCTCCCCCCACGAAAGTTGGGAACACTGGAGGAAATAATGCATATTATTAGGCAGTACCTGACACTTAATGGGTATGTAAGTAGGGTTAGTTTTTAAAAAGCTGCTGAGCACTAACCTGAAGTTGACCTTTTTTTGTTCATTCATCTTTAAGGGAAAGAGACCTGCAGCTAAATTTGAAATGATGGACCCTGAAAAGACCTTGCTGTAGTTTGAAATCCTCGAAGCTGTCCAAAGGGTGAGTGAAATGAGACCATGGTTATTCCATGTTATCATTGCTTCCACAGTAGATTTTTTCAGTAACACAGGCTCAGGAAAAAATGTGCAGAATTCCATTTTCTTAATTGAGCACAATGACATTCTTTTTGCATCACCTCTAAGAGAAGAGGTAAGGTAACGTTTGTCCTTCTTGGTCATATTCAAAAGCTCCTTGGTTTGTGAAGAGGAAACGGAAAGTGAAGTAGATTGAAAGGCACTGAAAGGCTGAAGAGCATAGTTGCTTTGATGCTGTTTTATCCATGAAATTATAATCATATTTATATTCATATTTGTATTTATATTGCACATCAGATGGTAGCCTAGGTTTGGCGAACAGGATGATTTAAGGCAATTTTTGAATTTCAAACACAAGTCCTCACTTATATATAGGTGAGGAGGCCACCTATATTTAAAGAACGGAGTAGATATCAACAAAATAGAAAACAGAAATGCAATAGAAAAAAAAAATCAATGAAACCAAAAGATGGTTTTTCAGAAGGTCAATAACATTGATTAAACTGTTCTGAGTATTTCAGTAAATTGTAAAGATATTTAAGGCCTTTGTACCCAGATATCTTTTACAGTCACCTAAAAATCTATATTACTCATTAATTAAGACATGAGATGTTCTGTTAAAATTGGGAAATAAGGTTTTCAAAGAATAAAATATGAAATCATTATCAGCTATTCATATCTTAGTGCAACTCTACTACTAGATTTGTTGGAGCCTGAGAGATGGGACAAAGAACAGGTAAGTTCTGACAAGGGCAAATGTTGGGAGGTTCAGAAGATATATAACAGTCATTCTTGGTGAAGGCAGGCTCAAAGTAATGAGAAGAATTGTCCCTTATGCCGATAGATGATACTGGTTGCATTTCCAGAATGTTTTCTCCTCTTTGGACGTTTGGATAAATATGTATAGATTGAAGTGTGACTTCTGTTGATCCATGTTAATTCTTTCTTCTTTATCCTTAATATACAATAAGATGCAAAGGGCTCTATCTCTTTATAGTCAGAAAGCAGACTATAGAGCAACAGAGAAGTAAGGCTATTACTTGAAGCAGGTGGAAAAATGCTGTGTGTGAGGTGTGGGATCACGTATGCATACAGCTATAGGCATGTGCATAATAAGATCAGTCTCCAAAGGACTGTGACTGTTCACTGAAGTTGGGCGACTCTTCACGTTGGTGACCAAACAGAGGCCCCCCTTGTGGAAACCCTGCTTTGGACAGTGAGCTCTGTGATAGTCTTACTGAAGATATTCGGGCAATTAGAAGCCTTCCAAGTCTTGCTTACCCATGAGGGTAGCTTAGAAGTGAACGTGTTTGGGCCTCAGAGTTATCGTGTGTATCAGCGTAGCCTGTTGAGTGAGTCCGAGGCTGAAAGACCAGACTCATGGGCCCAGGTATGGAGCACAGGTTTCTGCCTGTGAGTTTCCTGGTCAGTGGAATGGTCAGTCCTGGCATAAGACCCTGGGCCCTGGCTTTTACCCTCTTCCCATCTGTAGCTTTCTATCAGGTACTTGTATCAGATTTGTAACAATTTTCTTCGTCTAGAATTTGGGCTGAAATTATCTGATGGCTGAGATAGGAACCAGTCTGCTTGAGTTGGGCAGGTATAAAATTGTTTAAATTTTACTTTTGAACAAGTGAATAATTTTTAAACTAGTGCCTAATGCCAAAGTGACAGCTCTGCATCTGGAGGTGATAGAGATCTGTGTTTTTATTGTTGGATTATTTTTGTGTGTTTTTTTTTGTTTGTTTTTTGTTTGTTTGTTTGTTTTCCCCTTTAGCAAAAGAATTACTTCAACAACAAAAAGGTCATGATTGAAATCTTCACTCTGTACCCAAAATAAAGATATTGACTAACGTTTCTTGGAACATTAATAATGAGAATGAATGAACAAATTCCTCTCTTTTCCTCAAAGAGTAATTCCTCTTTGAATTATTCCAGAAGAAACAAGATACAGATACTGTCATGTATAAAGGAATATTTTTAGACTTGTCTAAACCTGATGCATGATTGAAATCTGGAGCCCCTACATGCTCTAAAGGGCTGATGACCTTTGCAGGCATCAGGGAGTATTGCCCTTATAGGGCTCTATGGCATCTTCTTTCAGGAAAGACCATGAAAAATATTCAGAGAAGGCATTCTATGTTTAGAAATTCTTAACATATCTCAAGTTCTCTGTTTGACATATTTACTTGAGAGTATCATTAACACACTATATTGCAAATCACAATTTCTCTATCCCCAAATAGTTCTATTTTCCTACTTTGCTGTAAGTTTAATTTCCCCACAATTCTACAAATCACCACCCTTGAAACTGGCAGTTATTTCTAGTTCTTCCCTTTCCCTCACCCCCACACCAATCAATCAATCCCCAACACTTGATGATTCCTCCTTCCAGTCTTTCTTAGGTTAGTCCTCCCACATTGTGATTTAAATTTCTTAGCCATCATTTCATTTGAGGATTACTGCAAAAATTCCAAAATGGCAATTCTGCCTCCAGGATCAAACCCACTAACCTGTGTACGACAAAACAATTAAAGTACATTAATTTTCTTTATTCTTCTTTGTTATTTTTACACAGCCTCCCAATTAAAAACTCTTAAAAGTCTTCCCATATTTTTTTGTATTGTCATTCAAGATCCTCCATACTCTACAGGGAATAAGGAAACCATATATTCTTTTTTAAAAGAGCTGGTTCTGGGATAAAAGTGTTATTTTAAGAAAAGTAGAATTATCTCAGTGTGCAAGTACATTTTTATATAGAGAGAAGTAGGAGATAGAGGCTCTTGCTTCGGTGTCTGTGGCAGTAATTCAGACATGAGGAACCAATTTTTGAACTCTAGTGGAAGCCATAAGACTAGAAAGGAAGATATCTGATTGATATAGGCAGAAAGAGAAACAGAGACACAAATATCTAAGGTGTAGGATAGCTTATACATCTAGGAAAAGGATGGAAATATTACGGGCTAGGGGAAGAAAAGTAACTCTAATTTAGCCATTCTCAGTTTGAGGTGAAGGAGTGCAACCAAATGCAAATGGCCAGGAGGTAATCCAGGACTGGAACTCAGGAGATGAAACTTGCCTACAGATAAAGGCTTTAAATCATCCCTGTAGTTAAATTGTTGACGTGTGAATGAATTTTTATGTAGGAAAAAATGTAGACAAAGAAGAGCAGAGTTAATGAGAACTAATTTTGAGAGTATCCATAGTTAGGGAGTTGGGGAGATTAAAACAAGACATTGGAAAGAGGAAAACAATGAAGGAAAGAAAACACTGCATTATTGTGTCATGGAAACCAACCAAGAGATGAGTTTCAAAAGAAGCCTTTGACAATGTCAAGACAAAGATAATGAGAAGTCAGGATGTCATGAAATTGATGATGAAGCCATTGGTGACCTCTGCAGAGGCATTATCAGTCCAGTCATAGGGAGAAAAGCCAGGTTTCAGGATGCTAATAGTGGGTGGTGAGGAATAGAAAACTTGGTTTTAAGAAAATTGGTGAAGAACACAAGGAAAATAAAATGGTAGCCTGAAAACTACCATGATGGTCATGCGCTTGGTTTATTTATTTCTTTTTTCCCAAACCAAGGGAGACTTGAGCTTGTTTTAAAGCAGAAAAGAGAGGAGAGATAAATGCTATAGATGCCCCCAAAGTGGGGCTCATCACAGAAAGAGTGAATAGAGGGGATTGACTTAGAAAGAACGTAAGTCACCTCTCTCCTGAAAAGAAGCGTAAGAGGGTAGCTCTAGAGGGGGAGAAAAGTGAGTGTCAGGTGAATGAAAGGTCGTGTCAGTTGTTAGAATGAGAGTGAGATGGAGGATGTGAAGAATGGTTTGAACAACTACTTGCTCCGGGTACACAAAGTTTAAAAATAATCCAATAAAGAAGTGAGAGCAATAATAAAAGCCTGGTTGAACTCAATGCCATGGCTTTTGGATGGTACACATTCAAAGAAATCACATAATTGTTCACAAATATTTACTGATACAGCATCATTTACTAGCTGATAATTAACTCACAAAGATTGATGAAGATTAAATTGGGATAGTGAGTTAACTGGTAAGTTTTATTTCCTGATCCTACGCGCTCACACTCAACACGAGCCAAAGCCCTGGTTGTCCGTGGTTACACCGCTGTGATTCAGAAGAAAGCTGATTCACATTAGTAAATTAGATTAAAAACACATTGTTACTTTCAATATTAGCAAAAACCACATGGTATGTTGCAACAAAGCCGAGGACTAGGGAGCGTAAAATCTTTCTAAACTAAGCAAGGCAGGAGGAATGGTAAGTACTCACTCACTTGCACCTTGAGGCTGTGAGTAGAATTAATTTACATTAATTTACAAAGTAGAATTAATTCTGAGGAAAGAAACCAAATGCACTGTTTACCAGAAAAAACCAGAAAATGAGACATGGGTGAAGTCAAGATAGAGCTACATGAGAGAAGCTTAAGGGAAATCTGGTAAAAGTAATAATATGCTGAGAAAACAAACAAACAAACAGAAAAGCAATTTAGGAAGTAGAAAACCAGTAGATGCTGTGATTAAGTGGCTGAGAGGCAAAAAACAAAACAAAAACCCAATGAACCAACCAATAATATAAGTTGAAAGCAGGACCGTTTTCCCATATGCATTTTTCTCTTCATTAAATAGGAATTGAATTGAAACTTGAATGTGGCTTCCCAGAATAAATCTGGGAAAGTGTCCAACCTTGTTATCCCACTTACAAAGTCAATGAACTAATATTTCAACAGCATTTCCTTAGGATTTATTTCAAGGGTCATTACAGAGGTGATTCTTCCTGTATTCTTGATCCCTTAATGTGGCCCATCCCAGAGGGCACGTGTGTCTGGACACTTGTAGACAAAAGGAAATAACCTGAATCCATTCTGCTTTTAGCCTAATGGCATATGTGATATATGTAGCCTTTGGTTATGAAAACAACATGATCACTGGTCTCCAACCCTACAACCACAGGTTGAAACACAGATAAGACACCAAGGGACATTTTCCTGAGAAATTAGTGTCACAGAAATCAATACAGTACTTCCTAACAGAACATTCTTTGGGTGCTGGAGACAAGGATGGGTCACTGGAGAGGCTTGAAACATACCACATGGAATCCACTTAATACTAATAATCAGTGTCATTTGAAAGTGGCTACACCAATGGCTCAGGATTTGAACAGTGACTACACCAAGTTGAGAGTCATCATGATTTCACTTAGATACATGGCAGGTAGCAACATGTGGAAAGAGACCAGGCATGTTTCATCATGAACCTGGAATGGATGATGATCAAAAAGACGCCTCAGGAGTGAGAATTTACAGATAGCTAAGGGGAGGAGGCTGGAATGATCCATGACTAATTGATTAGTGTTAGGTACATGAGTATGCACTCATGGTTATCTTAATATAAGTACAAAATGTTGCATATAGGAATATCCATAGCTATTAATATATGTATATCCACGTTAGAATATACACATATATTTCCTTGCTCTGTCTTCTGAGAGATTAGTAGCAATGAGCATACCTTGTGTCCAGATCTTGGTTTCTAATGCGATTCTCCAATCAAAGGAACCAGGACTCCTTGGAGTGATGGTTGATTCTAGGGTTGGGACAGGGAACATACAGGATGAGACTGAAGCATCTTCTGATATCAGAAAACAAGAAAATACAAGAAAAAACATTGTATAGTATCACAACGATGGAACATATCAAAAGGACACAGGAGCACCCCCAGTGAAATCACTCCCTGTGGCCAAAGTTACAACAATTTGAGCAGTAAATAAATATATAAGCTTTGGCATTTAACCCAAAGAGTAAAATAAATACCCATGAGACCATATTGATATAAATAAATGATTAGGTAAATAGATAAGTGAAGTGGAGACAAATCTCCCATGCAGAAGAGTTACAAATAATTTACATAGATGCATGGTCCTCAAGAAGAGGAAGCATGACTCCCCACTCCTTAAATGTGGGCCGTCATAGTGACCTGCTTTCAGGAACTACAGCATGGACAAAGGGGAAGTAACTTTACAATGGGAAAGCCTGACAAGCACTACCTCAGCCAGTTAATCAATCATTTGGGACAGTAGGTGAGGCTGGTAGAAATGAACTATACTTAAACTATTCATTGTAGCTTGTGGTTTCTGTTCAAAGCTATAGTAAACAAAACAGTGTGATACTGGTGTAAAGACAGACATACAGACCAATGGAGTAGAGCAGAGAATCCAGAAATAACCTTTGTATACACGGTCAAATCATTTTCAAAAGAATGCCAAGACCATTCAATGGGGAAAGGATAGTCTTTTCAACAAATGATGCTAAGAAACCTAGATAGCCACATGCAAAGAATGAATTTGACCTCTTACTTAGCACCGTATACAAATTTATCTCAAAATAGACCAAACACTTACAAGAGCTAAAACTATAAAACTCATAGAAGAAAACATAAGGGAAATCTTCATGACATCGGATTTGACAATGATTTCATAGGTATGGGACCAAAATCACAGGCAATGAAAGAAAAACTAGACAAACTAGACTTTATAAAAATTAAAAACTTTAGTGCATAAGATCAACAGTATCAAGTTTTAAAAAGGCAACGATAGAATGGGAAAAATTATTTGTAAATCACATATACAATAAGAAATTAGTATCTAGAATATATAGTGAACTCCTCAAATTGAACAACAAAAAACAACCCGGTTTAAAAGTGGACAAAACATTTGAATAGACAGATAAAGCATTTAAATAAATTATTACTCCAAAGATATACAATGGCCAATAAGCACCATTGTAAGATGCTCAACAAAATCAGTCCTCAAGGAAATGCAAATGAATACCACAGTGAGATACCACTTCACACCTATTAGAATAGCTTTTAAAAAAGGAATAAAGTGTATATACATATTTCAATCCCTTTCTCTAAAGTCCATTATGGTATCATTGGCCACATCTGTTTATTTGAAATTAAATTTAAAATAAATTTAAAGTTCATCCTAGCCACATTTGAAGTACTCTAGTTACATGTAGCTTGTGGTTAACACTGTGGATAGCACAGATACAGAACATTTTCATCATTGCAGAAAATTCTTTGGGAAAGACTGCCCTAGAGCCGATTACCACTTTATAGGGAGTACCGGGGATAGAAACACAAGTTACATGGCACTACGAAGTTATATGGCAATGACCAAAATGCAGCATGTGAGAAATTCTACAGAACAAACGACTCATTCTTTTCATTAAATCAGTGTCATGGAGAAAAATAAAGAAGAGAGCATTGTAATATATTAAAGAGTCTTGAGAGAAAAAGTCAACAAAATGCAATTTGTGTACCTTGTTTAGATCCTGATATAAATAAAAGTCATTTAGGAGACCACAGGCTACATGTATAGTGGGCTATATTTTAGTTTATATTATGGGATTAGAATATGTTCATCAATGCCGGTAGAGTGACAACAGAATTGTGGTTGTTTTAAAAATCTCACAACTCATAGAGCTATGGTCTTAATTATTTTTAGATAGATTAAAAAGATATCTGGGATTTGTTTTCAAATACTCTAGCGCTTCCTCTCAACCCCTCCCAGTGTAAGTACAGTTATAGATGAAACGATATTGGCAAAATGTTGATGATTGTTGCAGCTCAGATGAGAATAAAAAACTCGTGATATCCTGTTAAGTGCAAAAAACAAGTTATATAAGTGTGTGCAACGTGATCTCGATTTGCATATGTGAATAGAAACAAAGTCTTGAGGACTGTACATCAAAGCATTAACAGGCCAGAGTGATGGGATTATAAGTGATTTTTCTTTTTAGTTTAAAAATGTTATGTGTTTCCAAAATGAGCATTTATCATTTTTAAATTAGAAAAATAATGGATTTGAAAAGCAGTGAAAATACCAGATGTCATAAAGACAGACAGATGTTTAAAAAGTATGGCTTTGCATTGGAGGTGGGAGACATTTATGATTAGCATCAAAGTTTCTTGACTGATAGCACATTTGGACAGTACTGTGTTTCTCCGAAAATAAGACCTAGCCGAACAATCAGCTCTATATGCGTCTTTTGGAGCAAATATTAAGACCCGGTCTTATTTTACTATCATATAAGACCTGGTATAACATAATATAATATAATATAATATAATATAATATAATATAATATAATATAATATAATATAATATAATATAATGCAACGTAACGTAACGTAACGTAACGTAACATAACATAACATCACATCAGGTCTTATATTAATTTTTGCTCCAAAAGACGCATTAGTGCTGATTGTCCGGCTAGGTCTTATTTTTGGGGAAACATGGTATATATGAAGATATGGATATTGACCTAAAATTATAATTTAAAAGAAACAAAGCTCTAAGATTAATTGTATACCCTTACTGGGTATTGCTTTACATTCTTTTTTCCTTGATTAATTGTATGATTGATGAAGGAGAAAATACAGGGCATAAAAATAGAAGCAATGAGTGAGACAACAGCAAAGGACCACAGCCTGTGTTTATTTAGTTCATGCTCTAGGGAGCAGTGTATTTTATTTGTCCAGCCGAGGAAAGGTAGTTTTTAATCTCAGATATTTCAAAGTGAAGGAAAGTGATCAAGAGCAAAACTATGTTTTAAAATAGCATTTTTCCCTTTCATGAAAGAGGAAGCCCGAACAGACATTATATCTTCATTTCTACATAGGATTTATAGTAAATAATGGTACCAAGGTCATGGATATGATCTCTGACTGCATAATGTCTATTCATTTGACTCCCACTCAACCATTGTATCATCCATCATATCACTCAATAAGGATGTGAATACTTCATCAATATTGGGGAAACCATTAAAAATACATATATGCTAATCATAGTAAGCTAAGATGTATAAAAATATCAAACCACCAGTATGTTCTATGAGGGATAAGGTTAGTGTGAAAAAGCAAATATTTGAAGTATCTTTGCTCTTTCATTGTGTGTACTTTCAAGGGTGGCAATCAAGGGAAAATATATATGGGAAAATTTTAGAACATCTGAGTGGATATTTATCACTATCACATTTGCTTCTTAACTCTTGCCTTCTTTCCTTAAAGACTGGTTTATAACTAATGAAATACCACCAAGGGTAGAAGTAACATATATCAAGAACATTTGTGTTTGTAGAAGTTTTCAACATGTACACTCCATTAAAGTGCAAATTTATAGCCCAAACAGAGCAAGGAGCTGAGTTAATTACTTGGTAGGCAAGTCAACAGTTTAATTCTAAAGAAAAGTAATTCGGAGCTGATGTGTTCATACAAGTTGCTATATATGTAGATAGGTTGCACTCTCTGCATATAACCTACTTGTATAAATTGCACTGCATTGATTTTCTCGCTATTCTTATTGATATTTTATTTCTAGATTCCTCAAAAATTTCCTTACTAAATTTGGATCTAAATTCTTCTAGCTCTTTAAAATATAGCTGAAGGCTTCATGGTATCATCACAAAAAAACATTATCTGAGGGCATAAAGATCTAGTTCAGTCATTTCAGGAGAAAATTTTAATGGTGACTTATTTCTTGGTAAATTTTACATACTGAAATAGAAATTATTTTAACATTTCTTATGAGTTTCAAGGGGTATAATTTCAGGTGTACCATTCAGGTACTTGTGTGTTCGAACCGTCAGGTCATTTATGGAGATTTGCAAGACTGTTTTTAAATATAACTCTTTTCAAGAATAATCTGTCATGGCATTATAGGCTGGGTGGGGTAAGACTCCCAAAAATATTTGAGTGAGTTTAATGTCTTGAAGATTTCCTTTTTCAACCATAGTTGTGTGAAGTATTCAAAGGCTTTCTTGTACCCTAGTACTACTGTATATATAACTAGATGACACAGTAGATTGGAGTTGAGTAAGCCCTTCCTTGGCTAATGTGTAGACATCAATGAGGACAGAAGATCATCTTTAAATTTTGCCCAGAGTTGAGTCTGGAGTTCCCTGGAGAAAGACATAACTGAAGTCTTTTTACTTCCAGAATGAATGTGCTTTATTATAATACCTCTTACTTATTTTTTAACAACTGCTTGGAAGTTAAATCAACCCATTAGTATGTATTACCTGTCAGATCAATTGCTTTTTTTAGTTTCAATTCTGAGTGGGATTTCAAAAATACATTTACAGGTGAAGTTGGGTTGCCTTCTTTTTATTGAAAGGTTTAATTTTCTTAAAAATTCTGTAATGTAATCTAATTGCTTGGCAAAAAGAAATTGAATAAGGTTATAATTATCATTTGATTAATCATGCTAATTAGGACCCACCTTCACAAATCCTTTGATTAAAGATGCTTTCTATGGATTCAAACAGCTAAAAGTCAAGTCCTTAAAAAACATTGGTGATGCTTACATAGCTAGCAACTTACAATATACAAAATATTTATGATTAATAAGATAAAGACTTACAAAAGAAAGGAATTCATTAAGCATGCATTCATTATAATTAAAATGCAACAATTCTTTATTGTTGTTCATAACCCAGCCATAATAATATTGTAACATTCCTTTCTATTGCTTGTTGACTGTAGTCTCCCAATGAGACCACCAGAAAAAGCTACTGATCAAGCAAAACTAAGTCTGTCAGACATACTGTAGAAAGAAAGAACACTGCCTAGATAGATAGGCAGGTGGATGGATGGATGGATGGATGGATGGATGGATGGATGGATGGATGGATGGATGGATGGACGGATCTCAGTAGTAATATCAGATGTAGGAAATCGGGGGAGGATACAGAGTTTGGAAGTTTGGGCTTAAGCAGATTAAGGCAGGGCTTTCACGGTAGGCAGAAAATGGGGTTGGACGAATTTGTGACATAAATAGTTATGATTTGTGGATATAACAAGATAAGGGCTTTGTTGCAAGATTTGATAAGTAAACTGTTTTCTGGAAAGTGAGCTGTTTGCTCAAGTGAGCAACTTACTCTCCCAGTAGGTGAGCTATTTGCCTACAGAAGCAAATTGTTAGCCTGGATAAATTGGTTTGCAAGAATTTCTTGAAGCAAATAGTAAAGTAACATATTGTTTTAAGGTTTTATCTTCCTGGAGTAAACTGTCAAGTCATGTTGACACAGGTGGCCCCAATTCTCAGTTCCCCAAAATAAACTATGTTGATACAGGTTGTATCAATACTTATCTGAACATGTTTTTTCCTTTTATCAGGCTGTTCTCAGTAACACTACCTGTAATAGCCCCTAGAATTAAAAGGTGGTGAATATGTATTAATGTTCAGGAATGAGTCTTAATTCAAATTGCCCCATTCATTAAATTTCTCCTCTGGAAGAACAGAGAAGCCTGTGATACACCGGGTCTCTGAGGCGGCTGACTGTTTGCTTACCCCAGCTGTCAGGCTGCCGTTTCCTTCACAAGAAGTGAAGGAAATTATACGGTATTTTATACCTTATAACATCACAGCCATAACCGAACATGGAACTACCTGGGCAGATGTTTATCTTCCTAGGGAAGAACTTCACAGGATGCCAGCTCAAGTGAATCTGGACTTCAATCACCCCGTTCTAATGATTCTAAAGAAAACTGGAAAATGGATGGAGAAGGCGGAGGGAAGGGCGGGAGTTGGACATCCATGGCTTGAAAAATAGCCTGGAAGGGAGTTTTCTTCATTCATGAAATAGCAAGGCCCCTTAAAGGAATCCTTATAAGGTAGAGGTGATCTTGTAATGCAGAGTGTGAACGGTTAGGATAAAAAGAATACTCGTAGTCCTGCTAACAAAACAAGTATCACCAGACAGAAGGACCATTCCTCGCGAACACTGTACTGGACTGTACAGAGATGGCATAGCGTGCACTTTGAAGTCAAGACTGAGAGAAGGAAACTTGGATGGGGAAAGGTCATAGGAAATCATTAAGGGACTAATGGAGAGAGAGGTGAGAGAATGTTTTCCGTTACAAGCAACCTTGCAGACACTTTAAGGCACTGGTTTTATTCCATTTCTGTCGGCAGGCCTTTTAATGGCATGGCCCTTCGCCCTGGCTCCCAAATCCCAAAAGCTCTTCCATCCAAAAGGTACGATTTATTCCCCACCAGGAGTAGAGTTGCTCACCTGCTATTTCTAAAAGTACTATTAATAGAACCCCCGAAGCATTCTCCTCTGCTGAACAAGTCACAGAAATAGTAACACACTGCAATCTGCTATGGAAACTTGTCAATTAAAATAATGGATCTTTAGCCACAAATCGTTATCACAGTTTGACTTTAAAATGAATGGATGAAGTACGGTAAGGGTAAAGGAAGGTCAATGACAAAGGAAAACTTACCAAACGATTCCAGAATTGGCTGGTTTTCATAGAGGACTGGGGAGGGTTGTAGGGGAAAGAACGCAGGTTACTGTGGAGTTGAGACTGGCTCAGCAGATATAAAGCTTCTCAGTATTTTTATTTTTTTTTTAATGAAAATATTTGAAGTAAACCAAAACTTTGATCTATGTTATGTATACGTGTACATATGGGTGATGATTCACCAAAGTAATACATCAATGTAACCAGCGCCCAGCTGAAGTAAAAGAATAGTAATAGCAACCTAGAAGCCCCTGGTTTTCTCCCCTTCAGTCCCAACAACCCCAAATTTAACCACTTTTTTTGTCTCCCATTTCCAATGTTATTCCCTGCTTTTATGCTTCCGGTAAATGGGATCATATCTTATTGACTCTTCTGTGCCTTGTTTCTTTTGCTCAGTGTTCCCCTGTGAGGCTTAGCCATAGTGTCACTTGTAGTTGCAGTTTATTCCTTCTCCTTCCTGTACTGCATCTTATGAATACACCACAATTTACCTATTCAGCTGTTGATGGGCATTTGGGTGGTTTATAGTTTTTGGCTGTAGCACATCATGCTGCTATGAAAATTTAAATACGTGTCTTTTGTTGGACATATCCACTCCTTTCTGTTGGTATTTCGCCAGAAGTAGAGATGGTGACCCATAGTGGGCATGTTCACAGCTTTGGTGGGTTCTGCCTGTCAGTCTTGGAAAGTGACCACGCTAGGTGACATTCCTGCCAGTAGAGTATGAAGTTCCCATTGTTCCATATCCTTGCAAGCAATTGGTATTTCTTATCCTTTTTTCATAGCATCCTGTTTCTATATCTCACCTCCCCAGTCATGTTTAGAGTGTTAGCCTTCCTTTCCTCACACATTGTTCGGATGCACAGTTCTCACGACAGCAGTGTGGTCAGGGGACCCTCACGTCCAAACAGAGGGACCCAGTTGGGGCAGTGGGACAATGTCACAGTTCTATAGGGTGAACGTATGCTAACGTCCAGGAAGCTAAGCCCGATTCCTTCTCAGGAAACTGAAAATAGCTATCACAGTCCTCTGGTCACGAAGTACAAGGTCTGACAAGTGAGTTCACAAACTCATGAAAAAGTGCTACATACCTCACTGCTGAATATCACTGTGGTCACCTTCGAAGTCCTCCCCTTGGGAAGCTGTGCACTGATGCCAGCGCCTAGTCCACCCTTCAAAGCAATTTTGGAACTTTTTCTGGAATGGCCATCAGAGCTGTTGTCTTACCTTTGATGTCCTGAATGTCATCAAAATGTCTTCCTTTCAATACTTCCTTTATCTTTGTGTAAAGAAAGAAGTCACTGGGGGCTACATCAGGTGAGTAGGGAGGGTGTTCCAATACAGTTATTTGTTTACTGGCTAAAAACTCCCTCACAGACAGTGCCATGTGAGCTGGTGCATTGTTGTGATGCAAGAGCCATGAATTGTTGGCAAAAAGTTCAGGTCGTCTAACTTTTTTACTCAGCCTTTTCAGCACTTCCAAATAGCAAACTTGGTTAACTGTTTGTCCAGTTGGTACAAATTCATAAGGAACAATCCCTCTGATATCAAAAAAGGTTAGCAACATTGTTGCCACAAGTTCGCAAACTTAATTGTCCAACATGTGCCAAAAATTATTTTAACTTTACAAAAAGGGAACACAGAGGCTAAATGTCAAAGACCATCCTCTTTAAACTCAAGTACATATGTTCATCTATGGTGTTTTTCCATGAGGCTGTATTGCTTATTTATTATGGGATTGTGTGCACACACTTTTAAATTATAATATATATCCTAGATTATCTGTGTTTAATATTTCTTCATTCCACAAATTTGTTCACCTTTAAATCCTCTATTTATTTAAATCTCCATTAATTTGTCTAATTCTTGGTTATCTGACTTCCCCACTAGAAAACTTTTTATAAGGGGATAAACTGTGTCTCACTCATTTTTCTATATCTAATATCTTGATATGTCTCTAGCACAGAGTAGATACTCAATAAACATTTTGGTGGGAATGAATGAATGAATGACCACTGAATTGAGTCATATGAGTACACGGAAGGATGAAGAACGATGTACTTTTTAAATTATTAAAATGGAAACATTTTTGTATTTAAAGCAACTTAATCTGATGGGAACTAGCTTATGTTTAACAATTTAAGACTATTCCCCTCATGGCTAGATTTTGTGAGCACATAGTTAAAACAAGTTGTAGACAGCCTCACCAAGAGTTAAGAAAGCCTGGCATGTCAGGACAGAGGCGGGTAGACAGAATTACAAGAGCAAATTCCCTGTGTTCTTTCTTATCCTATTGCTAGTTATAATATTTGCTACTAGTGTCAGGTTTCCATAAGTAACTCATCTACACTATTTTTTAAAAAGTATCTAACCCAGTCTTCTAGTGACGGGAGAAGCTAGTATTTTGATCCATAAGGCATCTGCTACCTTTTGTTACTATTTTTAGTTCTTACAAGTACTAAGTTTAGATACAAAGTGCTGAACATTATTGTATACATTTATCATGTACAATTATATGACTGCAACTCTTAAAGAAGTCATTTAATTTATTCCTCTATCTCCTGTATTTAACCGTTCCAGACACATAGCTCTCTATCAAATACTTAAAATTTCCTTGAAATGAAATACAATGGCATTACCTCTTTCGGTATCATGTGGAAGCCTCATATCCCTCAGCTTTAGCAACCTTCATGTGTTTTATCCTTACTTGTGATATTATAGTTTGAGTTTATCCCTAGCTCAGAGAAGTGTTTTTTTCCTTTTGAGTGTTTTTTTTCTTTTTTTTAAAATGAATAGCCTTTCCTTTGTTTGGCACTCTCTGACGAGACTGCCCTCTGACCCAAAGGCACACGGTCCTGTCTCATGTACAATTATGCTGGTTTCGTCTCGCTGCACTCTTTAATTTGCATTGTAGCTAATTTAAAGGTGAATACTGTTGTTTGCAGCCACAGGAATAGCAAATGCAGAGGTGTTGGAAGTACTGTCATAGTTGTCGGGGGAAGTTTCTGTCAGCATTTTTCAGAAGAAGGAAACAGCAGGAGCTTCTTATAATGTAACTTTAATTACAGCGACCAAGCACCCGGGCATAGGCTGAGGATCTGTTTATGATACACCTGCCAAGAATAATTTAAAATGCCTCAAGACATGTGTTTCATAAGTGGTGTCACCCCCTACAGGTGCTAGCCAGCGGTTCTTTCTTTTCTTCCCCTGTCCCTGGTCTCTGTTCACAGTTGGTCTGGCTCCTCAAACACACAGCAAGTTAAAAGAAAAGAGCCATAATCAATGAGATGAGATTAATAAGCCACTTAGTAAAGCCACTATAACCGTGACACACGGCTAAATACCTCCAATATTCAAGCTGTGATCTGGAAATCTAAATTAATAAGATACAAACGATGTGGGTATTTCTCACCTTCTAATATTAGTTTTATTTGTGGAGATTTATATTTTGAACATGACCTTCCAAAAGACAGATCATGAGATCTCAGAAAACCAACCAGCAGATGGCAATATATAGACTTCCCTGAGTCTCTTGAATTGTCTGTTCTATACAAGAAACTGTTAAATTTGGTTGTAATTTAGTTTGGCCAGAGAAGTTCAGGGTAAGGACATATTTAAACCAAGCAAAGGAGAGCCAGCAAATTCTATCTATTGGTGTTCCCATTTTCTTTGTAGGTAATTTTGCATGTTCTCTAACGCTTAGGGATTATACATTAGATGATAACCACCAGGGTTATTAATAACTTCCAGTTCCCTAATTTTAGCATAACTCCTTGAGATGCAGTTGACTAGAAAGCTAAACTGGGGAAACTTTAAACACTTTGAGGAGATGACCCTGTTTTGGGTTTTATTAACAATAACAAAAATGCAGGACAGGAATGTTAAACTTCCCGATAAAAAGTATTTCATGCATACCCTGATGGTTGTATAATCTACCTGTTTGTAAAATATTTCCAGATGTATGTTTTTTTAATTTTTAAAACAATGTTTCAGAATTTTACACTAAGATTCTGGTAGAGGAATGTATGGTTATCTATCACAAGAGTTGGGTTATTTCAATAGACACATTAATGAAAGCAGATTCCAGGGCTTCCTGGCCACTAAGAAACTAAACACTGCTCTGTTCAAATTCACTCTCTAATTGCAGAAGTCAGAGAGTTACAGGGTCTACTTTTTCTCTCCTCACTGACCACTGAAGGGCAACTATCCCTAATTGGGTTGAGGGTGAGAAGACTGACATACGTTATTGTCATAAGCTGGTCACTCTGTTATCAGTCTGCCTGAAACGCAAAATGAAAGGCATTGAGCCCAACAGTGGATATTGTTGAGCTCTTTCTCTAATGGAAGTATAACCTGCTAATATTAATTATCAGCCAGGATAGGAAATGTAATCCAAAGCATTATAATCGTGTTGTTTTTCTCCTTATGTATTCTGTTAACTCGTGCACTCCAGGGAAGCAAGGGGATATCGGAATCAATAGCAGATGAGTGATGGATGAATCATAAATTGGATTGTGTGTTGGTTTATTTAATTAGTTTATTAGAGTTCTCTAGAAAACGTGTAGGCGCTGTGCAAAGTTAATATATACAAGGGCATTTAGCTGTCCAATTAGGAAAACATAAATTAGTCATAGCATCTATGCTGTAAAAATCACAAGTGCCAAAATAAATTAAACAAATGAAAGGCTAATAAAAATAAATATTTTGCATGTTTTCTGAATGCCCCATGCATGAAGACAGTAAAGTAGCCTGAGTTTATTAAGGCAATTTCTTCCCAATGTACTTGGTCATTTGGAATAGTCAACTTCACCTGTCTTGGTCTATGTATTTACTTATGTGTTTATTGATTGATGGGTTGATGGTGTGAGGTGGTCTTTCCAATAGCAGAATTTATAAAATGTCTGATTTTCTTATATACCTAAAATTATGTCACAGAGCTAGGAAGATTGTTAGAACATATCCCTTTCTTTTTTCATTTTAAAATATATTTTTTAAATTTATTGGGGTAACTTTGGTTAATAAAATTATGTAGGTTTCAAGTGTAAAATTATACAATACATCATCTGTATATTGCATTGTGTGTTCACCACCCAGAGTGAGCTCTCTTTCCATCACCGTATATTTGACTCCCTTTACCCTCTTCTACCACCTCGTGCCTCCCCTTTTACCCTCTGGTAATATACTTATATTTCTGAGAAGCTGAAAATTCCACTTGGGTCAATTATCTGTTTTGTTCTTGTCCACCTTGAAGGTGATAATTGGTTGGACATGGATCACCATTGTATTAAGCAATAACTATAGTTAAAAGAAAACTTAATTCACATTAGTATCGACCTTATTATCAGGAGCTCTAGAAATCCTGAAAGTTGCTTTTTCATCCAATAGTCAAAATTCCTCTCTAAGCCCTTACACTTTATCAATAAATCATTGACTATAAAAAAATCATGAAATCCAGACCGAATTCACTTAACTTTGTTTTTTCTTCTGTTTTTTTAATATTTTTTATTACTGTAGAGTAATAAAGTTGAACTGTGAATGTTAAAAATGAAATGACTGCCTCAGAAGAAAGAGCCTGTGAATTTTGATACAGTCTTTGTTTTCAGTAATCTCAACCTCAGATCACTAATTGTGAATTCTCATTTGCAATTCTAGGTTGACATGATTTTTCAGAGGCTTTCAAATATTTGTAACTGGTCATACCACCCAGTAGATAGAATTTGTGTGTAAAACAAAGCAGTCGCTTTCCATTCAGAACTAGATTTACTCATTGCAAGTTTCTGGCAAAGGCACAAAGAGAAACCAGCGAATTAAGTGAAAGTTTTGTCAGGTATTTATGAGCCCTTGAAAAATGTGTGGGCACACGCATCCACACACATTGGAGTGGCTGAAAACACTTGAGCTATTCGTATTCTGGGTATCCAATGACAATACTGAGGGCAGAATTTATTCTAGTGGACAGCTCAAGAAATTCTTATCTGAATTCCTAGCTGCCAATCTACATACCTGCAAAGGCAGCAGCGGATATCTCTATTTCCATTTACCTAAATGTTTAGCAATTTTATTTGCTTACGTTGTCTGTGCAATTACTTTTTGCATCTCGAACTTTACTTGTGGGATTTTTCAGGTACATACTTTAGAAATTATATTAAATTAGGTCTATTGATGGTGAATCTGCTGTTGTCTGCCCATATCTTTATTCAGTGTTGTTCGGGATTGATAGTTTACCAGGAATAGAATTCTTTTTTTTCCTTACTTGATACATTTATATTACAATATGATTGCCATAGTAGCATTGGCTCACACCTGTATTGCATCACATAATTATCATTTCTTCTATCATAATATAGTTTTGTTCTCTGTAGTCCCTGTATTGTGTATTAAATTGACACGACTTATTTACCTACTAGTTGCAAGTATATACCCTTAAATAACATCTCTACCATTCTCCCAACCCCCAGATCCAAATAATCACCATTCTATTCCACACTCTGGGTTTTTTTGAGTTTATTTTTTTTTAAGATTCTACATGAAGGGATAACATACAATATTTATCTTTTTCTGTTTGACTTATATCACTTAGCACAATGTCCTCAAGTTCCATCCCTGTGGTTGCAAATGTCAGGATTTCTCTTATTCTAAGGGATGAATAGTACTCCATTGTACGTGTACCACAACTCCTTTATACATGCATCCATTGATGGACACTTAGGCTGTTGTAAATGATGCAATAACCATGGGAGTACATATATCTCTTCAATAACCTATTTTTTGTGTATTTGTTTTTATTTTTCTAATTTATTTTTTATTTAATTTATTTTTTTAATTTATTTTTTAATTACCATTGACATACAATATTATATTAGTTTCAGGTGTACAAAACAACATAGTGATTAGACACAAACTGATAGCTCCAATGACTCTACTACGCATCCAAAACTGTACGTAGTTATTACAATATTATTGACTCTTCAATAACCTGTTTTCATTTCCCTTGGGTACATGCCTAGAAGTGGTATCACTGGATTATATGATAATTCTATTTTTTTTTTTTTTTGAAGGAACTTCCATATTGTCTCCCATAGTAAGTGGAGTAGTTTGCAATCCCAACAGTGCTCAAGGGTTCTCTTTTCTTCATATCCTCACCAACACTTATCTCTTCTTGTTGATAGCCATTCTAACAGGTGTGGTGATTTCATTGTGGTTTGATTTTCATTTCCTTGATGATTAGTGATGTTGAGCACCTTTCCATGGATCTGTTGGCCGTCTGGGTGTCTTCTTTGGAAAAACGTCTGTTTAGTTCCTTTGTGCATTTTTAAAATGAGATTGTTTGTTGTTGTTACTGAGTTGTATGAGGTTTTCAAAAATAGATTTTGGATATTAACCCTTTATCTGATGTATACTTTGCAAATATTTTCTCAGCCGTTAGCCAATATTTTCTCTTCTCCATTCTTTTCCTCTTTCTGAACTCCAATTAGACACATAGTACATCTTTATTTCTTTCATCTTTCACGTCCCTTAACTTTTCTTTTTTGCTATATCTTTCTCTTTCTATGCTGTGTTTAAGTAGCTTTTTCCCATAATTTTCTTTCAATTAACACATTTTCTATTCAGGAATGTTGACTTTGCTATTTAAATTATTGGTTAAGTATTTTCAAAAATTTATGATTATTATTTTTTATTTTATTTCTAGAAGCTCAATTTCTTTCTTTCTTAAACCTGTTGGTCACTTTTTATAGTTCTTGATCCTTACACAAGTTTTGGATTACTTCTTATTTCTTTAAACTTGTAATCGTTAATCATGTTCTTGTGCCAGGCAATTCTAGAACCTGACATCCTTGGGGTTCTAATTTTGCTCATTTGTTTCTGCAGACTTTTGGTCAATGTTGTTAACTTCTTTGAGTATTTGGTCATTTTAAATTGGGAGTTTAAATTTGGCTTATCTCAATTTGTGGGCAAACTGAGGGACCTGACTTCTAGATGTTTTCATCCTGAGAGGTTATATGTATTTTCCTGCTTCTGTGGCACCATAATCCAAAATTAATTTTATGGCTTTATGTACAAGACAGGCCACACTGTAATGCCAATAAGTAGGTATTTTATAGCCCTCTTTTTCACTGAAAGTGTTGGTTTCTAAATATCTCAAGGTTTATGTAAAGATCTCATTTCCAATTTCTCAAGGTTTTGTCCCTGTTTCTTCTCAACCATTAAAATCTCAGTAAGAAGATGTCTTTAGGTTGGAATTCTTTTATAGAGATATAATTCATGTACCTTAGAATTTTTACACTTTATCCTTTTAAAGTGTAAAATTCAGTAGATTTTAGTATTGTCACAAGACTGTGCAACCATCACTGCCGTGTAATTCCAGGACATTTTCGTCACCCCAAAAAGAAACCCGTGCTCACTAATAGTCACCTCTTATTTCCTCTTCCCCTAGCTTCTGACAACCACAAATCTACTTTCTGTCTCTATGGATTTGCCATTTCTGAACATATAAAATGTATCAGCAATTGGAGCCTTATGTGTCTGGCTTCTTTCACTTAGCATAATGTTTTCAAGGTTCATCCCTGTTGTAATGTGTGTCAGAGTACTTCATTCCTTTTTATGGCTGAATAATATTCCATTGTGTGGATAGACCACATATTGTTTATTTGTTCCTCAGTTCACCGACCTTTGGGTTGTTTTCACTTTTGTGCTATTATGAATAATGTTTCTCTGCACATTCATGTACACGTTTTTGTGTGGATGTATTTTCCCATTTCTCTTGAGTGTGTATTTAGGATTGGAATTGCTGGGTCATATGATAACTCTATCTTTAACATTTGAGGAATCACCAAACTTTTACAAAGCAGCTGCACCATTTTATGTTTCCACCAGCAATGTATGAACATATAAAATTTTCCATGTTCTTGCCTGCGTTTGTTAGTATTTGTCAATTTATATTATAGCCATCCTATTGAATATGAAATTGTATCTGAGAGTGGTTTTCATTTGCATTTTCCAATGACTAATAATATTTACCATCTTTTCATATGCTTATTGGCCATTTGTATACCATTTTTGGGGAAATGTCTATTCAAATTCTTTGCCCATTGTTTAACTGAATTGTCTTTTTATTGTTGAGTTTTAAGACATGCCCTTGGGCTGCCGGATGGCTCATTTGGTTAGAGCTTGAGCTCTGAACAACAAGGTTGCCAGTTTGATTCCCACATGAGCCAGTGAGCTGTGCCCTCCACAACTAGATTAAAGGACAACGACTTGGAGCTGATGGGCCCTGGAGAACCACACTGCTCCCCAATATTCCCCAATAAAATTTATTAAAAAGGAAAACAGAAATGCCCTTGTCAGATATATGAGTTGCAAATATTTTCTCCCATTCTGTGGGTTGATTTTTCACCTTCTTGATAACGTCCTTTGAAACAAGAAAGGCTTTAATTTTGATGGACTCTAATTTCTTTGGTTACTTATACTTTAGGTGACAGATCTAAGAAACCTGCTGCTTCTTCACTTGCCAATTAATTTTTGCTCCTTTTTCATATTTGACCCTCGAGGATTTCTCTTACATCTGTTCAGTCTCAGGTATGCGGTTAATGAGAGGTTTGTTGTGTCTTTTTTTTCTAGTATTTCTAGATGTTTTAGGTGGGAGGGATTATCAGAATATCAGTGTACCTTATTTTCGGAAATGGATATAGCAGTTTCTACTATCTTGATGTATAAAATCAGTAAAGAACATGTTTGCCAAGGGACACTTTCTTGGGTACTGAAGGGATCTAATTTCAAATTCTGTTTCTACTTAATAGCTACATGGCTTTGAACATGTTATTGAATCTCTCAATCTGAATATCCTTATATTAAAAATGGAACTAAAATATTAACACCTAATTCATACAGTTGCTGTAAGGGTGAAACAAGATAATATGTGTGCTTGGAACATTCTAAGAGCTCTCTAAATGCTGTATAGCTATATCATTATTAATAGTACATTTCTTTTTTTAATTTAAATTTTCAATTATAGTTGACATTCGGTATTATAGCAGATTCAGGTGGACAGCATAGTGGTTAGACATTTATGTAACTTGTTAAGTGATCACCCCGGTAAGTCTCCTACCCATCTGATGCCATACATACTTACTACAATATTACTGACTATATTTCCTATGCTGTACTTTACATACACATGACTATCGTGTATAACTACCAACTTGTATGTCTTAATCACTTTCTTTGGATGAATACTCAGAAATGGGATTGTTGGGCCATAAGGTAGTTCTAATTTTCACCGCCCCCCCAACCCCCCTCCCATCTGGCAACAATCAGTTTGTACTCTGTATCTATGAGTCTGTTTCTGTTTTGTTTTATTTGTGTTTTTAGATTCTACATATAAGTGAAATCATAAGGTATTTGTCTTTCTTTGACTTATTTCACTTAGCATAATACCCTCTAGGTGGATCCATGTTGTCGCAAATGGCAAGATTTCCCTCTTTTTTATGGCTGAGTAATATTCTACTGTATATACTCATACGTACCACATTTTTATCAAATTGTCTATTGATGGGCACTTAGGTTGCTTCCATATCTTGGCTATTGTAAATAATGCTGCAATGAACATAGGGGTACATATAGCTTTTCAAATTAGTGTTTTGGATTTATTTGGATGCATACTCAGAAGTAGGATTGCTGGGTTGCATGGTAGTTTTATTGCTAATCTTTTGAGGACTCTCCACACTGTTTTCCATTGTGGCTACACCAGTTCTTAAAGTTCTTTTCAAAGCATTGTTAGAAGCTGCATGTGTCAACTATTTCACCATTTCTCTTTTTCTTTTATTCTTTTTCTTTTTTTTTTTTTTTTTTCTGGTAAGAGTAATATATTTTGCAATGCTACATTTTCCCGAATGGGAATTTATTAAGCATTGCTATATTTATTAAATTGTTCTACAAAGTAGGACACTGAGGCTGAGGGACACATAACAGGCTGATAAAGTTCACAAAATCAGTAAGTAGTTTGTATAACTGACATTTGAACTTAGCTTGTCTGACTATGCATACATATTGTATAGTCAGACATCTGAAATACATATTCATTTTGACTAACTCCAAGAATCTCTTAAACCAAAGTATCTCATTCTATGTAATTATTCTTTAGTAATTTTATTCTCATTAAGTCTGATCCCATTATGTTTGATTTTTCTCTTTAGATCTGTCCAGTTCTGCAGCCACGAACAAGGAGAAGCTATTTAATTTCAAATTAATTAAAATTCAATGACATTATAATTAAATTTCTTTGCTGCCCGAGCCACACTACAAATGCTTCTAGCCATGTGTGTCTAGTGGTTGTCATACTGAACAGCACAGACACAGAACAGTTTTATCATTGCAGAAAGTCCCACTGGAATTCTCTAGAATTTTTGCATTGAGGGAACTATATCATGGACAGTATCACAGCCTTTGTTTGCTTCACCATTGTACTTATATCAGGTGTTTTTGCTTACTGCAGTCTGCAGTTACCCACATCAACAATTGCAAGCTGGGGAAAGACTCCAATGTGTTTGGCATTTGTACTTTGATCACCCGATGCTTTGGGTGAGTGAATGAGGTGCTGTTTTCCTGTCCTAAGCAGCAGTTTGGCAACCACCCCCTCCTGGGGCATAAAACAACATTTCAAATCAAAATGACTCCTTGTCTAAAAATAAGCTCAAGCACAGCGCAAATGAAAGTATAAAAAATTGTATTCTCTGAAAAGTAAGCCCCACATAAGCGTTTATTTCTATTAGACAAATTACAGTATTTGTGGAAATTGACTGACTCCTGTATACTATAAAACTTTCTTGTAGAAAACGGAAGAAGAATATTACATCAATAAGCATTTATCTCAGTTTTAAAGAAAGTAAGAAATTGATTAGCAGGACAAGACACTATTAGTAAAAGAAGTAATACTTAATATCTGTCAGACAAGGATCATAACAGCTTTAATTTGCCATTCTTAACACCAGGATTCCTGGCAAAGAAGTTAAAACGTATTAGAGCAAATATGTTACAGATGCCAATTACAAAGGTGAGGATGACATAGACCTCTCTGACTCTTGGATCAATGACTTATTCAGGCTTGGTATGTTTCTATTTTAGCAGACTTCATGGCCAGTATATTCTTGATTTCAAGATGACTTTTTAGATAATAAGTGAGACACAGGGGATGGGAGCTTTTGTTCTTTTGGGATCCTAGGAGCCAAACTCTGATTTGGCGTTATTTACTGAATCTGAGCTATACAATTTCATTTCTCAGCAAAAGGAATATGATTTTATGGATTGATACTTAATGATAAGGCTGTGATTCGGAAGCATAGCACCTATTTCCATAATTAATACCAGGTGAAAAAATGTCACTTTTTAAATGGCAGGTAATCAGAGGCAGCAGAAAATGGATGTGTTAGGGATCTTAAAGGAATGTTTTGTAATGAGGGCAGCAATGAGTCTATCTCATCACCTCATTCTTTGCTACTTGCATAGCTCTGGACAAACACTGGTCACTCAGCAATGATCAATTCATGTGATCCAGACAAAAGAGAGAAATATCAAACTTACCTTAAGACATATGACCTTTCTAACTGTGAGTAAAGAGAATATAATTAAGTTAATCTAAATGGATGTTGACAGAACAGATGGGTAGAGGTTTTCATGGAATATAGAAAAAGAAAGTCAAAGCTCAGAAAATGTCAGTCATATGTCAACAACACTGGCAGGGGTTTGGGGAAAGGGGTAGGAATAAATTACCCAGTATGGAAGGTCCAGATCATCTCTAAATAGAAATATCCTCAAAGAAGCATGGGTAATTCATGAAGGCTGCCATTTGGTGGAAATATCCCATAAGAATAAATACACAGTTCCCTCTCCTTAACTTCTTTACTCATCACCCCAATTCACATTTTGTTTTCTCATGGTAACCTACTCATCCGGGACAGGTACTCTGAACATGTGGCTCTTCTGACAACTACATTTCTGATGATGATTTTATAAATCAGCTTTCTCTTTCGTATGTCAGTCTCACCTGTCTTGGGTTAACATGACTGGGTTCTTTCAAAACTGATCATCCCCTAAGGAACTAACAATAGAAAATTGATAGGCCTGGGAAAGTTTGGGGACCCTTGGTCCATGGTGATCCCCAAGGTGCAGAAACTTGATGAGACTTAAGGAAACAACTACTTTTTTATTTTTTCCAAATCAGTGTTCTTCTATAACTACACCATAACTAATGTAAAAATTAAAAATTAACTCTCGTTTTCCGGCTGACATGTAAATAGCTTGGAAGTCATTACTCTCATTCTCACAAGGTAAAAGCTGAACAAAGTGAGAATCAACAACTCTTCTTAGATCCATTCAGAGAATTAAGGCCATAGGGCAGAATGCTGCCCTGAGCCCTAGAGAGATGGGCCAAAAATGAGAATCACAGATACTGGCAGCAGAAACTGCCAGGAGCAAATAACTGATAGGAAAACTTAAACAGTAAATTATTAATTGCCAGAGATTGAGTGTGGAATAGCTTGAGAGATGAAAATGCACGGATCGCAGCCTTAAGATTCCCCCACATGTTCATGAGTTTTATCTCCAGGAGCCCCACCAATATTTCAGGAAGAAAATTTGAGAAAAATTCCCTCATGTTTCTATGAGGCAGAGGAAACATAACTATTCTGAAATACATCCAGATCATTCTGTTCTCCTTAACAAAGTCCTGCCCTCACAGAAAAATATTTTACCAGAGCCTAGCCAACATCAGTTTTAACAGAGCTCCATTGATGTGGGGGAAGAGAAATACCCTACTTCAGTACCTCTAGTCTTGCTGTGTGACCTAAAGTATGTGTGTGTGTTGGGGGGTACGAGGGAGCTAAGAAGCACTTGTGAAGGTCAGAGCCCTGGGGCACAAACTCGTGAAAAGGCTGAGACCTCATCATAAGATTATAGAATGTTTCTCTTCCTCCGACACCTTACCACCTGATCAACAGGACTGCTGTATTATGATAGAGGATTGCAATGAAAAGAACTGTGAGATTCTGATTCTGTTTAAGAAGGAGTGTCAGGAGAAAACAAAGACAATAGGGGAGACAAAAATGCGTGAAAGGAAATTGTAGCCTCTGACACCTGCACCTGGTTAAATATGGCCTTACTCCTGGCCAGATAAACATCTATCCTTACACTCAAGGCCTATTTTTTCCCTGGTTCTTTTTATTCAATCTATCATTTTAAGCTTTCAACAAAAACTTACAGGATAAAATAAAAGGCAAACAGCACAGTTGGTTGAGACAAAGTAAGCATCATAACCACATTCAGTTAGGGCAGAGGTTTGGGTATTATCAGAGCATGAATTTAAAATATCTATAGTTAATATGCTAAGAATTCTGACAGAAAATGTGGACAATATGCAAGAACAGATGAGTAAAGTCAGCAGAGATGTATAAACTCTAAAAAAGAATCAAAAGGAAATGCTATAAATCAAAAAACAGTAACAGAAGTAAAGACTGTCTTTCATGAGCTCAACAGTAGATCCATTGTGACTGAGGAATGAATCAGTGGGCTTGATGACACATCAGCAGAATATTTTCACACTGAAAAACAAAGGGAAAATAGTGAAAAAGAAATGGATCAGAATAGCCAAGAACGATGGGATGATTAGAAAAGAGCAATATACAAGTAATGGGACTACCAGAAGAAATTGAAAAAAGGAAGAATTATTTGAAGTAATAATGGCTGATAATTTCTCAAAATTAATGACAGACGTGACCAAACCACAGACACAGGAAGCTCAGAAAACACAAAGTAGGAAAATGCAATCTCCACACAGGCAGATAATTCAAACTGCAGAGAATCAAAATTAAAGAGAAAAGTTTGAATTAAGCCAGAGGAGGAAAATCCTTAACTACTGAGGAACAAAGATAAAAATTACATCAGACTTATCTTCAGAAACCTAGCAAGTAAGAAATAGTAGCGTTAGATATTAAGTGTTGAAAGAAAAAAACCCACTGGCCTGGATTTCTGTATCTGGATAGGAGAAGATATACCATGTTAACACTAATGAAAAGAAAGGAGAAACAGCTATATTAATTTCGGACAAAGCAGACTTCAGAGCAAGGAAAATTGTCAGAGATAATGAGGGACATTACATAATGGTTAAAGAGTCAATTCTTTAAGAAGACATAACAATCCTAAATGTGTTGTGCCTAACCATAAAGAATTAAAATAAATGAGGCAAAAATGTATAGAACTGAAAGGAAATAGACAAACACACTATTGTAGCTGAGACTTCTATACCATGCTATCAGTAATTAACAAATTCATCAGGCAGAAAATCAGTAAGGACACAGTTGAATTGAAAGGCACCATCAATCAACTAGACCTAACCGACATTTATAGATTACTTTATCCAACAAGAACAGAATACGCATTCGTCACAAGCTTACCTGGACATTGACCAAAGTAGATCACATTTTGGGCTATGAAACACATCTTAACAAAATTGAAAAAACAGATATCATACAAAGTATACTACTCTCAGACCACAGCACAATTAAACTAGAAGTCACGAATAGAAAGATAACAAGAAAATCCCCAAATATTTGGAGATTAAACAACACACTTCTAAATGAAACATAGATCAAAGAAATCTCTGGATAGGTTAAAAATATGTTTTGAATTAAAGGAAATAAAAATGTAATTTATAAAAATTTGTAAGGTACAGCAAAGCAGTGCTGAGAGGGAAATACATAGCATTAAAAGGATATATTACAAAAAAAGAAACAACTAAACTCAAGAATCTAAGTTTCCATCTTAGAAAATTTTGGGGGAAAAATGAAGTTAAATCCAGTGTAAGCAGAAGGAAAAAAAAGTGTACAAATCAATGAAATGAAGACCAGGGAATTAATAGAGAAAATTGTTGAAACCAAAAGTTTGTTCTTTGAAAAGTTCAATAAACTTGATAAACCTCTAACCAGAATAATCCAGAATAACTTAAAAAATAGTGAAGACACAAATTACTAATACAAAAAAATAAAAGAGGGACCATCAATACTTGAAAGACACAAACAGCCAAAACTCACACAAAGAGATGGACAGGTCTATACATACTAAAGAAATTGAATTAACAATTAATAACCTTGCAAAGCAGATAGCACCAGACCAAGATGGTTTCACTGGTGACTTCTATCATACATTTAAGGAAGAAATGATAGCAATTCTCTACAATCTCTTCCAGAAAATAGAAGCAGAAGGAATATTTCCTACCTCATTTTATAATTCTAGCATTACACTAATATCCAAACCAGAAAAAGCCATTACTAGGAAGGAAAATTATAGACCAACATCTCTCATGAACATAGATGCAAAAATTCTCAAGAAAAATATTAGCAAATCAAATTCAACAATGAATAAATAGAATTATACACAATGACAAAGAGTGACTTATTTCAGATATATAAATACAGTACAACATTTGAAAATCAATGTAATTCATCCATCAATAGACTAAGGAAGAAAAATTATATGATTATATCAAAAGGTGCAGAAAAAGCATTTGACAACTCCAGCACCCATTCATGATAAAAACTCTCAACAAACTAGTAATAGAGGAGAACTTCCTTAACTTGACAAAGAATATCTACAAAAAACATACCCTACCACCATACCTAATGATGAGAAGCTAGATGCTTTCCCCAAGATTGGGAACAAGACAAGAACGTCTCTCTCACTAATCCTGTTCATTATAATACTGGAAGTCCTAGCTAATGCAGTAAAGCAAGAAAAAAAATAAAAGGTATACAGATTGGTAAGGAAAAAATAAAAGTTTCATTATTTGTATATGACATGATTGTCTATGAGTATATAAAAAATACCAACAAATCAACAACAACAAATAATAAGTGATGATAGCAAGGTTGCAGAATACACGATTAATATTCACAAGTCAATTGCTTTCTTGTATATGAGCAATGAACAATTGGAATTTGAAATTGAAAACACAACACCATTTACATTAGTACAAAAATAAATAAATACTTAGGTATAAATCTAACAAAATTTGTATAACATCTAAATGAGGAAAAGTACAGAATGCTGATGAAAGACATCCCCCAAAATTGAAGTAAATGTGGAGAGAATCCTTGGTCATGAATAGAAAGACTCAATATTGTTAAGGGGTCAGTTCTTTCCAATTCAATCTATAGAGTAAATGCAATTGCAATCAAAATCCCAGAGAGTTATTTTGTGGAAAATGGCAAGCTGATTCTCACGTGTATATCAAAAGGCAAAAGAACCAGGATAGCCAACACAACTGACCCTATTCAACTTGAAGAAACCTAGAGTGGTAAAGACTAAATGGTGAAAGAATAGACAAATAGATCAGGGGAACAGAACAGAGAGCCCAGAAATAGACTCACACAAATATAGTCAACTGATCTTTGACAAAGGAGCAACGGCAGTTCTGTGGAAAAATAATAGTCTTTTCAACATATGATGCTGTAACACTTGAATATTCACATGCAAAAAATGAATCAACATACAGACCTTGTATACATTTCACAAAAATTAACCCAAAATCAATCATACTTAAATGTAAAATACAAAACTATAAAAACTTCCAGAATATAAAGAAAATCTAGGTTACTTTGGGTTTGGCAATGGATTCTTAGATAAAGGCCCAAAGCATGAGCCATGAAATTAAAAAAAAAAAAATGATGTTGTACTTTATTATAATTATAAACTTCTGTACTATGAAAGACACTGTTAAGAGAGTGAAAAAAGTCACAAACTGGGAGATAATATTTACGAAACACATACTTGTTAAAAGACTGTTATCCAGAATATACAAAGAACTCTTAAAACTCAACAATAAGAAAACAAGCCAATTAAAAAATAAGCAAGAGGATAGAACAGACAGTTCATGGAAGAATATATACAGATTGCAAGTAAGCATATGAAGAGCTGTGTAACATCATACCGTGTTTCCCCCAAAATAAGACCTACCCGGACAGTCAGCTCTAATGCGTCTTTTGGACCAAAAAATAACATTAAACATGGTCTTATTTTATATAAGTAAAATAAGATTGGGTCTTATGTTAATTTTTGCTCCAAAAGACACATTAGAGCTGATTGTTTGGCTAGGTCTTACTTTTGGGGAAACACGGTATGTCGTTAGGGAAATAAAAAAACCCCACAAAAAACACTATGCGCTACCGCTGTACTCATTAGAATGGCTAAAATCCAAGTGACTGACACCACCAAATGCTGATGAGGATGTGGAGCCTCGGGAATACTCAGCCATTGCTGATGGGAATGCAAAATGGTACAGCCCCTTTGGAAGACAGTTTAGTATTTTCTTACAAAATTAAACATAGTCTTACCATATGATACAGCAGTCGTACTCCTGGGCATTTACCCAAGTGAGCTAGAAACTTATGTTGTCACAAAAATCTGCAAAAAAATATTTTTAGCATCTTTATTTATAATTACCAAAAATAGAATCAAGCAAAATGTCTTTCAGCATAGATAAACGAACTGTGGTACATCCATACAATGAAATATTATTCAGCAATTAAAAAAAAAAAAAGTGAGCTAGTAAGCTATGAAAAGACATGGAAGAAATTTAAATGCAATTGGTAAGTGAAAGAAATTGGTCTTAAAAGACTTCATAGAGTGTGATAAACTATATGACATTCTGGAAAATGCAAAACTATAAAGTAAAAAGATGGGGGGTTGGCAGGCATTCAGGGAAAGGGAGTATAGATGAATCAGTGGACCACAGGGCATTTTTAGGGCAGTGAAACTATTCTCTATGATACCACAATAATAGATAGATGGCACTATGCATTTGCCTAAACCCATAGAATTATACAAAACAAAGACTGAACTCTAAACTGTGGTCTTTGGTATATATATATATATATATATATATATATATATATATATATATATCTCAAAGTTGGTTTATCAGTTGTAATAAATGTACAACACTAATGCAAGGTCCTAATTATAGGTGAAAAATGCCTGGAGGTGAGGTGAGTAGACAAAGTGTGTATATGGGATCTCTTTGTAGTTTCTGTGCAATTTCTCTATAATCCTAAAGCTATTCTTAAAATAAAGTGTATAAATAAATAAAAAAAAATCAGTACCATGACTGTAGAACAAGTTGAATTGTTTTCGTGGTGCAACTTTGAAATTTAATTTACAATGACCAATTAAGAGTGTTGAGTGAGCTACATGTTAGTTAGCTGTCATTCTTATATAGTAGTCACTTGAAAGAAATAACAGCAACCCCCAAAGCTGTCTGGCTTACAACAAAAAAAAGAGAGTCGGGAATAAGAATCTGGCTTAAATATTATTTCCTGCATCATCCCACCCTTAATGCTGTCTGCCAATATGACTCATCACTTAACTAATTGGATTTTAAAGATTTTTCCATCATTACATTTTGTGAAAAATTTTGAAAGTTTTACATAATTATTATACATTTTGTGAGCTGGTAGTATCACTGTAAAAAAGTTAGAATCAAGAAGAAAATCTATTATTAATCTGCAAGGAAGTGCTACTGTGCCAATAACAATGTACTGACTTGCCTGTACACCCCAAAATTCAACCTGTTCACTTCTCAAAATAGTAAAAATATTCACACACAGCTGTCAGCATAAACAAAACTCTGCTCTCTGCACCACAAAGAGAATTTCATAAAAACTAAAACACGGACATGGCTGAGTCAGTCTACACAGGTTAAAAAGTTATTTGTGTAAGAATTAGCAGCATATGAATGTTTGAAAAACTTGAAATAAAAATGTGTGTCTGAAGGATTGGAGTTGAAACTGAAAATCCTGAGATGTTATCTAACTGAAATTAATTTGATCATAAAAGGTATGGGATTAGCCCTTTACTAAGGTTAATGGGCCCCTCAATATTGGGTGGGAGGGTTGGGAATAAGAGAAAATATTCTAGTCTATGGATGAGAAAAATAGTAAAATGTTTTCAAGTTTACTCAAAATAGATTTTTAGAGATATCTGTTATTAAACACTTGTAGGCTTCATTGAAACCTGTATAGGAGAACTCAAGTTCTAGCTTCTGATAAGTCATGCAGAGGGGCTGACAGGATTCTTGCAAGTTAGCAGTCACAAATCATAGTTCTCTAAACACACACTTAGTATCTCTGATAAAGCTCAAGGACGTTTAAGAGGTGGTAGGGTGAAGAGACCACTGGTCAACCATCAGCAGATCTGGATATCGGCGCTACCCACATCCATCTTCAACCAGGTGTATAGCCTTGAGCAAGTCATTTTGACTTTTGAGACTTAGTATATTTATCCCGAAAGTAGAGATAAGTATACTTATTGTGTTAACCAAATGAACTAATTAATGGAATATGAGTTATGGTTACGAAACCTCTATAAGAATGCCTGGCAATGAATGAATCAATTTTCTGTTGATGGCCAAACAGGGAAATTTTGGTTTGGATAGTAGTGTTTTTAAGAAAAAGTAATGTTATGTCAGATGGTTGCTGGACTTATCCTGGTGATCACTTCTTTAGGTATGTAAATGTTGAATAACTACTGTGTACACCTGAAACTAGTATAATGTATGCTAACTATATTTTTAACAAAAATCTTAAAAAAAAGAAAAAAGTAATTTCAGGAGGAAGGAAGAATGATGAGTAGGTGGAGTACAGACAGTGAAACTATTCTGTATGATTCTATAGCGGTGGACATATGACACTTGTCAAAACCCATAGACCTATGCAACATAAAGAGGGAACCCTAATGTAAACGATGGACTTTAGTGATATTGATGTATCAATATTGGTATGTCAATTGTAATAAATGTACCCCACTAATGTAAGATGTTCATAAAACTGTGGGTGTGTGGAGGAAGGATTTATGGGAACTCTCTGCACCCCCTGCACAATCTTTCTGTACACCTAAAACTGCTCTAAAAATTGTACTAACTTAAAAAAGAGGTTCATAACTTTTAAAAAATGAGAATTCAAGGCAAAGAGGAAGGGTAGAGAGGAAGAATGAGGTCAGGGTGAAAGGAAGAGGCAAGTGGGGTGTGCAGTTGGATAAAGAGACATCCAAACCAAAGGAGTGAACAGCAGTACAGTTAGAGGGCAAAAAAGGGAGAAAACAAGAAATGAAAGAAAAGCATGTGATAGAAGAAAAACCAATTAGAAAGAGGTAGGGAGAACGGAGGAGCCAGAGACAGATGTCGTGCCAATTGGATGTCACACTTACGCCTAGCATATGGCTTTATGGCTGTGACCACCATTTGTCTAAAGCCCCATTCTATCTATTATAAAGCAAAAGGATTCAAACTAGGGTACACCTGGCCTACAAGGTGTACATGACTTTCTAAGCAATTCACTGACTAGGATGATTTTAAAGTTACTGATTTCCAGGTCTTCAGCCTCCAGTTATAGTCCTATATTATCATATCACATAGGTTCTCCTCCCCTACGTTCCCCTTTACAGCAGTCTTTCTCAGTCTATAGAAGAAGGCTCCCCCCTGCCGAACCTCCCAATGATACATTTCTTGAGGATGTTAAAAACGACAGACCAGGGAGCCAAATAGAAAGAAAATTTAGGATATTGTTTTGAAGAATCTACTTTTAATGGTCAGTCATGTCACCATAAAACAATAAGCCTTCCCATTTCCCTTGTCTCACACACATTTCTGTTTAAAAAAAAATCAGCAAAAGCGTGTTCTTGGGATCTTTTGAAACTAAATATTTCGTGATGTGAGAATAGTGGGAATGATGGCAATTTTTGCTTGATGACCTCACGTCTCCCAACCCTCAACTATTGGACAAGGAAGCACTGCTCTTTGAATTGGGGTGATCCAAGGTTGAGGGCTTGAAGTTTATAAAATTTGGGGAGCCCTCATTATGAAAAAGACTACAAAATTAACTCTTACAGAATTATGTACAAACGTGACTATTTAGGATGAGGAAAAAAGAAAAACACCCAACAAATTACATTTGTTTCCAATTTGAAAATGCTGACAAATGCCACAATTATTACAAAATTCAGAAAAATAACATGTTTTATTCACTACTCAAATGAAAACACCTAACTTTTTCCTCCATTTTTGCCTGCATATGTTTCAAGCATATCTTCATTTAACAGTTTGGTAACATTATTTCCTATGGACGGAATAGAAAGATAGTCTTCTAGCATGAGTGATGGACCTTTTCTTTTTCCTCAGTTTTGATAACAGAGCACTTTCTGTCAGGTTTGCAACCATTAGTGATAATGTCTGGTGACATAGGATTGTTGTCACATGTGGGACAATCGCTATGAAGTTTCTTTTTTCATATGAGCTGTAAGATTTGGGAGTACTTTCCCAGACTCGCTTCTTGTTTCTCCTGAGTGACCTACAGATTTCTGGTGGCAAACTTCATCAGATGGGTTCACACCTTGGCACTGTAAGCTCACATCCTGCCATAATGCCAGGAGAATTCCTGAAACACATTTCTATATTAGGACAGCTAAAGTGGTAAGTATACAAGATCGTGACTACCTAGCAGCAAATCACAAAAGTATCCCATTAAACTTAAAGTAACTGTGTCTTTAACTCCCTTTATTTTTAGTCACTGCCTCCAAAAAGTCTGAGGGCACTCTTGCACAAAGGGAAGGATGAAGGAAGCAAGTGAAAAGTGGAGAAAGGCTGCTGGTAGGGGTACGCTATCTTACTGTTACAAATTTTACAAAATACAGTGACCATGTGAACACATAGCTTGAACACATAGCTTGGCTGCCTCCTCGACCTGGCCTTGGAAACGCTTTACGTAAGCCCCTTCTTTACTTTCGGGAGATATTTGCCTCTTTGCTTAAGGGAGAGGCAAAGGCCAAGGAAAGGAAAGGGGGAGGGGCAGGGGGAGGGGAGGGGAGGGGAGGGGAGGGGAGGGGAGGGGCGGGGAGGGGAATCACCAGTAAGGAATAATGAATGAACACTAGGAAGAATAACTTATTTTTTTCATATTTAAATATTAGTAATTTTTAAAAGCTATTTTCAATTCCTGTTTCCAGGTCTTGATATTAGCAGTAGAGAAACAGATCTTTGTATATCCGAGGCAGCTTAGTGAGACTGTTTTATTAAAAGTTATTTGACGATTTTCTGGGACTATCAAAATTTTCAAGGTCTACTGAATAAAACCTTCAGTTTAACTTTATTTGCTTTCTTTAGAATCTACGTATGGTATTCCAAAAGGAATTTAAAAACCTACCTTATCAAGTCAGATAAAGAATTGCACAATTCCAAAAAAAAACTATACAAAAATTGTACTATACAAATATAGTTCAATTATTGTACGTGCATTCTATCGACTTATTTCAATTTACAAAATGTTTACTATTATTCACTTCATTACAAAAAGTACAATTACATAGTAACTGCTCAATCAATTACTTTTTTAACAATAGTTTTTTTTTTCTTTCATTAAGTGTATAGGGTAAGTAGAATCATGATGTTTCAGGATATTGATGTTATCTCAGAGCTTTAAAATGTGATTTTATTTGATTATTCTCCCATGTTAAGCATACAGGCTAAGCAAAATTTACTGGAGCTATGCCATGTTACTTCATAAATACTGTAAATTATAATCTCAACTAGACAATATGTTGGATTATAAGAGGATAAGAATGAGAAATAAATTTTTTAAATTTTTATAAATCAGTATGCTGCAGATAAGTAAATTGTATTAGATCATTTTCATTTTGACTGCCTTTTGGATTCATTCCTTGATATAAATATGAAGGCATTTCTCTGAAGTGAAAAATGAACTCAGACTTTTTCTGAAAGTTGAATTGGACTGATTATTGACAACAGAGAACTTGGTTTGCATATTAGGTTGTATCTAGAGTATTTTCCACAAATTGAAGGAGCTAAATCTGCAGGTTTAAGATTTGAACTGAAAAAGTTATTTGAACATATGACAAAAGCATTTAATAAAAAATTATTATAGCAAAGATATATTAACATGATCAATATTTCAATTTTTCCAACTATTTCTGAATCTACTGGGTGATGCAAAGAGGCTCAAGTAGGCATAATCAATAGACACTTGATAAATCTTAGTGAAGCCTGTTGGTATACTTCCCAGAAGTTGAGAAATGAAAAGATTCTATTGACTAATAAATGCTTTTGTAAATCATATCGTTTCCAATTTTTTTCTTTTCAAAGCATTTGAAGGTGGTCCCTATTCAAATTGTCAGCTCACATATCATTAAAAATAATGTTGATGATACATCACTTATGATATTGAGTATGTACTTCAAGAAAAACTTGAAGAATCAAGTAACATTACTATAAAATTTCTTCCATTCCTATCTACTTATTTAGATGGGCAAGGTCTCAGGCTTTAAAATAAACACAGTGAATTAAGTAAGATTGCTGTTGTACCCCCCATCTCATTCTAGCAATAAATAATATTCATCCAGGATTACATAAACTTATTGAGGTAAAAAACAGCCCTAGTGATCTCATTATGAGATTCATTTCCAATTAAACTTCACTTTTTGTTTAAATAGCTTTCCAAGGTTGCAATATATTTATTCTATTAATTGCAATATAGTAATACTAATAATTCAAATAATAACTCAATACAGAAAAACAATTTTTAAACATTTACAGACATGATCAGAGAGAATTTAGCAAACATAAAATTTTAATTTATATACGTATCTTTGTGATAGACATTTTACAAAATTAATGAAAGACTCAAGAATAAAAATATATTACAAGAGGATAAAAATGTATGGAAGATAAAATAGAATAGCATGTCAAGAACAGAACTTTGTAAAGTTTTCCTAATAAAGGAGAGCCATGTGAAATTGTAGGTATTAAATTATGGCATTTGGAGTTCATTGAATATATGTATTTTTATTTTTATTTTATTGTTGTAAGAACACTTAACATGACATCTACCCTTGTAACAGATTTTTAAGTGTACAATACTGTATTGTTAACTTTATACACAATGTTATACAACAAATCTCTGGAACTTACTCATCTTGCAACTGAAACTTTATACTAGTTGATTAGCAACTGCCAATTTTCCCCTCTTTCCAGTCCAGCCCCTGCAACCACCACTCTACTCATTGCTTTTGCAAGTTCACCTTTTTTTTTCCTTATATTTTTCATCAAAATAATTTTTACTTTTTTGGATATTTATGTTATTTACTACAGAGTGACATTTTCCCTTTAGATTTTCTACTGACTCAGTTATAGACAGGAAAGATGTTGTGTTTCGTTGAATTTGAGTGAACGGTCTCTTTTGTGTTGGTCGTTTCTGTAAGGCAGTGACTCTAAATATTAATATCCTTTGGAACCTGGCGATCTCTGAGAAGCCGATGGCTGGGTCTTATCTAGTCCCTGATTCAGTGAGTCCGTAGGGTGAACCCAAGACTCCGTATCCCTCACAGGTTCCCAAGTGGGAACTCGCCGATACTGGCCCAGTACCACATTGTGGTAACACTGCTCTGGGCTGTCCAGTGTCAGCTAGTGGTCTTGGTGCCACCTCAAGGCTGACAGGGATTCCCCAGTTTGGGCTATAGCAAAGAAATGTTTATCAGTGCAAATAGCTCAATAGTGTTACAGCTCAATTATTATGCAGCATGGCTGTGAGGAGGCTCTGGGGCATGGCCCCTCTCAGGCTAGACAGCTTTGCTCAGCTCTGCTCTGCTCTGCTCTCGTCTGCTGGTGAGACAGTCTGGATGTTTCACCTTCAGTACTTCAGGTGCAACTGCAGAAACACCGTCTTTGGTACAAGGGGAAAAGCTGAGTTCTACTTTTTTAGATTCCACATACAAGAGAGATCCTGCAGCATTTGTCTTCCTATGTGTGGTTTATTTCACTTAGCATAATGTCCTCCAGGTTCATCCATGTTGTCACAAATGACAGAATTTCCTTCTTTATTAAGGCTGAATAATATTCCATTGTATATACATATATAGATACATATCACATATACTCATACCACAGTTTCTTTATTCATCCATCAACAGACCTTTAGTTGGTTTCTTTGTCTTGGCTATTGCAAATAATGCTGCAGTGAACATGAGAGTACAGTTGTCTTTGAAATCCTAATTTCTATTAGTTCGCATATATACCTAGAAGTGGGATTACTGGATCATATGGTAGACCTATTTTTAATTTTTTGAGGAAGCTTCATACTGTTTTATATAGCAGGTGAATCATTTTTCATTCAACAGTGTACAAGGATTTCAGTTTCACCACATCCCTACCAACACTTATCTTTGTTTTGTTTTTTTGTTTGTTTGTTTTGATAATAGCCGTCCTGATTGTTATGAAGTGACATCTCATGGCTGTATCTCACTGGTGATCGCTCACTCTCACTGATGATTTGCATTTCCCTGATGATTACTGACATTGAGCATCTTTTCAGGCCTATTGACAATTTGCATGTCTTCACTGGCTACATTTAAAAAATTATTACATGAGTTTTATTTCTAAATGACAATATTTATAATATACTGGAATTTCCACCATTTGAAATTTTATGATCAAGATTTTAAGATGACTATTTTAAAATATGCAAAGGGTACATAGGTTTTCAAAATAATTTCAGGGGATACAGGAGAAAAATATATAAAGACTCCTATAAATGCTGTAAAGAAATGGTTAATGATACTATAATGTCTTCTTTGAAATATTTTTATTAATTTTAAGGGAACATATAACTTAAAAGTTAAATAATAATATTATGATTTTTATGAAAATTAGTCATCCTCTTCCGAGGGGTCAGCAAACTGTATCCCACTAGCTTTTTTTGTAAAAAGAAATGTTTTATCGGAACAGAGCATTGAAGTCCATTTGTTTCCATCTTGTCTATGGTGGCTTCCACACTACAAGGGCAGATGTGAATGGTTGTATTAGAGACCATATGGTCTGCATAGGCTAAAATAATTAGTATGTAACCCTTTTCAGTGAATGTTTGTCACTCTCTACTTGATCGCATCTTTCTCTACTATCAGTGAAGCAGAAATTAAAACTCTTTTAGCTCATTCTTCTGATATTGAACTCAGCATTTATAAATGTCATGTATGTAGCTATTGATTATCCTACATTAAAAGACAGATAACACACATACACACACACACACACACGCACACACACACACACACTTCAGACAGACACACAAACACTTTCCTTTTGCTAAAGTCAGTATTTAGGATTTTTGTAAAGTTCCTGTGCATATGTAATTATTCTTAAAAACTGACACATTTTATTTCTTTCCTGTACAATCTTTTGATTTTCCCAAAGTTAAAATTACTTTGATGTGTGCAAATACAAAACACTATTAGCATAAACCTCAAATTTGTATAGCACTGGAAGTTTTCAAAATAATTTTGTCCACGTGCCCCTGATATAAGTAAGTGCAGAAAAGTGTACAAATCATAAGTGTGAAGCTCGATAACATTTTACGAAATGTAGCTGCTGCCCAGATCACGATATAGAACATAAGCAGCATCCCAGAGTGTCTCTATGTTCCCTCCTAGTCATCACAACCCCCAAACTAACCACTATTATTTTTTCCATCGTTATAGATGTATATTCCCTATTTTCAACTTGGTATAAATGAAATGATGCAACAGTCTGCTGTGTCTGATTTCTTTCACGAATGCTTGCGAGATGTATTCATGTGGTTGCATGCAGATAGTTACCAACCATTATCATGATTAGTTCTTTGGAAGATGGTTTAGAAACTGCCAAACCATCTTCCAAAGTTCTGTACCATTTGGCTTTCCCACCAACAGTGAATGAGAGTTCCTGTTACTCCACATCCTCATCAGCGTTTGGTGTTGTTGGTGTTCTGGATTTTGGCCATTCTGATCAGTTTTTGATGTGTCTCATTTTAATTTTCAATTCCCTAATGACATATGATGTGGACCATCATTCCACATGTCCATTTGCCATCTCTATATCTGCTTTGGTGAGGTGTCTGCTAGGTCTTTGTTAGAGTTTTTATTTGGGTTGTTCATTTTCTTATTGTTCATAAAGTTCTTAGTATTTTTAGGATAACAGTTCTATTTCAGATGGGTCTTTTGCAGATATTTTCTCTCATTCTGTGCCTTATCTTTTCACTCTCTTGATAGTACCTTTTATAGAACACCTTTTATAGTTCTTAAGTCCAGCTTATTTCTTTCATGAGTTGTATCTTCGGTGTTAATCTAAAAATATGTCTCTACACCCAAGGTCATCTAGATTTTCTCCTATATTATCTTCTAGGAGTTTTGCATTTTGTATTTAGGTCTATAATACATTTTAAGTTAATTTTTGTGAAGGGTGTAAGATCTGTGTCTCATGTCTTTTTTCCTCTTTTTACACACATATTAAATCATTTTCTTTACCACATATGACTGAGGAAAAATTTTTTTTTCACATTTTATTCCTTTCTTCTAAGCTACAAGTTGGATTCTTTTCACTGACCTGTCTTTCAATTCACTGATCCTCTCTTCTGTGTTTAATATGATATTAAACAGAATCACTAAATATGGTTCACAATTACAATCATTATATTTTTCAGTTCTAGGATTTCTGTGTTGTTTTTTATATATTTCACTTCTCCATTAATATCTCCATCTTTTCCTAGATGTTCTTGAATATGTTGATAATAGTTGTATTTTTAAGTGCACGTCTTATCACCTATTGGTCTATTCCATTGTCTACTTTTTCTCTTAGGTTTTTAGTATTGATTCTGTCTTTACTTAACGAGTAATTTTTGATTGAATGTTGTATAGGAGATTAATCCAAGTGGGGTCCATCCTGGAACAATAGTGATTTTCATCCTAGACTTCCTAGTCACAAATTTGTATGTGAATGATCAAGAAAGTATATACCCACACAGTATTTGCTTTAATATTTTTTCCCAAATAGCTACCTTGTTGTATACATTTAACATAATGTGCACATAATTACCATCAACTGATTGTCCATGGGTAATTAATTCACGTTACTTAGAAACTCGCCAGCAGATGTTTCTTTAAGAAAAGATTCTCCCTATCTTACTGCTGGTGCAGTGTTATGATCTTGTTCACTGTGGTGACATATAGACTAAGTAACTCAGTCTCCCTTCCCGTAACCCAGCAGAATCCTCTATACAAGTCAACAGTATACCCATTGATTAATTTTCCTCCCCATCTCTTTCTCTCTTTCACATTTGTATGCACACACAAGTGTTATATCAATCAGGGTCTAATCAGGAGATAGACCACAGGAATCATTTTAACAGATAATTTAATATAAGTTGTTGTTATGGTAATGGAGAATTGAAAAAACAAATATGGACCGTGTAGATATGACTAAGTAATAACTTTAGGATCAGCCACCACCCCTAGGGATAGGAGGAAAAAAGAGATGTGATTGGAATGACTATAAACAGGTACCTTCAAGGTGGGACCTCATGAAGCTGATGGTAAGCCCTCTGGTAAGTGAGTGTCACTGGCTGCCACTGATGTCTCTGAGGGTAATGGTGCTGCTTGTGAGTGTTGTCCCCACCTGCACACTCTAAACAATTGCTATTGTGGGAATGGAAATGTTAAATCAGCATAAAGACGTAGTATTGCTGGAGTGATGATAAAAAGAACAGGAAACAAAACAAGAAATAAGAAGCAAAACAAGAAGGAGAAATTTCCTTGTCTCCCTCCTGGAGCCTTCCATTGTTTCTCCTCCAAGGAGTCACCTGCAAAAGAAACAGCAACACCATATTTGTCCCACTTTGGGATGCACATTTATTTCACATTTACACATATTCAAAATTGGCATGAATCTTACAGTAGATGTCAGTGTTTTTCTTTAATGTCCTAGAAAACCACATGCTGCTTCTCACAATCAATGGTGTCTCCAATTTTATGGAATAAGATATTTTTAAAAGCATAAAAATTTTCCATCACCAAACTTTCTGACCATGGTAAGGATTGTTTTTTAAGTGCTCACATACCATCTGTTAAATCATTCTACAGTTTTGCAGAAGTCCAGTGTTAATCTTTCTGATTTATAGTTTCTGAATAACTTCTCCACTTTTTAACATTCTCCTACCTCCAGGATTATGGCAACTTCTTATGTTCTGCTGAATGCTCTCTCAAAAAGTATGATATCTTCGGCATTTTAGGCACTAAGTTGTGATTCTGTGATCATTTATGACTTGGTGACTTGGGATTTGTGTGATATGGCCATGAAAACTCCCTAAAGAGAATTACAGCATTCTCGTACTTTAGTTTCAAATTTCCTATTAATAGTAGTTTTTATTCTTCCCACTTTGAATGTGTTTCTTCAAGGCTTATGGCCACTTCTCATTATCCCTCAGGAGCACCAACTCTGACACCATGATAATAAATCCATGGTTTTGTGGATCTTTCTGGAGTAAAGTTGAAGCTGAATCTAGAACCTTATTTCTACTTTAAAGGGCATTACAAAAATATTTTGTGTAAATCTTGTTGCATATTTTTATGCTTGTAATGTTTTATGTGGCTCTGGAGTTATACCTCTTCACCTCATTTAGAGTTTGGTTTAAAAATATTTTAAGTTCAGAAGAAGTGTAACCATGTAGCTCATTGAAAGAGAGGTCACACTTTCCCTTTCTTTTTGTATTTGATGTTATGTATCAATATACCAAAAGAGAAGAAATATCACCTTTGAAATACTATTAAAGAAAAATGATTTGTCAACCAAAATGAAGGGCTTTATATTATTGGTTAGACAATGTATTTAGTTAGCTATTTCTATTAACAAACTGCCCCTAAACTTGAGAGTTTTGTCTGAAAATCTCCTCACTCAACAAGTTCGTTCTGTATAATTTCTCTTTTCTAGGTTATTGCAGATGATTTTAACCAAAATTTTGCTGCCAAATAATATAGATTGTCATTTTTTCAGACTCCTGTAGGTTTACTCACTATTCATCTAATCTTTTATAAGAGTTTCTTCACCACCAACAACTCCCCTCCCCCACTGCACACACCCTAAGCCTATGTCATATTTTTTAGGTTTAATTTTTACAGAATGATGCCATTTGAGGGTACTGATATTTATATTAGTTAATCACTACTGTCTAAGAAAAGACTCTCCCAAAACTCAGTGGCACATAATCATCATTTATTTCATTCTTTTCAGTACATGGGCCAGTGGGGCTGATCAAGATTGGCCTTGGCTCCAAGATAGAAGTTGAGCCCAGATCTCCACATGTCTCTCATCCTCTTTGGACCAATATGTTCTTCTCAAGGCAATGGCTGAAACATGAGAAGGCAAGCCCCTCTGAACAAACATGTTTCAAACATGGTTGCTAATATCCCATTGCCAAAGTGAACTCAATCGGCAGGGAAGTATATTCTACCCACAGGAGGGGTTGGTGGGATGTATATTTGCTCAACAATAATTCAACTATCCTAGAGATTAACCAAGAGTAAACAAAAATCTCAGACAAAACTTCCATGTTAACTGATCTTTTAGTATTTCTGTTGTTAAACAAATGCTAGGCACCTCTCTGTCTACAGTTCAAGGACATGCTTTGGTCATGGTAATATAAGCAGGAGTCCATAATATAAGTAATATAAGTGCACCCATCCATGACCTAGATGGTGGCACAAAAAGAATAATCTTTAAACTACATAGAGAGTTGTTTGGACTGAATTGTGTGCCCTTCAAAATTTATATATAGCGGTGCTAACCCCTGATGTGACTGTATTTGGAGATAGGGCCTGGAGGGGGGTATTGATTAAAGTTAGATGAAATCATCAGGGTGGCATCCTTGTCTGATGGAACTGGTGTCCTTGAAAGGAAGAGAGACCAGAGAGCTCCTCCTCTGCCCAGGCAGAGCAGAAGGCCATGTGTGGACACAGGGAAAAGGTGGTCAATGATAGGCCAGAAAAGAGCGCTCACCAGAAACCAGATTTGCCAGCACTTTGGTCATGGGCTTCTAGAGTCCAGAACTGGGAGAATGTAAATGTCTGTTGTTTCAATCACGCAGTCTCGGGCATGTTGTTAGGGCAGCCCAAGCAGACAAGTACAGAGAGAAGTAATGTTACAAACGGGTAATGACTGGCTGGTGTGTATGACTTAAAAGAAAAAGAACGACCATTCGTGGAGGAAAACATATTGAGCACGGGTCAGTAATGTAGCCATATTGTTAGATACTAACCTCAGATGATGGGAGTAGGCAATTAACAGAAATTTGTGCATTAGGTGAGATACAAGAAAGTAGGGAGAGGTGGACCTTGCGGTGATTGGCAGCCGCGTGCTCTACTGAAATGCATTAAAATGCAACTTATATATTAAAAAGTAGAACCTAAAAAAAATCAGTTTGGATTCAGATTGCAAGTCTGTCTGTACCTATGACTCTACACTACTCTCCTGAGTTCTTCCTGTAATAAAATGGATGAATCCTTAAGGCCACAGTAGGGATGAGCCTTTTTTATTTATATTCATTTCTATTCTGACCTTTTTTAAAGCAGTGATTTTGATTCTGTTTCCTGACTCAATGAAGAGGTGGAGAATCTAAAGAAGAATTTTTTTTTAAATGGCTGGAAATCAGTTTCGTAAGACAAAAAATGAAACATATATATATATATATATATATATATATATATATATATATATATATTTGGTAGATTAAAGACGAGATGCTACCTTGCAAAACGATGGACTTTAAGACAGATTATTTAGAATTATGATCTACAATTTGTCTCTATCTCTGTGGATACTAGAACTGTAACAAGCCCACCTAGGCTCAATGTGAGTGATATTAATTGGAAAAGAATAACTAGAAAAGAAATAGCTCTGATGACCTGTTGAGGCCCCTTTTAACTTTATGTCAGCGAAGGATAATTAAGGAGTGTTTCTAGTTGAGTGTGACCCCATTACAGGAAGCACAAAGAGTATTCAACTAGTAAAAGTGAAAGATCCTAAAATGGAAAATACTAAGTGGAAATTTTTCCCTGTCTTCCCAGAAAATATAATTATAGCATTTATATATTTATAGACACACATGAATGCATGCAACATAAATATGCATCGCCTTTCTGATCTCTGGAAACAGAATTTTTCTGGTATACAATGCATGCTCAGAGAGAAACCCAGGAGATCTCCGTCAAATCTGTGCTACAGCTATCATTGGTTTAGATCAGATGCCTTTATTTTGATGGCCTCAAAAAGCACAGACTCAAAAATATAAAACAGGTTAAAAAAAAAAGAAAAGTTAGCCAGTGAGAACACCACAAAATGCACAGCCAGTCGCAACAGCTAATAGACCAGTTAGTAAAACCCTCTGTCAGGCAGGCTAACATCTTTGTACCCGTAAGCATATAGTGTTTGTGTTTCTTTTTCTGCGCAGGTGTTGCAGGCTTCTGTGCTCCCAATTAATTCTGTGAGTTCTGTCTCACTGATATGCTCTCTCCAGCTGATCCCTCTTTGCTATTACTATACATCACTTATCCCAAATACATTTACTTTGAGATTAAAAGAGGAAAAAGAAACACCAGTTTTACTTGGTAAAACAATTCTAGAATATATAAGCATTCCACACTGACGTTCTCTAGGTACCAAAATATTTCACCACCTTCACTTCCCACAAGGTACCTGGGCTATGGTTACATAAGAGGTAGTAACTTTGAACTCTTCCCTTCAGGCCCCAAAAGAGATCATTTTGATTCTCCTGAGTGTCGTTTGGAAATGCTTCCAAACTGATTTCCACATTGTGAAACATAATGTCAGCCAATTCCCCAATCCAAATAAAGTGTAATACTAAGACTTATTGGCTCTGTCAAAGAGTTGTCCAGAAATTGAAACATCCAGGAAATCAGTTTCCTCCCAAGATCTGACCTATAAATCCATTTTTGGGGCTGATGTTCTTTGGGACAGAAAGCAGTCCATACCACCTAGGACAGACATGCTGTTTTTGGCAAGTCCAGGGGGCTTTTCTAGGACCACGGGTAGAGCACTCAGTGTGCCCCCCAAGGAGGAGAGGAGGAGAGGAGCGGGTGATGGTGATAAAGAGGAAAATCAGAAAGGGGACCAATGTACATGAAAACACAGCAACAATCTTTCTCTTTCCATATGTGCATGGATTCGAAACTCGCTGAGTGGCACTTCTTTATCCCATGAGTTCTATTCTGTGAAGCTTGTGTCTGCCTCTCATTAGCGTGGTGTGAATGAGCCTTTTGTAATGATAATGAAGCTCAAAGAGGGAGAGCTTTGCTACCTAATCCATAGGGTATATTCTTCTCCTGATAGACCTATAATTCCTATCACAGCTAATGGATGTTCTAAACTGACGTCAAAAAAGCTGTCTGTCCCATTGTGTGGAAAAGGTAAAGGTCTCTCTTTACAGGCCTCATTATCATTCAACTGATATTTTCTCTCCCTCCTCTCTCTCAAAGGATGTGCCTCTCCCTTGAGGTGCTTGTAAGAAGGGAGAGCCTTAAAATTACACATCTGGTAAGGAGAACAGATTTCAATGCAGTTTAACTCCACGGTTCTTCGTCTGTGTGTCTTGGATGCCAATGAAAAGGTTTTAAACTTAGAAAAGACATTATTCTTTCAACAAAATGGGTTCACATTTACTCAAAGAGCGTATGTTCTGCAAATGTGATATAGCAAAGGCTATTTTGAAACCATAAAAATTTATGAATTCTTTAGTAGTAATGAATGAAATCAGGCAAGCTATTCAGATCTCTCTGTGCATATTGTAGCCCTTCTCTTTTATTTTCCTGCATAGACTGTTTTCAAGCTATTAAGAGAATGGAAGTAGGAAATAGGAAACAAAACTGACATAAAAAACATTCTTTTTAAGGCAGTTTTTTCAGCATTTTCAATTTTTGGCTGTAGCATTTTTTTGTGACTCTGTGGAATGCCTTTGGGCACTGTTGACTGGGTCATGTCATCTCTCCTTTGAAATGAAGTCCTCTTCATAAACATGGGCTATGTATGCTATGTATTTTGCATCCCCCATTATATCCTTGCACAATGTTCAGTAAACCATAAGGATTTATATGACTGTGGTGGTTTGTATTGTAGCCACAAGGCTAATCTGAACTACATTTCCCAGAATCCTTTTCGCTCTAGGTTTCTGAGTGAGTGAGAAATTTACATGAAATTTGGAAAGTGGAAGGAAAGCATCAGTCACCTTGTTCTGTAGGTCGGCATGCTAGTAAGAGCCTGAGAGACTGGACAGGCAGAGCTGCTGGTGGACTCCAGCTTGTCCCCACTCTCTCACTGCCCATGCAGTGATACCACGTCCTCCACCAGAGGCAGAGGCAGCAGTCTTTCTCCGTGTGGGGAGTGGACGCCTCCCTAAGCCTCCTTCATGGTCCTACCTGAGAACATGGACCTGCCTGGCTTTCCAGATTCCCTGGCAAACTCCTGTTTGCCTGCTTGTACTATTGCTTCAGAGAAATAGCACAGAGACCCTGTTCTCCACCCAGCGTCTCCACAATTGTGTCCATTCTCATTCTTATGATAAATCTCTGATGATACTCAAGAACTTGGCTTCCCTTTTAGAATCCTGACACACATGACTTGTACATGTTAGTATAAAATAGGAGACATCTGGTCGTCCTTTGGAAAATAAAGTAAGTGCTTCTGCTGCATCCTAAGGTTGTAAGTACAGCACAACCTGACTGGCTCTGGAAATAATGCTACTTAAATTTACTTGAAGTTGAGGTAATTGAACCAAAGAGTAACTTTGTGAAAGAAGGGCATATCAAGTAAGTTCATTGTAAAACAAGGTCTTAGGGGGAATTGTTTTCCAACTGAGAGGAAAAATTATTTCCTCCACGTATATTATTCATAACATATAGAAAAACATTAACATGGAAAAAAGGATAGTTTCAACTTAAGATTACCTATTTAGATAATTCAATTTATAACAAGTACTTGAAAGTGATACAGTGTCACTTAAAATACAGTCCCTAACTTTGTTGGTCTTCCACGTATTTGAATTAGTGAATATATCATATATTCCATTTTGTAAAAAGAGAAAAATAAAAAGTATTCTGGCCATTGAGTAAATTAGTATCCTGCCAAGGCTGTTATTCTTTCTGTAAATCAAATTATACATTTATAATATTAGAACATGTTCTTTGTTTTATAATAAGAGTAAAATGCTTTGAGAAAAAAATAGAAGTTGCAGTGTTGAACAGAAAGTTAATTTATCTAAGGTCTCATAGCATTTTTAGGCCTCATTTAGATAGCATAGGTTATATTTTACATGTTTAAGGAGTGTTGTTCTAATTCTCAGGTAATTATTTGGCTTGTCATAATAAATCCATGTGGTTTTATAGTCATAGATTTGGTTCTAAATACGTTGGTCTCAAATTTCTTAGCTTGAATTTGGCAAATTTTGTAGGCTTAAATTAGCCATCATTCTATTTTTGTAACATAAAATAGTCTAAATGTCTGTGCTAATATTAGCAGACTTTCATTTATACTGTTTCACCTGTAACAAGGAATGGCCCATGTTTCTACTTCACCTTTGGCAATAGGGAAAACATTTGTAGGAATACACTGGTGTTTTACAACTTGTCCCAAACCATCTGCAAGTCATATAAAAGCCTTATGTTCTCTACATGGTTCTTTCATTCTTGAAGATGTAAACAAACCGTAAAGTAATATTTTAAGTCTGGAATTATAGCAGATACGTAGGGAATGCTGTCTGATTCTGCTGCCCGGTGGGGTAGGTATAAATCTTTGCAAGCTAAATTCAGTAACAGAAACATTTCTCAGCCTTAGCTGTGGTGCATATGGTGCTAGAAGAAAAGTATAAAATATTGACTGAAAGGGATTAGTGAGGGTTCAAGCCTGAGAAGTGTGTCCAAGTGGATTGTCAGGACACAGAGAAGTGAAGAAAGAAGGCAGAAGCTGGGAGTAAGAGTGAAAGCTAAGAGATAGGAGAGCCAAGAAGGTCTAAAGTAAGAATTTGCTTGTGGGGATGGAAAAATGGAGAGGAAAAGCCTGGAAGAATCCCAGAGACAGGGAGCTGTGCTGGTGCTAAATTTTTATACCTTCCATAATAATATTTCTGTGACACAGGTGGATACATTTAAAGTATCCTGAATGAGCTAGAACAGCATAACTAAAATAAAGACAGGCATAGCTATTTATCATTCCCTGAAGTCCACTCTCTGTCATTGAATTAGGGGTCACTGATTTAGACATAGTTTTCTCCAGCAAGGTTTTTTTCTTCTTCTTCTTTCTTGTCCCCAGTCTTTTGAAAGAATAATTGAGCACAATCTTTTAAAAGAATGATTGAACACACCTATTCCAATTCTTGGTGACAAATATGCTAAGAATGACCTTGACCCAACCATCATGGTTCTTGACTTTACCTTATGAGTTTTCTGGCCCCATCAAGACCGTGAGGGGGAGAATTCTCTGCCCCTGCTTTGGAATCAGGCCTCACTGTGGCCACAGCAAATAAGGATGGCGAGACCTCGCCGTGGCCTTGAATCTGATCCCAGTTCCTCAGCCTGGCCATCCTGATATGCAGAACCCTGGCTGGGAATTCTAGAAGGCCAGCCAAAGTGCTCTATTGCCTAAGTAAAGGTGACTCTACAATTCAACTTAATAATGTAATTTAATTGTATCATGGAAAACAGAATTATTTCTCCAAACAGGAATACTAGTAAGTAGTCTTCAGAGACTAACCGAAATGCTTATCACAGACTGAGGAAGTATGTTTGCCATATGTCCTGAGTCTAATGTTGAAAGCCCAATGTGACAAAGGTGCTGACACACATCTGGCATCAATAGTACAAAAGATGGGAAGAAATGGAGGGAAGGTGTCAGAAAGGATAATGAGAAAGAAGAAATTAAATGGAAATCAAGCACAACAAAGAAAATGGGAAAACCTAGAGGAACTGTATTCTCTCGGTTCAGAGAGGCAATATTTATACTGAAGATGTGGTTCTGGTTAAGTAATTTTTCAATGTTGACAACCAAACTGGATAATGGAGGCCAAAAGTAGAAAAGGCACCCCTGATTGTTATTAACCAGTTTTGACCTGAATTACCTAGACATTTACCTTTCCACTCAATCTTGCATGGTATGTTCAGTGAGTTACAAAGCAAAAGAGACAAAGCAACTATTCCACGGGCGTTTCTTGTGTAGCTAAAGGAAAGACAATAGCAAAATAAAAGGGAGAATGAGAAGGAAATAGTGCAGCAAACTTGTGTAATGAAAATACACATAGGCGCACACACACACGCACACACACACACACACACACACACATACACACGCATACATTTCATACTCTCAGTACAGAAAACCTTGGGAATTTACTTGTGGCTGTGTTTTTAATGAGATATCAGTCAGGAAGAAAAATGATACTCAACTTCCCTAGAAAGTGCACACATATGTTAACTAAAATCGAACAAAGACCGTAAACACAGGAAAAATAAAATTTCTTGATGAGATCTGGGAGTAAATTCTCGGACTCACTGTGGCTGCATGTCAACACTGCGGCAGGGGACACCCAGCACTTCTCTGAGCTCAATGTGACAGAAAGGTGAGAAAAAGATACAACATCCAACCTATTATTAATGACAGCTCTGTGTACAAGATAGAATTTTTGTAAAATGTTTACAGGCAAAAGGAAAATATTTGCAAATATCAAAAAAAGCAAGGAAATATCATCTATGATCTAAATATCAAAGTCTGTGCATTTTCGATTTTGGCAAAGTAGGTGATACTTCCCACCCTGATAGGGACCCTACAAAGCTGCAAACATCATCTGAGAGTAAATCGATGGGTGAAGAATCATGGGACGCTAGGTGATATAGTTGGAAGACTGGAAGACCTGTAATTATTTGCAACTTCTATTGCTGTACAGCTGCTGTATTTGATATACATAGGCACACTTAACATAACCAAACAATAATAACCGTGGTCCATACATACAAAATTGTCTGTTTAGTCTTTTCTGAGACGTCCTTTGTGCATAACATTTTCACTGACTTTTTTTGAGCCTGTGAGAAGAATCACATTATGCTTATTAAAAATATGTGTATTTCTGGAGGGATATGCATTCCTATAACCTTCATTAAGATCCTCTTAATTAACCAATGTGCCTCATAATAAAGTATCTAGCTGTCACCAAAATCAACACTTTTCAGTTATTAATAGATTAAGGAAAGAATGTTAATTTCTTCAAGCTCCATTTCATCTGGTCTCATTACTTCAGGAGCCAGATGGTTACAGGGCTGGACCTGTCAACAGTTACTGTGAGGAAGAATACATTCACAAACCCCAAACTGAAGTATGAATAACAGCTGAAAAATGAATTCTGAGGTAGCCGTGCACAATGCATAAGGCAGGGCAGAAAGTTATTCTGCTGAGAAATAGAGAAAAAATTATGAATCAGGCACATTTTAATTGATGTTTGTTTTTTTCCCTAAACTCCCTCTCCTTTCCTCCCCCCACCCCATTAAGTTTCCTCCCCCCAAATTACAGCAGCGAGGCTCCAGCTGTGCTGTGGAGCAGGGCTCCATTTTTCAGGTATCTGACTATTTCTCTTGTCCCTCATACTGCCAGAATTTTGACAGTTCTCCTACACTGTTAGTTGATTGATGATGTCAACTTGGAAAAGACAGTACCACCAGCAGCCAATTTTTTCAAGATGTTTTCTTCTTTGATTTAAAAAATTCTTTCTGAGTGCTTCAAAAGGAAGTCGCCCTGAAGGGCACCTCCAGCTTGGTTCCTCAACCTGCTCCGCGACTGACAGTGTTGGAGAACCATGAAACAGATGAATTAGTTCCTCATTCTGTCTTACCTGTTGGGTGAAACAACCTCTAGATTTCCCGACGACTTCCAAGTCCCATAATGCCGTAGTTCAGCACAGTGATGGTCAACGTTCAAATCTAGGAGACAGGATGTTTGGAATCTTAGACCAGATTTTTGGTGAAATCTCTGTGTTTTCAAGCAAGCTCAGAATACACCGGCTTTTTTTTTTTTTTTTCCTAAATCGGGTCAATATTTTCTCCTTGTGAAATATTTTGTGATGTTCAAGTGTGAAGTGTTACACAACTTGCATTTCTATGCAACAGTAACTCACGTGGTATTGATTTGTTATTTCTTAACCACAGATATGAGTCTATACCTGCCCCCTAGTGGGCCCGAAGCAATTTGCAGCCTGCTTTTTTTTTTTTTAAGGGGGAATTTGCTGAGTTTTGGTAATTAACACCAACAAGCAACTGAAAATTTTAGCCTTACAGAGCTTGAAAGAATTTTATTTCATCTAAAACTTTTACTTTACAGATAATAAACCTGAAAATCCAGGAGAATTTGAAAGACCTGTAACAAGTTCTAGATGTTATTTAACCAGCTCCTGATTGGAAAAGTAGAGAAACAAAAAAGATTCCAGAGCTGACCTCAGGCTATGAATCTTGTTAAATGAAAACAGCTACGTCTCTTTATAAATCCTGAACTTCCTTCGTGTATCCAAGCATTCATTTATTATTTTTTTGAGAACATACTGTAATCTAGGCTCTGTTATAGGCACTGGGGATACTTGGTGAACAAGCATATCACCCAGTGATTTTTTTCAACAATCTTTCCAACTTCTATAGACAAGTAACTTGCCCTCAAGCCATTGTTTCACTGTTACCAACAGCTAAAGTGTGGTTGATTAAAGATAAAAGTACATTACCCTTAGGATCCATTTTCCTCCCTACAAGGAGAAAAATCCCGTTCTGTGATTTTTTTTTTTTTTTAAATCCAGTCTGGTGATCTGTACTTTAAAAAAGGTGAGCATGCAGTCCAGCTGTTTGAAGGAAAGAGATTCTGGTAGATGTGCAGAGGGACATTTACTGTCCATCATTTCCTTAATACTTGTCTCTCTGAAAGACACCAGGCTCTTCAGTCAGTTCTGCCTTTAAAGTTTCTCTCCTTGTCCCCAAATTGGTTAAAACTAATCTCCTAAGAAAATATAAAGGTGTAGGCAAGGAGTAGTTGGTTCTACATGAATGGTAGGCAAACATTTTGCACAAAGACAACTTTCAGAAAAAGGCAACTGTTAACAGGACACTTCTTTTTTCTCCCCAAATTCAAAATAACATGTATTGAGTACCATGGGAAAGCAATGTATATTTTTCCTATTAAAATTACCTATTTAACTGAGTAGAACCATGTCAAAACTCTACACTGACTTCTGGGCACTAAAATTAACCAAATAATCAATTATTGTGACAAAAGAGGGTCTTCTTTCTATTCTTCCATCTACGCTGGTTGTATTTGTCCTGGGCCCCTAGTCGCTCATTGCTGATGTAGACTGAGAATATCACCGGCAATTAGACTTTTCTGAGTAAACAGGAAGACCTGTGGGTCAAGACCTGGAAATATTTATTTGTTTGAGGAAAAGAGAATCTTTTTGGGAAAGTTCCCATCTTATAGGAGGAGTGAGACTTGCATAGTCAGTTTGGCTCTGGAAAGTGTCTCAGACAGTAAAGAGCAGGGATATCTTAATATAGTACATTGTCACTCATCTTTCCCCAAGCCTATTCACCTACCTACATGTCCTTGAGACCTTGAAAGGGGAGAATTATTAGAAGAAACTAAATAAGCTGTTTTCTCACAAGCTCCCTGGAGTCATTAGAAATGTAAAGTATCTTGGATTACATTGAAACGGGCAGTGTGTCCTATTGGGCATTGGGTAGATGACACATCTTGGGTCCAGCACATCATTCCCATCAAGACTCTAGCTGCGGTGAGAGCTGGGGTCTGCAGTTTTATTTTTGACGGCGTCCATCACCCATAGCTTCAGCAACAGCCAGAAGCTGAGCCATCGAAGCCTGGTGGTGCCAAACACTGGAACAAAGGATGACATTGGCTTAGATTTTCTTGGCAGGGAGCTCCAGCGAGAGCAGAAACAAGGGCTCATCTGCGAGATCACCAAAGAGGGTCAGAGCAGGAGGGAAGGAGAGCTGGAGTTGCCTCTTGCTAGCTCAAAGGATTTGTTTGTGAGTCCATAATAACAGATTCCCCAGGGACTCCTAAAAATAGCTTGTGGAAAGAGGTGGAGACTTTGAAGGGCATAAAAGGCATTCCAGAGGTTTTGTGGGTGGAGGAATTAAGCCCTGGGAATACTGTGAAGTACCCCCATTATACCCTTAGAGTGATGTGACTTAGGAATAGAAAATTAAAAAAAAAAAAAGAAAGAAAGAAAAGAAAGAAAACCTTCAAAAGGTAGTAGGGCAGACCTTTGTAGAAAACAAAGGGAGCCATAACTTCTATATTTAGTTTTTGTTACGCCACTGACTACCAGACACTGGAAAGACCACTCTGTTTCGTTATTCACCATGTTAGAATGTTAGAATTCGGCTTTATTCAGGTCATTTAGGAACCATGTTTAAAAGTCTCTTAGCTGTATCTATTTATTCTCTACTGACTAAAAGGGCCTTAACATTCCCCTCAGCTTGACTAAACTTTGGACAGGTTTCTTACTGATGATAAACCCTTGACCTCCCTTTTCTTAGAGCATTTACTTTAAGAAAACTTGCAATATTAAATTCTTTCTCTGCCCCTCTTTGAGTATTAAATCTTCTCCTAGCCCCTTGCCAGTTTTGTAATCCAGTGATGGATCCTGGGAGCCATCCCTCTGAAATGTAATCATCAAGAAAGATTTCACCTCTATCTTCCAAAATCTAGGAGATGGAGATGGGGGGGGGGGGGGGGCAGCAGCTTGATTTCCGTAAGCACAATTAACAAAGACAGGTAGTCTAATCACACTGATCACCCTCCCTGCTAATGTTTAGTACTTTTCCCTAGCCCATCCCAGTGCTTAAAACTCTCCCACTTTTTCTTTTAGTGGAGTTGAGTTCAAACTCTCTCCCCTATTGCAATAGTCTTGAATAAAGTCTTTCTTGCTTTGTTCGTTCTATCCAGTGCAATTTTTCTCTGATGCCACCTGTAGACCAGGCCCTTTTCTCTGTTATTTAAACTAGTCCTGGCCAGAGGTAGAAAGGTTTTTACCTGATTTAAGATTCCCTAGTTGCTATTCTGACCCTGATATAAATGAGCTTCCATCTAGTTACTGAGCTCTGACCCGACCCTCGCTCCCCGAGAGATGTCCCTTTTTTCATAAGTAGGGGTTGGCCTTGGTCTGTGTTTCTCAATTTTCTTCCTGGGAAGCTTCCTGGGTTTTGTCTTGTGTCCAGAGTAGTACTCTGACCTAATGGGTAGCAATTCTATATCTTTCTCTTCCTGCCTATGGATACCGCCAAACTCATTATATCAGCTTGAATTCCATGTCATCAGTTGCCTGCCTGGATTGAAACTGGGCATGATGAAGAGACCTCTTGGCAACAATGCTTAGCATCTTAGATGGCACAGCCCTTAGGCATTTGCATCCAGGTCACTTCTCCCTGGCTCCCCCTGTCTTGACTCAATGAATAGGTCTAATTTCAGATCCCTCCTCCTCTCCACCTGGCTTATCTAATTATGATGTGAAATTCTCCCCAGTGACTTCTGAAGTTTATTTGAAGAGGAAAATAAAGTGGCCTCTCGGTCAGACTTTAAAAGGTAGATTATAGACATTATTTATTATAATCCTCTTAACCTCCTATGAATGAGATATATGGCTATTCTCATTTTATAGATGAGAAAACAGAGGCTCTGAGAAGTTACAACTTGTCCAAAGACAAAGGGCCAAGGCTCTATAATATTGTTGAATTTTTTTTTAAATGCTGTTTTTTTAACTGGAATCTGCCTGCTTCTAAATCTTGTTCTTTTTCTTCTGCGTCATGCTGAATTCCTTTTGGTTGAAATGGTATTCATGGAATAACCTCACAAAGTTTTCAGGGGACCAATGTAAAATGTAATTCAGCAATTTGGGGCATAATTTTTAGTAAAAATTTGATAAAACTATGAGGTAGTACTATAAGCCACTCTTAAATACTTCAGGAACCAACCAAAAACTGGTTTTCAGTGAGTCTCTAGGTGAATATTTTAGAAATTTCTACTTGTGCTTTTTCATATGTATACTTTTTATTTTTGTTAGAGGCATTTTTCCTTAGCATCTGCTTCTCTCACCCCATGTATATATTCTCCCACACAGTGTACTCATATTGCATTATGCCTTTCCATTAAACATTCTTGCTTCCTATTGAGCTATTTTCTAGGATGCTACTGTCATATCAATCATATTTAAAATCCCAAGATGTGACCTGACAAAGCAGTATAATGTTATTTAGTTTATGCAAATATGAGGAGTGGGGGCCAGTTAGGGAAAGTGGGTCTAGTGTTTCCCAAGAACCTTGAGGTTTCCGAGCATGATGGGCTCCTTCCCCAGGGCAAGTGGGCCAATTTTCGCAATTCCAGCCATTGGGTAGTATGTTCTGGGCAGTGGACCCTGCTTCCCTCAACAGCATGAAAATCAAAGTACAGGTTACTGCCTGCCCCTGTTCATAGTTCACTTGGACCGCTGCTCACTCATGCGGAGGCAGGCAATGGCTAGATCACGTTTATAATGATGTGCTAATTTCCGATTGCTACTGTAACAGATTGCCACAAATTTACTGGCTTAAAACAAATGTATCATTGTACATTTCAGGAGGTCAGAAGTCCACAACCATTTTCACTGGGCTAAAATAAAAATGTCAGTAGATCTGTGTTCCTTCTACAGACTCTAGGGAAGAATCTGTTTCGTTGCCTTTTCCAGCCTCTGGAGACCACCTGAATTTCATGGCCCCTTTCATCTTCAAAGCCGGTAATGTAAGCGTATTCTCTTTTCTGACCTCTGTCCAAGTCCTTGTATCTTCTGTATTTCTCTGACTCTTATAACTCCACCTTCTTATAATGACCCTTGTGGTTACATTGGGCTCATCAGGATAATCTCCCATCTCAAAATGCTTAACTTGATTAAATTTAGCAAGTTCCTTTTATCATAAATTCCTTTTATTCATGGGTTCTGGAGATTAGGATGTGGACATCATCAGGAAAATTCTTTTAGCCTGCAACAAATGGTTCATCTTTTCTAATGTTGATAGCAACACTGGTAGAATATCTATCTTTCCTTCCTTTCTTTCTCTTTCTCTCTTTCCCCCTTCCTTCTTTTTTTCCTTTCTTAATTCTTTCCACTCTTCCTTCCCTTTTTCCATCCCTTCCTCTCCTTTTCCCTCCCCCTTTCTTTCTTTCTTTCAACAGTAGAAGATCTGATCCTAGTAGAGTGTGACTGGAGTGTTAAAAATATTAAACATAGTGATAAACTAAAAACTCCGGGTTCTACTTTAACTCTCCCATTGTTATCAAAGAATCAGAAAGGTTACGCTCTGTTTTTCGTTACAGATCAGAAATACAAGTGCAATTGGTGCATTTTTATTGTCATTGAAATGTATATCAGTCCCATTCTTCCTCCTTCAGGGGAAAGTTGTGGTCTAAAAATAGCAGTGATAAAAAATTCATGACTCATATTTAAAATTTTTTAAGAACCATAGTTTCAATAATTTTCAAATGTCTTGTTATATGTCATTTAGAGAACCCCAGCAACATAAATCTCTCATAGTAAAGAAAAAAGGTTTGCAAGTATGTTCATTAAAAACAGAACCATTTATTATGTGGGATTATTTTCTAGATTTCTTTTTATCAAATTCTGGCTGGATTCCTCTAAACTCAGAAATGTTTTGGACAGCTGAACATATCTTTTCCTAAATTTTAACATGTCTTAGGGGACAATCAGTAGTTTTAAAAAGCTGATACAATAACGCCAACTGCATGCATTTAGCAGATTACTTGTTCCAGTAATAAACCATAAGGCCGATGCATTTATAACAACTGTGATTTTAATCTGGAACTTTAAAATCTGAGAAAAGAGCTGTTCCCATTGGTCCTAATAAGCAGCTGAAAAGCATGCTTCTCTAAAGGACTTTACCTCCATACATTTTAAATTTTCTCATGTCAAAAGAAGCCTCTTCTGCCTTTAATATAAACAAGGGACAAAATTAAATGCAAAAGAGTCTGCTAATGCAAGATTGAGATTCTCAGAGGAACATCAATTTTCCCACATTCCACACATTCTGAATATTAAGGTATCACATTTAAGATACTAGCTTGTCCTGAAAAACACAGTATTTGAAGTCTAATGGATACAAATGAAAGGAATGGCAGCCAGTCTCACCGGTTGAGTATGTATGACCACAGCAGAGTCAATTCCTAATTATTCAGGATCTAATCAGTGAGCATTAGTATGATCTCTGTCTCTTCACCCTCCTTGCTTTCTTGTTGCCCCTTCCATTAAAGGACCTTCAAGCTCAGGGAGACGAAATAAAATGAGAGCAGGCAATTTAGTTTCCAATCCATTGCTCAATTACTGGTTTGGGAGATATGGATGAGGGGCTAGGTTGAAATCGTTAATCAGGAAGCATTATCCACATCTTATCCCTTGACCATGAAAATCAGGGTCTCACGCATTCACTCTTAAATGGTTCCCACAAATGGTCTACAGATGACTGCTAAAAATGATTTCCTCTAAAATCATTTGAATTTTTATAAGTTTTATCGGTTTTTATTTCAAAGAAAGATTACACATATAGGAAATAGGATAGAGGCAAACTCAGTGAACAGTTTACCAGAGGTGGAAACAGGCACATGTCATGTAAAATAATCCATACCTTCTGACTTTACCACCCTTCTCTGGTTTTGAGAAACGTACAGAAAATTTACAGTAAAGGTGCTGTCGAATAACAGTAGCAACACACTGCATTTACACAGCATCTTTCTTTCAGAGAGTTCAGAGTGCTTTATAAAAACAGTATCTCATTAATCTTCACAACTTCCTTATATGGAAGGCAGTTTCAGCTGACATTACTCACATCTTTATCAACAAAGAAACAGTTACCTGCAGAGTGGCTAAGCAACTTGTCCAAGGTCACCAAGGGAGGGAGTGAGTGACAAAGCCAAGAATAAAACTCAGGGCTTTGACCTTCCAGTTTAGTATTCTCTCCAGGAGGCTACACTGAAGGAAGAGCAATTTCTAACATGCATATTCATAAGTCTCTACCCCCCCAACATCTACCGTTTCTTAATATTTTCATTAGTCAAACTTTGATGTTAATTGGTAGCCATTTGATATAAAATCCAATGGTTGGTAATGATGAGGAAATACTGCAACTGTATTGAGATAACACAGAGACCTCAATTTCTAAGCCTCATTAATCACCTAGACACCAGCAGTTGACTGCACGTACTCCATTAGACCAACCAGGTAAAAGAAAACTGAGGAGCATGTAGTAGTCACACAGTATGTGAAGACCCTGCTTGAAATGCCCAAACTCTCATTCCCCCTCCCCCAGATTAGGTGGGCATTACCCATTAGGATAAAATGCCACTAGTTGGTTCTACAAACATTTCTTGGTTATCATTTATTGTATGTATGCTAGGCACATGCTAAGGGCTGCACACGTATTCTCAGGTGGCATATGGTCTAGCAACTTGAAAATGGGTTCATAGAGTGTCATAGAGAGGAAAACCTATGACTAACCCTTCCTGGGATCATTTGAGGAAACTGGAACCAAACTCCAACTCCCGAAGGTTTCACGCAACTATGCCATTAGATTTGAATATGGTATCTTCTTTTCCTGGATCTCTTTTGCACTTCTCTTTGCATGTCAGACATATTCCAATCTTCAGCTGTCAGCTTCATTACATCTCTTCAGAGGTCCTCCTGACCTTTCCAAGGGCCAAGGAGGGGATGGCTCTCTCTCTTGTCAATCATGAAATTCTTTATTCCTTTATAACTTTCATCTCAGTTGTTAACTAGTTGTTAACTAGTTTATGAGCTGTGATATATACTCTCAAGTTATATATCTTATAACTAATAATATCACTATTAGTATATGTTATAACTATTTTTAGTTAACTATTAACTAATGAGTGTTAACCAATTTTATGAAAGCATAATTGTGAAAAGAAAAGAGAAGGTCAGAGGTAATTACATAGGATTACATAGGATTGCTGGGAGTGTGTGTGTGTGTGTGTCTGTGTGTGTGTGTGTGTGTGTGTGTAATTTGTTTATGTACTGAGAGACTGAAAAATACAGAATAAGAGAGGCAGAACTTACAGAATGTGGTGTCAGTGAAGCATGAGAGGATGGAGAAATTAGTCTTGACTAGAACAAGGTACATCTTTCGGTCATAGCAGAGAAGGATGCAGGGTTGAGTGCAGAGAGAAGAATAGAAATTAAGTCATAAAAATGGTGGCGTGAAGTGAGCCTCTTGAAATCTCCCCTGGAATTTACAACAAATTGAACAACTATAATTCCACAAAGGACTCCCTGCACAGCAGACAGACAAGACTGAGAGGCACACTACTGAAATCATCTAAAGATGGGCAAATTGCATGAGCAGGGGAGAAGGGGAAAAGAGAAGGGCAGAGATGGGGATGTGCGGGTGCAGGACGCAGACTTAGCTTGGTAATCCAAGCTCGCTGCATTCTGGAACTACCGCAGCTGTGGGAGAGGGAATAACTGGAATTGCTAGGGCTCTGCTTATGACCCACAGCGTTGAGGGGGCAGCATATAACATGGCTGAACCCAGTGCTCACAGCAGACACCTCGGAGCAAAGACTGAGGGAAGAAGGCTGAAAACAGTGGTTTAAGCCTTCACTGGCGAGCAGAGAATGGAAGCCTTAGGCACTGAGCCTAGCTGCCCCCTCCCTACCCTCCCAAAGCTCGCCCTGCCCCCACCTGCCTAGTGCTAGAAGCAGAATAGTAGCAGTGACAGACCAAAAGAACAGAATATTTGCAGTTCTGAGAACTGTGGTCCACAGACATGGACTCACAGCCCAAGTACTTCCAGCAAAGGGGAGGGAGCCATGGAAGCAGGACTGGCTGTGGTGGTCGCTGCCATTGCTCTGGGCCACCTCTCACAACTCACCCTGCCCCAGCCCCACCTATCTGGGCGGATCCCTGCAGGAGTAAACAGAGCTGCTGGAACACACGGGCACTGAATCTGATGTAGGAAGAGCTTTGGAACTGCAGAAGCACTCCATATCCCTCCATGGAGGCGGTGCCCTATGACCCAGGCGAACTGTTCACAGAAGAGAAGCCTGCCTTCCGGGGAATCGCCCCATTGTGTGAGAAGCCAAAATAGTGCAGACAAAATATAACATTACAGTGTGAAAAAGAATAAAAGGCTGCAGTCAGAGAGAAAATAAAACATTCTACCAACACCTACTGGAAAACAAAAGAAAGACCTCTTTCTATCAACCCATTGCAGAACCCACTCCTGTAGATATCAAGGAAGAGACATAATAAATCATTAATTGCCATGAATAACCAAGGTAACAAGACAGCTCAGAAAGAAAATGAAGTCTCCAGAAAATGATCTTAAAGACATCGAAATATGTGACTTAAATTACAGAGAATTCAAGATTGCAGTTCTTAAAAAACTCAACAAAATGCAAGAAAACACAGACAAGCAGTTTAATGAACTCGGAAACACAATCAAAGAACAAAATGAACATTTTACCAAAGAGATTGAAATTTTGAAAAAGAACCAAATAGAATTTCTGGAGATTAAGAACTCAGTTAAAGAAATGAAGAATGAAATAGCCAGCTTAGATAGTAGAGTTGACCAGATGGAGGAAAGAATCAGTGACATTGAAGATAGAAATCTGGAAATCACACGGATGGAAGAAGAAAGAGACTTGAGACTTAAAAGAAATGAAAAAACTCTACAAGAACTTTCTGACTCTGCCAGAAAGAGCAATATAAGGATAATGGTCATACCAGAAGAAGAAGAAAGAGAGAAGGGGACAGTATATTCAAACAAATAATCGACGAGAACTTCTCAAACTTGTGAAAAGAACTCCATCCTCGAATCCAAGAGCAAACAGAACACCTAATTACCTCAATCCCAACAGGCCTTCTCCAAGACACATTGTATTGAAGCTGTCAAAAAATTAAAAACAAAGAAAGAATCCTCAAGGCAACCAGGGAAAAGAAGACGGTAACCTAAAAAGAAAGCTCATTAGACTATCATCAGACTTTTTAGCAGAAACTCTACAAGCCAGGAGGGAGTGGAATCAAATATTCAAACTATTGGAAGAGAGAAATTATGAGCCAAGAATAATGTATTCAGCAAAGATATCCTTTACATATGAAGGAGGAATAAAGACCTTTCCAGACATACAGAAGCAGAGGGAATTTTCTAACACATGACCTGCACTACAAGAAATACTGAAGGAGGCTATTTGATGAACATAAGTAGGAATAATTTGTGATGATCAAAATATAAAAGGGGGGAGAGTAAAGGCCTGAACCGGAATATGGAAATGAAGAAAGTAATCATTTTGAATAAAATGGAATACTCTAAATATCAAATATTCTTTTACATAAACTTAATGGTAACCACTCAAAAAAAAGAAAAATCCAGAAATGAAATATATAGCATAATAAAAGAAGAAAGAGAGGGAAAAATCATAGAATGCCACCACACAGAAATTATAGACAACAAGAAAAAGGCAAAGAAACAATGGAGACACAGTCTTACCAGAGAACCAAAGATAGAATGATAGGAAATCCTCACATATCAGTAATCACCCTAAGTGTAAATGGACTGAACTTACCAATAAAAAGGCACAGAGTAGCAGATTGGATCAAAAAACTAACCCCCACCATATACCGCCTCCAAGACACATCTGAGCTACAAGGACAAGCATAGACTCAAAGGAAGGGTAGAAACTGACACTCCAAGCAAATTGTATCCAGAGAAAATTGGGTGTATCCATACTGATATCAGATGAAACAGACTTTAGGGTGAAAAAGATAACAAGAGACAAAGATGGACATTTCATAATGATAAAGGAGACTATACAACAAGAAGACGAAACAGTCATCAATATTTATGCCCCCAATCAGAGAGCACCAAAATATACCAAGCAACTACTAACAGAACTAAAGGGAGAAATTGACCAATACATAATTATAGTAGGGGACCTAAATACATCATTGACAGCAATGGATAGGCATCCAAACAGAAAATAAATAAAGAAATAGCAGCCCTAAATGACACATTAGATAAAATGGACATAATTGACATTTATAGAGCACTTCATCCTAGAATATCAGACTATACATTTTTTCCTAGTGTACCTGGAACATTCTCAAGGATAGACCATATATTGGGACATAAAACTAGCCTCAGCAAATGTAAGAAGATTGAAATCATATTAAGCATATTCTCTGATCACAAGGCTTTGAAATTGGATAACTGCAAAAAGAAAGCAGGAAAAACAACAAATATGTGGAGATTAAAAAACATACTTTTAAAGAACGACCTGGTCAAAGAAGAAATAAGAGAGATCAAAAGATACATAGAAACAAATGACAATGAAAATACATCCTACCAAAATTTTTGGGATGCAGTGAAAGCAGTTTTAAGAGGGAAATTTATATCATTACTGGCCTATCTCAAGAAACAAGAAAACTCCCAAATAAATAACCTCACGTTACACCTTAAAAAACTAGAAAAAGAAGAACAAATGAAACCCAAGGTCAACATAAGAAAGGAAATAATAAAAATCAGAGTAGAACTAAATGAAATAGAGAACAAAAAGGCAATAGAAAAAATAAATGTGACAAAGAGCTGGTTCTTTGAAAAGATTAATAAAATTGATAAACCCTTGGCTAGACTCACTAAGATAAAAAGAGAAAAGACACAAATAAACAAAGTCAGACATGAAAGAGGGGAAGTTATCCCGGATGCTACAGAAATACAAAGGATCATCCAAGAATGCTATGAAGACTATATGCCACCAAATTCAATAACCTAGAAGAAATGGACAAGTTCTTAGAAACATAAAGCCTTCCTAGCCTGAATCACAAAGAATTGGAAAATCTAAATTGACTGATCTCATGTAAGGAAATTGAATCAGTCATCAGAAACCTTCCCAAAAGCAAAAATCTGGAACCAGATAGCTTCATTAGTGAATTCTACAAAACTTTCAAAGAGGATCTAATACCTGTCCTATTCAAACTCTTCCAAAAATTTGAAGAAGAGACAATACTTCCTAACTCGTTTTATGAGGCCAACATTACCTTGATACCAAAACCTGGTAAGGATAACACAAAAAAAGAAAACTATAGACCAATATCTCTCATGAATACAGATGCAAAAATCCTAAACAAAATTCTAGCAAATCGAATGCAACAATGCATTAAAAGGAATATTCATCACGACCAAGTGGGGTTTATCCCAGGGGCACAACGATGGTTCAATACACATAAATCCATCAATGTAATACACAACATAAACAAAATAAAGGACAAAAATCATATGATTATATTAATTGATGCAGAAAAAGCGTTTGACAAGATACAACATTCATTTATGGTTAAAACACTTAATAAAATAGGTATAGAAGGAAAATACCTTCACATAATAAAGGCCGTATATGACAAACCCTCAACTAATATCATAATTAATGGTGAAAAACTGAAGCCCTTTGCTCTATGTTCAGGAACACGACAGGGCTGTCCCCTATCACCTCTGCTTTTCAACATAGTGTTGGAAGTCCTCGCCAGAGCAATCAGGCAAGGGAAAGAAATAAAAGGCATCCAAATTGGGAATGACGAAATTAAATTGTCACTCTTTGCAGATGCCATGATGCTATATATAGAAAACCCTAAAGACTCCACCAAAAAGCTATTAGAAATAATCAGCGAATACAGTAAAGTTGCCAGCTACAAAATCAACATACAAAAGTCCATTGCATTCCTATATACTAAATCTCAGAAAAAGAAATAAAAAAAAGAAAACAATTCCTTTTGCAATTGCAACATAAAGAATAACATACCTAGGAATAAACTTAACCAAAGATGTGAAAGATCTATATGCTGAAAACTGTAACAGAGTTTTAAAAGAAATTGAAGAAGACACAAAGAAATGGAAAGGCATTCCATGCTCATGGATTAGAAGAATTAACATAGTTAAAATGGCCATATTACCCAAAGCAATATACAGATTTAATGCAATCCCCATCAAAATCCCAATGGCATTTTTAAAAGAAATCGAACAAAAAATCATCAGATTTGTATGGAACCACAAAAGACCCTGAATAGCCAAAGCAATCCTAAGAAAAAAGAATGATGCTGGAGGTATCACACTCCCTGACTTGAGCCTAAACCTACCCTAACCTAACCCTAACCCTAACGCTAACCCTAACCCTAACATTGACCCTAAACCTAAACATAACCCTAACCCTAACGCTAACCCTAACCCTAACATTGACCCTAAACCTAAACATAACCCTAACCCTAACCTTAACCCTAACTCTAATACTGACCCTAAACCTAACCCTGACCCTAACCATAACCTTACCCTTAGCCTAACCCTAACCCTAACCCTAACCCTAACACTGACACTAATCCTAACCCTAAACTTAACTCTAACCCTAACCTTACCCTACACTACCCATAACCCTAACACTAAACCTACCCCTAACACTAACCCTAACACTAACCCTAATATTGACACTAACCATAACCCTAACCCTAATGCTAACATTGAACCTAACGCTAACACCAAACCCGACCCTAAACCTAATCCTAAACCTAACCATAACACAAACCCTAACCCTAACCCTAAACTTAACCCTAACCCTAACCATAACATTGACCCTAACCCTAAACCTAAACCTAACCCTAACCATAAAATTGACCCTAAACCTAAGCCTAACCCTAACCCTAACTCTAACCCTATACTTACCCTTACCCTAACTCTATCCCTAACCCTAACCCTAACCATAACATTGACCCTAACCCTAACGCTAACCCTAAACCTAAACCTAACCCTAAAGTTGACCCTAACCCTAACCCTAACCATAACCCTAACATTGACCCTAACCCTAACCCTAACCCTAACCCTAAACCTAACATTGACACTAACCCTAACCCTAAACAAAACCCTTACCCTAACCTTACACTTAACTTAAACCTAACCCTAAGCCTAACCCTAAACCTAACCCTAACCCTAACCCTATCCCTAAACCTAAACTTAACCCTAACCCAAACATTGACCCTAACGCTAACACTAACCCTAACCTTAACCCTAACCCTAACATTCACCCTAAACCTAAACCTAACCCTAACCCTAATCCTACCCTAAGTTTAACCCTAACCCTAACCCTAATATTGACACTAACGATAACCCTGACCCTACTCTAATCCTAACCCTAAACCTAAACCTAACCCTAACCCTAAACCTAACCCTAAACCTAAGCCTAACCCTACCCCTACCCCTAACCCTAACCCTAAACCTAACCCTAAACCTAACCGTAACCCTAACCCTAAACCTAACATTGACCTTAACACTGACACTAACCCTAACCCTAACCCTAACCCTAACTGTAACCCTAACCCTAATCCTAACCCTAAACATAACCCTACACCTAACCCTAACCCTAAACCTAAACCTAACCCTAAATCTAACCCTAAGTCTAACCCTAAACGTAACCCAAACGCCAATATTGAGCCTATCCTTAACCCTAACCCTAACCCTAAACCTAACCCTAACATTGACCCTAACCCTAACCGTAACCCTAACCCTAACCATAACATTGACCCTAACCCTAACCCTAACATTGAAACCTAACCCTAACCCTAACATTGACCCTTACGCTAACAGAAACCCTAACCCTAAACCAACCATAATCCAAACAGCATGGTATTGGCAGAAAAACAGATACGCATGGAATAGAATTAAAAACCCAGAAATAAACACACATAAATATGGACAGATAATTTTTGACAAAGAAGCAAAAAGCATACAACGGAGAAAAGACAGCCTCTTCAATAAATGATGGTGGGAGAATTGGAAAGTCATGTCCAAAAGAACGAAACTGGACTGCTGTCTGTCACCATGTACCAAAATTAATTCAAAATGAATCAAAGATCTTAAGCATAAGGCCTGAAACAATAAACTGCATAGAAGAAAACATAGGTACTAAACTTATGGACCTTGGGTTCAAAGAGCATTTTATGAATTTGACTCCAAAGGCAAGGGAAGTAAAAGCTAAAATAAATGAATGGTACTATATCAAACTTAGAAGCTTCTGCACAGCAAAAGAAACTATGGACAAAATAAAGAGGCAACCAACTGAATGAGAGATTTTTGCAAACAGCACCTCCGATAATGGACTAATATCCAAAATATACAAGGTACTCATACAACTCAACAAAAAAAAACAAACAACCCAATTGAAAAATGGACAGAGGACCTGAAGAGACATTTCTCCAAAGAGGACATACAAATGGCAAATAGACATATGAAAAAATGCTCAACATCACTAATCATCAGAGAAATGTAAATCAAAACCACAATGAGATATCACCTCACCCCAGTCAAAATGGCTATCATCAACAAGACAAATAGTAACAAGTGTTGGAGAGGCTGTGGAGAAAAAGGAACCCTCATCCACTGTTGGTGGGAATGCGGATTGGTGCAGCCACTATGGCAGGTAGTGTGGAGGTTCCTCAAAAAATTACGAATAGAATTACCATATGACCCAGCAATCCCTCTCCCGGGTATCTATGCAAAAATCTGAAAACATTTATCCATAAAGACGTGTGCTCCAACGTTCATTGCAGCTTTGTTTATGGTGGCCAAGACATGGAAACAACCAAAATGTCCTTCAATAGATGAATGGATAAAGAAATTGTGGTATATATATACAATGGAATACTATTCAGCAGTAAGAAAAGATGTAATAGTGACAACTATTTGACACCATGTGACAACATAGGTTGATCTTAAGATTATAATGCTAAGTGAAATAGACAGAAAAAATAGAGAACCATATGATTTCACTGATATATGGTATATAAAACTGAAAACAACAAAGGAACAAGACAAACAAATGAAGGAACAAAAACTCATAAACATGAGGCCGGCCCGGTGGCTCAGGTGGTTGGAACTCTGTGCTCCTAACTCTGAAGGCTGCCGGTTCGATTCCCACATTGGCCAGTGGGCTCTCAACCACAAGGTTCCTGGTTCAATTCCTCGAGTCCCACAAGGGATGATGGGCAGCACCCCCTGCAACTAAGATTGAACAGGGCACCTTGAGCTGAGCTGTCGCTGAGCTCCCAGATGGCTCAGTCGGTTGGAGCACGTCCTCTCAACCACAAGGTTGCCGGTTCGATTCCTGCAAGGGATGGTGGGCTGCGCCCCCTGCAACTAGCAATGGCAACTGGACCTGGAGCTGAGCACCCTCCACAACTAAGATTGAAAGGACAATAACTTGACTTGGAAAAAAGTCCTGGAAGTACACACTGTTCCCCAATAAATTCCTGTTCCCCTTCCCCAATGAAAAATAAATAAACAAAATAAAATAATTAAAAAAAACTCATAAACATAGACAATAGTTTAGGAGTTACCAGAAGGTAAGGGGGGAGAGGGGGCTCTAGAAGAGGGTAAACGGGGTCTAATATATGGTAATGGAAAGAACTGACTCTGGGTGGTGAACACACTGTGTGAGATATAGATAATGTATTACAGAATCGTACACCTAAATCTATGTAACTTTACTAAGAATTGTCACCCCAATAAACTTTAATTAAAAAAAGAATAGAAATTAATTTTACAGTGAACACATATTATATATGTGTGTGTGTATATATATCTGTTACTTATTCTCTCCCAATTGATTTAGTGGTAACTGAATATTACATGTGATTTATTCAATTAAATTCTTTCTTGAAAGCAAGTACCTTTATTTTCATCAGTTCATATGTAAGGAAACCAGAATTAGAGGAGTTACATAATTGCTGAAGTCACACACATAACCAATGCTATAAACAGGTTTGGTTGCTACTATGACACCCAGGTCTAAATCACGTTGCTAAGTTGTTTCTCATATAGATAAGTCAGTGGAGGCAGGTTCTAAACTGAAAGCATTGAATCCTGATAACTTTTAATTTCTTTGGGAAGAAAGAAAGAGATCATTCTTTGAAAGTATGTATATGTGTCAGAGGTTATACAGGCAATACGATGTGGGAGAACTTGAAAAGAATGGTGAAGTTTCGGAGCAATAAGCATGGGATTGGCAGCAAGCTTTAGGTGCCAGAAATGGTACATTTCCAGTATCAGCAGTCTTTTCTGCAGCATGAGCTGCCTCACTATAGGAACATGTAGGGGAATGGCTAGCTTGACCCAGGATTGGACAGTTATTCTTGAAGGCTAAGAGAGAAACAGGATTGATCATGCTAATGAGAAGGTAAATAAATTGGTTAGCCCTGAGATCTAGATTGGTAGGTAAATATGTGAAGCCAGGAGGAGTACACTTAATTGCTTAGGGACAAAAAAGAGAAGTGAAAGAATTGGAAAACAATAAGATCAGAATGGGAATGAGGTAATGGGAAAAATAGATCTGAGTTAATAATTTTAGGAATATACAAAACATGCTGATGACAAGACCCTTGCAATTAAATAAGGATGGAAATCTCAAAACAATATAACATGGATTACCCAGAGAAACTGCATTTAAAGATGAGAACTTCGTGGTATATATGCGTAAATCCTGTGTGTGTAAAGCGTGGTGTTGTAGTGGAGAGAACATTCTTTGTCTCTGATGTGCCTGAGTGTATGCTGGAATCTCACAAAGGAGGCTGTCTGCCTTTCCTCGGTTGGTAGTTTGATAACGTTAAATAACTACAAAGCAGCCCTTTGTCTTTATCTCTCACACTAGTTGGCATTCTCTTAAAACAATCCACAATTTCTGCCAAAATATGTTCAGGAAATATGAGCTACTGCAGCTTGTGACCCCGTTAGATAGCCACAAACTGAATCATGGAATGCAGTTCAGCTGACTAATAAAATATAATCAGATTGGCAGGCGGCATCAGACCCCGCCATGCCCATACCGATCTTCTTTTAACCCAGTTTATCAAGTTGCTCTCTAGAAGTTATTTATTCTCCCTGTCAACATTCCTATTGTGGATATGACAGCCATCAAATCTTTTTTAGATCCTAATCCCATTCTTTTCTGCCTCAGGTAGCGGAAAGCCTCTGAGAAACCATATCCTTTTAGGCAGCTAAGTGATTTGTTTGACATTGATCATTTGTTTGAAGGAATGGCTATCAGCTTTAAAAAATAAATATAATCTCCCCATCATTAGCCATGTAGTGAATTCAAAATAAATATCTGCAACCAAAATTACTTCGAAATCTTATGAGGCTTGGATTAGTGTAGGTAGCTGTCCAACCAGCAGTAATCTGCCCTTCCACTCCAAGCTGCATAATAAACTGTCAGTCCCTGTGCAGCATCTCTACAAAGTCTGTCAGACTGTCTCACATTTGACTCTCAGCCTCATTCTTCACAGAGATCTGGTGCTAATAGGTCCAAATAAGATTGGTGATTAGGAGGAGATGACCTTCAAACTGAACCCCATGTATTTAACAGCAACGAGAAGAATAAGAAACTACTGAATGAATTCACAGATAAAAATCATACTAAGTCATAGGAAATCAATGGTTGGTCAGGGCCACCCCTAGGCAGATTCAATCTTAAGTCTAATCAAATGAATTTCATAATTTGGTTTGCCTTATTGTAAAAAGAGCTAGTATTTGACTATTTTCTCTGTGCCACACATTGTTCTTAGTCTTTCTCTGTGTGTGCTTAACTGTATGCAACAGATAACTATTATTATCTATATTCTGCAAACTAGAAAAATGAACCTAGTACCTTGCCCAGAGCTAGTAAGTGGCTGAATCCAGGATTTGGACCCAGGTAGGTGAACTGTAGAGACTGAACTTATAAGCACAGTGCTGGTCTACGTATGCATTTGATCTAGTACAGCACGGAGAGTATCCTGTTCAGGAATTTTTAAATCCTAAAAGAGGAGTTTGGGCAATCAAGTTACTGTAATTACAAGTGAAAAGATTAAATAGGGAGTTGTGCTTCTGAAAAAGTTCTGTATGGTCACAAAAGGCTGTAACAAAAGGAATACACTGGATAAACTGTAGAAAAAAAGAATCGTATTTTTTTTCCCCTTTAGAAGCACCAAAGTCTGTGGACTAAATTAACGAAATTCTAGAGAGAGACAAGTCTTTCATTGGTAAGCAGGGACCCGTGACGGTGTCCATTACTGCGTCATTTGCAGGATCTCAGGGCATGAGCAAAAGGAGAAGTGTGCCTGCGACAGGCAGAAGGGCTTTGTTGAGACAAGGAGAAACCAGCTGGGTTTGTAACAGCTACCCGTAGCCCGGTGCAGCGGTTTGGGATATAAAGAATGACTTCACGGATACATTGTTTCAAACATTTAAGAAATTACAGCCATCTTATGCAAATACTTGTTTAATGAGATCAACATAATCCTCATGCGAGAAACTAACAATGATATTATAAAAAGAAAATTATAGACCGATGTATTTCATAATAATAGAGATAAAAATCCTTTGAATTAGCAAATTAAATACAGCAATGTGGAGAAAGGATAATATACTTTGGGCTTATAACAGAAATTAATGTTAACAGTTAAGAATTAATCAATGTAATTCACCACATTAACAAAATAAATAGAAAAAATATATACACTTCTCACTAAATATGCAAAAAATTGATAAAATTCAACACCCATTCATCATAAATCTATTGAACTAGAAAGGAATTAATCTAGTATTGAAAATCTACAAAAACCTGTAGCTAGCATCCTGCTTAATTGCAAAATATCGACATTTTCTTCTTAAGATTTTTGAGTATGACAATAGTTTCTACTCTCACCACTTCTATTTGAAATTGTACTGGAGGTCCTAGTTAGTGAAACAGGGAAATTAAAAAAATATTTATTCAAGATTCTTATAACATTCTTCTAGAATAGCCAAAACAATTTTGAAAATAAAGTTTGAGGACTCGTACTACCAAATTGTAAGACTTAGTGTAAAGTTACAACAATTATTAGAGTATAGTATTGAGATAAACACAGATATTAATTCATAAAACAGGGGAGAAATATAAATAAAAGGCTTATTTTTCTGTAAGTTTCTTCTATTTGGAGATTTTCTGTTATTTATACCTCAACCAAATCACAAATACATAATCACTTTAATATTGAATCTCCCTTTTCATGAACATGGTATATCTCTGCACTGGTTTTTCTGCTTTAATGTCCTTATAGTAGGCAGAAATGTAAGATGGCTCCAATGCCTTTAGCCCCATGGTTATGGCTCATTACATGGCAAAGGGATTTTTCAGATGTAATTGAGGTTACTAATCAGTTGACCTTAACATAGAGAAATCATCTGGTTGTACCTAACCTAACAGGAGCCCTTTAAAAGCAGAGAGTTTTCTTTGGTTGGTAGAAGAAAAGGAATGCAGAAAGATTCAAAGCTTGAGAGGGATTTAGTGTGAGGGAGGTTTATTGCTGAGATGGAGGAAGCCACAGGGCAAGTTCCTGAGAGCAGCGTATACTTGCGGGAGCAGTCCCCACAGACAACAGCCAGTAAGAAAATGGGGGACTCATTCCCACAAACATAAGGAACTCAATTCTACTATAAGCTTGTAAAGAGGTTGGAAATGGCTCCTTTCCTGGGAGATCCAGATAAATGCCAAACTTGACTGACACCTTCACTTAGGCCCTATGAGTTCCTAAGCAGAAAACAGCTGAACATGCCTGTATTTTTTTATTCACAGAACTGTGAGATAATAAATGAGGGATGTTTTAAGCTGCTGAATTCATGGTAATGTGTTATGCAGTAATAGGAAATTATTACACATTGTTCATAAAGTTTTATAATTTCTTCAAAGAGGTACTGAATATCTCTTGCTAGATATATTCCTAATTTATTTTTACTACAATTGAAAGTGTTATGCTTTTTTTTTTACTATTCACATTTTCTATTTGTTGCTTGTTTATAAAAGTAAAATTTCTGAATACCGATCTTATATTCAGCTGCTGAATCATCTTCCTAAAGTTCTAGTAATTTGTATAAAGATATCTTAGAGCTAATCATATTGTCTGAAAGTAAAGAGAGCTTTCTTTCCTTCATTCCAATCCTTATATCATTTATTAATTTTTCTTCTCTATTTCTAGTTTGTAAGAACTTTTAAAAATAATTACTAGGTATTGAATTTAACCAAATACTATTTCTGCTTTGAATTCAATGATTATATAATTTTCTCCTTTAATCTATTAATGTGCTACTGAATTCCTGGACTATATCTTTGTCCTGTGCTTTTCTTTTTTACATATTATTGGATTGGGTTCAGAAAGAGTATTTTCTCATGACGATCTTGCCTAGTTTTGTTATCCAGTTACTAGTTTCAAAATTAGTTGAGCTGTATTTAGTTTTTCATTTCCTTTTTATTCTTTGGCTCACAAATGCATAACATTTAATCATAATACTTATTTCATGACATGCTGTCATCTCTAGTCATTGCATCCATTTCTTAACAATTTTTATTTATCCATTTTAATAATAAACATCCATATACCCACCACAAACTTCAGGATCTAGAATATAACCAATAACTTACTTCTAAACTATGTTCTACTCCCATATCCCCTTTTCTGCTTATCCCCCAACGACAGCCGTTTTGTCCTCTTTTTTTTGGACTTTCATTCCCTTGTTTAGTTATTTGGTTGCTTTTATGCCATGTATGCAGGCCTAAATAATACATTTTTTTCTCATTTTTTAATGTTTAAAGAGAGACTCATACTCTGTGTAGTCTACTGAGGATTGCTTTTGTCACTCAGAGTTACATTACTAAACCTTATTCAATTGTTGCTGAATATAGCTGCGGGTCATTCATTTTGAAAATAAATATATACAGAGAATATAACACAAAAGTGCACAAATCATAAGTGTTTTGCTCAGTGAATTATCACAAAGAGAATACACCTAGATAGCCACCACGCAAATAATCAAGAGAAGCTTACCAGCATCCCAAATGCCCATCACATACCGCTCATAATCACTGTGCCCACATTGACAGAGGTAATCCACTCTGCTAACTACTAGTAATACTAGGTTAAGATTTTGGTTTTTGTGTTTTTCTCTGTTGAGTCATAGGTTGAGCACCTTTTCATATATTTAACGGCCAGTTGGATATCTGTTGTTGGGAAGTGGCTGTTTAAGTCTTTTGCTAATTTCTCAGTAGATTGACTAATTTTTTATTAGTGATTTCAAGGAGTTTTTTAAAAATAAATTCTGAATATGAGTTATTTATCAGGTATATGTCTTATAAATATATTTTTGTACCCTATGGTTTGCGCTTTCCTCCTCTAATGGTGTCCTTTGATTAACAAAAGCTCTCACATTTAATTAAATTCAATTACAAATCTTTTCCTTTATGGATAGGATATGTATAAAGAGGGTACCAAAAAATGTATACACATTTTAAGAAAGGAAAAAACTGTATTACAGTTGCACTGATGGTAACCGCTTTGAGCATCTCTTGTCATTGCAGAAGTCAAACGTGATTGGTATATATTGAATATTACACTTTTAATAGTTTTTTCCTTTCTTAAGATGTGTATGCATTTTTTTGGCATCCTTTATATATACAGAAATTTTTTTCCTATACCAAGATCAGGAAGATGGCTTCCCAGTTTACTTTCCAGAGTCTTTGTTATCTAATCTTTTGCATTTAGGTTTATGAGGTTTTGCACCTGATTTTTGTAATGGCACAAGGTAGAGATTGAATGTCATTGTCTTCCATATAAATCACCTAATGCTCCAGCATGATTCATTGAAACAGTGATTTGTTCCCCACTGCATTATTGTGTAACCTTGTTATAAATCAGGTGACTGTATAGGTATAGGTATGTGTGTGTAGTTTTGGACCCTCTACTCTGTTCTGATTATTTGTCTATCTTTATGCCAATTCTAGACCATATTCATTACTGTAGTTTTAAAATAATTCTTGTTATCCAGCAGAGTAAGTCTTTCAATTTTATTACGTACATTCAAAGTTCTCAGCTATTCTTGGCCCTTTGCCTTTGTATGCCTATTTTAGGATCTTGTCAGTTTTCACAACACAAAAGCAATTGGGATCTTGAATAGAATTATATTGAATCTATAGATCAGTTTGCAGAGAAAAGATATCTTTATAATCTGATCTCTGAACATGATACGTCTTTCCATTTATTTAGGTCTTTAATTTCTCTCAATATTTTTAGTTTTTTTGTGTAGGGCTGTGGCACATTTTTTACTATATTTATTCCTAGGAATTTGATGGTGTTTGATGCTACTATAAATGGTACCTTTTAAATTTCATTTTTAAATTATTTGAATATAGAAATTCAGTTGGATATTATATATACATATATACAATATCCATGTGTTATTCTCTCCCAATCGATTTAGTGGTAACTGAATACTACATGTGATTTATTCAATTAAAATAGAAATTGTACATTATCACTTCTTATGTAATTTAAGGACCTTAGACTATTTTAACTCTATTGACTATGATTTATTTTTTGACCTATTGTTATCATGTATTTTAATTCTATATAAATTTTGAATTCTGGGAGCCAAGATTATTATTGTTTTTTAACAATCACTATTCATTTAATTTTTCACTTGCTTTCCCTTTCTTTTACTCTTCATTTATCCCTGCTTCTCTTTACTTTCATCTAAAAGTATTTTGTTCTTGCCTGAGGATCTCATTTAGAATTTTCTTAAACTCATATCTGCTGCTGATGATTTTTTTTTCAATTTTTTTCTGAAAATGTCTTTATTTTCACTTTCATTTTTGAAGGAAAGTTTCTGGGGGGATTGCAATTCTAGTTGGGCAGTTATTTTCTTTCATCCTTTTGTCTTCCATCTTTCTAATGGGCTGTATCATGTTGAAGTTCTAACCAACCTCCAGTGTATCAGAATGTGACTGCATTTGGAGACAGAGTATTAAAATAAGTAACTAAGTTAAAATGTTTATCCTTTGAAGGCATTATGTATTTTTCTCCTGGAAATTTTTAAGTTTCTCTCTGTGTGTTTTGTTTTCAACGTTTTAATTTGATAAGCATAGGTATGATTTTTCTCTTTTATTCCAACTTGTGATATGCAGTGGCCCTTGAAGCTGTGGATATCTTTTGTCAATTTTGTAATATTCTAGGCCATTATTATCTCTTTCAATATTGATTCTTCCCTATTCCTTCTCTTCTACTTCCTAGGACTCTGACTCCATGCATATATGTTAAAAATGTTTAACCACATACCATATATCACTTATGTTCTTTTTTTGTATTTTTATTGTTTTGTCTCTCTGTTTCAGTTTGGATATTTTCTTATTTATAATACAATTCACCAAGCTTGTTTTGTCTATGTCTAATCTGCTGTTATATCCACCTAGCTAGTTCATAATTTGTTATATTGTTCAGTTTCAGAAATTTCAAGTAAAGAGAGCTTTCTTTCCTTCATTCCAATCCTTATATCATTTAATTTTTCTTCTCTATTTCATCAGATACTTTTTGGAAGTTTTCAATCCTGAAAAAATTCATAGCTATTTTGTTTTTATTAATTAAATTTATTGGGTGACATTGGTTTATTATATAAGTTTCAAGTGTACAATTCTATAATACATCATCTATATATTAATATTTCATTGTGTTTATCACCTGAAGTTAAATCTCATTTTGTCACCATGCATTTGACTCCCTTTTCCCTCTCCTTCTCCCCGCCCCCTTTACCCTCTGATAATCACTAAACTGTTGTCTGTGTCAATGAGCTTTTGCTTGTTTGCTTGTCTTGTCCATTTGTGGCTTTCAGTTTTATATCCCACATATGAGCAAAATCATATGGTTCTCAACTTTTTCTGTCTGACTTACTTCACTTATCATGATAATCTCAAAATCCATCTATGATGTCACAAATGGCAATATTTCATTTTTTACAGCCCAGTAATATTCCATTGTATATGTACAACATCTTCCTTATTCAGTCATCTATTGAAAGACACTCTTGTTATTTCCGTGTCTTAGTTACTGTGAATAATGCTGCAGTAAACATAGGGGTACATATATCTTTACAGATAAATGTTTTCAGATTTGGGGGGTAGATACCCAGAAGAGGGATTGCTGGGTCATATGGAAATTCTTTCTAAATTTTTTGAGGAACTTCCATACCGTTTTCTATAGTGGCTGTACAGTTTACATTCCCACCAGCAGTGTATGAGGGTTCATTTTTCTCCACATCCTCTCCAACACTTGTTATTACTTGTTTTGTTGATAACAGCCATTCTAACAGGTGTGAGATGCTATCTCATTGTGGTTTTGATTTGCATGTTCCCTACTAGCTGGTGAAATTGAGCATATTTTCATCTATCTGTTGGCCATTTGTATGTGTTCTTGGGAGAAGTGTTTGTTGAGGATCTCTGCCCATTTTTAATTGGATTGTTTGTTTTTGTTGTTGAGTTGTATGAGTTCTTGATATATTTTGAATATTATCCCCATATCAGAGGCTGTGTTTGCAAGTATCTTCTCCCATTCGGTTGGTTGCCTCTTTATTTTGTTGATGGTTTCTTTTGCTGTTCAGAAGTTTTTAGTTTGATATAGTACCATTCATTTATTTTTGTTTTTACTTCCCTTGCCTTTCAGGTCAAATTCATAAAATCCTCTCTAAGACCAAGATCCATATGTCTAAGACCTAAATTTATATATGCTAAATTCATAGCTGTTTAAAAACCTGTCCTTGAGATCACTCCAATATTTGGATTTCCTCTGAATCTATTTCAATTCACTGGGTTTCTTCCATCCTTCATGAGTTTTCATTTTCTCATCTTGTTTTTTTCTGATCCAGTAATTATTAACGAAACTTTGAAGAGATGATTTGAGATTTTGGATAATGATATCTTCAGAGAGGATTTAGATTTGTTTGTAGCAGGCATTTAGGATATAGGCAGATCACTTTAAAGCAAACAGGGATTTACTTGATTCCAAAAGTTGGTTCTCAGTTTTTCTGGAGGCAGATCTATTTCAAGTTTATCTTTACACTTAGGTATTGCCTTTTTTAGGGCCCTAGTTGAAAGCCCGAGGCTTTTACTGTGGCCATTTACTCCTTAAGGACATTTATATCCAATCCAAGCACAACTATTTTCCAAGCCTCTCTGCTTTTGAATCAACAAATGTCTTACATTAAAAAGGAGCACCAATGTTGTGCTTACCTCTCTGGATTCTGAAGTTTATGCTACCATCTGGGACTATTTGCTTTTCACTTCAAGAATTTTCTTATAGTAAGGGTCTGCTAGAAATAAAGTGTATCCACTCTTGTTCATCCTGCAACTTCTTTGTTTCACTTTCATTTTGGAAGCATATTTCAGTGGGTATAGAATTCTAGGTCAGCATTTTCTTTTTGCGACTTTAAAAATATTGTTCTATTGTCTTCTTGCTTCCATAGTTTCTGCTGTGAAACCGATTGAATATCTTATTGCTACTTCTTGGAAAATGTGTATCTTATTCTCTGGCTGTTTCAGACTTCCTTTTTGATTTTGTTTTTCAGTATGTCGACCTTGGTTGACCTTTCCTTTTTATTGATCCTTCTCTGTTTCCTTTTGATTTTGTGGGTTGATATTTTTCATCAGTTTTGGATTTTAAAAAAAAATAATGATCTCTTCTAATATCACTTTGTCTCATTATCGACTCTCCTGATACTCCAGTTACATATGTTTGTTAATCTTGTGTGTGTGTGTGTGTGTGTGTGTGTGTGTGAGTGTATATGTGGTTTTTGTTGTTTGTTTCTATTACTCTGCTTTTTGGATATTTTCTGTTAATCTATATTTTATTTCTTTTTACGTTTTGGGAATTTTCAATTAACTCATCCTCAGGTTCACTCATCCTGTCATCTGTGTTTAGTAAAATTTAGTCCAGTTCTGGTTCATCCTGTTCCTCAGGTTTTGTCCTCCTTGGTTTTTGTTTGAGTTGTGGTTAGTCTCATTACCTTAGCTCCAAAATTTACACAGGAATAGGTTCTGTTCTTTTTGAGCTTAGCATTTTTGGTTTTACTCTACACAGCTCCCACATCTGGCAAATGTCTTGAGAAGCACTGTATTTGTGTCAGGCTTCATACTTCTAGCATGACTTGTTTTTTGTGCCCTTAAGGAGATTTTACTCTGACATCTATAAATTTCTTAGCTGCTCCTCAGTGTGTTGCACAAAGAACTTAACTAACATCTTATGTTACAAACTTGTCATTTGTTTGGGAATCTTCCAGTTTCCAGTCCATTACATCCGTCAAAAGGACTAGCTCCTCTTTTCCCCTGTAGAGTGCCTTTACCTAGACCAAGTGTATTTTTCCCAGCCCTTACTTGTCAGTAAATTTATCCAGGGCAGTAAATGGCTAAAAAGTATCAGCCCAGACAAGAAGGGTTAACCTAATTCTAATGACTTCCATGGTGTCTTTACAAATTTTATGTTTAAAGTATACCCATTTTTCTTGTTGTTGCTTACTTTTGGCCTCTTGAAATATTCTAAACCCCATTTAGAAGTAGCAGTGTGGGACTGGTAAGAATATGTCCACTAGTCTTTGTATCACAATATCCCTTATTCTGTGAGTCAGAGAGTCAGTGTATAATTCTTTCAGTTGCTCAGGGCACCAGTTCCATCTATTTACTCAAGAACTCAGATAATATTCATTATATAAGTTTGTGTATAATAGGACTCCTGAAAATAATCTTAGTCTAAACTCCATTTATTATCTGAAACTCCATTTATTCCTATTGTGACAATCCATAGTTATGGACTTGACTGTCACGTATTTATGAACCTGAAGAAAATAGTGTTGGCTAAATGAGTATAAGCATCCACTAATCTCCCACACTCATCACCCTTTGTTTATTTCCTTTCCCCAGGGACTGACATGAAGCTCCACGTTCCTTTAGGAAAGGTTAGGAGTAATTTTCATAGTATATACCCTTGTATTATAGAACAGAATCTGTCATGAGGTGAGGTGAGCTTCCTGCTTTTGAAGGGGCTGTGCATTTGTGAACTGAACCAGGTCTGGGAATGGGCTAAATGATCAGGAGTAGACAAGTTGTTCAGGTTAGGCCTCTTATCAAATACCTTTGAGAAATTTTATGCTACTTGTCAACTAGCTCCTTGGTTAATTCCTTATTAATTTTATTTCTATAAACACTGTGATTATCCATAATTAGAGATATCTACAGTTTGAAAAGTTATTAAGGATTTGATGACTACATCTGTTCTGTAGCCTATCCATACCCACTTTGCTTCTTGGTTAAGGGTCTGCGTCTAGGCTGAGCTACTCTAAAGACCTCCTGTCTCAATCCATTTCAATTGCAATCCTTTCTACCAGAGCTCATGGCCTTAAGAGACCTGCCTGTAGAGTGATTTTTAAAAATTCTAGTTCTCTTACCAATATATCCCACAGGGATATTTTGAGGAACATGGGAGAGAATAGAGAAAGAAGTTATACTTGTAATTCTGGGATAAACCCGATTTGATCATGTTGGATTATTCTTTAATAAACATTATGGATGGATTTTAGATTCTTGTGTTAATTTAGGATTTTAACAGCTACCTTCATATATTGCATTAGTGTACTTTCTTTTCTGTGTTAGGTTGGGTTATGAATAGCTCCGTCTTATTTTTGCAGTCTGTTCCCTTAAAACTACAAGCTTGATTTGAAAGAAATTGATTATACTAACTGAAGAGACTGTGTTTTAAAGAAAATTCTTTGAAAAATTTTAAAATGTATTCAAGTTTTTAATTTCTTGAGTAAAATTTTGGTCATCTTATGTTTTTTTGAAAACCAAGTAATTTATCAAGATTTTCAAATATATCAACCACTATCATGGATATTATTCTCTTATGATTTTAATTCCCTCTGTATTTGTTCCCTCAGTCTGTTTGCATTTGCTTCCTTTTAGATTTGCAATAGATGTATCTCTCATTTTTTAAAAGATGTGTCCATGTTAACTTTAATTTAATATATGTATATAGTCACGGGATGTGGAGTACAGCATAGGGAATAGAGTCAATGGAATTGTATTATAACAGCTATATATGATGTTAGAGAGGTAGTAGATTGGGGATGGGGGTTATCACTTTGTGAGAGGTGTGAATGTCAAACTATTGCATTGTTTTGTACACCTGAAACTAATAAAAAATAAATAAAAATAAAAGATGTAGCCCCTACATTTGCATATCAAAATGGTTGTTTAGCTGTACTGTTACATTTACTTTTTATTTTCTCATAATATAATGATGGCTGCTTTTTTCTTAAATCTTGAATTATCCCTTTAGTTTATTTGTGTTTAATAATGTAAACTTTAAATTTATAAATTTTCTTGAATATGGTTTGGAAGCATTCTATAATTTTAAAATAAGTTTTATTATGAATGAACATACAGTGTTTGCTTAATGTAAGCATTCATTCTTTTCCCATCCACCACTAAATTTTAGTTATGTCCCTTCCCTGTGTACTATTATTCAGATTAATAGCTTCCTATTATTTAAGGAAAGGCTAAGAGGAGTTTTCATAGTATGTCCTGTGTAAATCCATCGTGACTGACACAAATTTATTTGGAGCTTTAGGATATTTCTACATTTTACTATGCAAAATAATACACAATGAATAAACTTATTCATTAGTAATTTTGTATTTTTGCATCATATCTTTGGAATAAAATCCATGAGGTAGGAATACTGTGTCAAAGAGTATATACATGTGAATGCTTTCCAGATACTTCCAAATTTTTCACCATGAAGGACCTATATCAATTTGCATTTATATTCTCAGCACCAAGTGTATATATTCCCCACAGCCTTACCTGAAGCATATATTGTCAAGCTTTCAGATTTTTGTCAGTCTAATTGGGTAACAATTTCTCATTTGTAGTTCTTCATCCATATTATCATTAGGTTTAATCAGATATCATTAAATGAACAAAATTTGTGTACAAATACCTGAACTTATACAACCCACCCTGCCTTCAAGACAAAGAATATTTCCATCATCTCCGAAAGTTCTCTCATCTCTTTTTCTTCAATTCCTCACCTCTAAGCAACCACCTTTCTTATTTTGACCAATATAGGTTAGGTTTGCCTTTTCTAGAACTTTACATAAGTGGAATCATATAGTTTAAGTTTCTTTGCTTGTTCTATTCTGTATAATGTTTTTAAGATGCATCTATGTGGTGGCATGTATTAACTGGTTATTTATTTTCACTATATAGTATTCCACTGTACAAATAACAAAATCTTTTTATTTTTCTGTCAAGGAGCATTTGAGTTGTTTTCAGTTTTCTCATTCTATTGAATGAGGAGTGATTAGTAATTTTGGTGGTAATTTGTATTTCCCTAATATCTAATAAACTTGAGTGCTTTTTCTTCTTCTTAGTGGCTTATTAAATCTTTCTCTCATTAAAACAAAAAATATTTTACTATTGAGCTGTAGGTGTGTATGTATTCTGAATATGATACCTTTGCCAGATAGATGTATTGAGAACAGTATACCCCAAATCTGTAGCTCTACTATTCATTTTTCAATGGTGTCTTTTGTTGAGCCTGTTTTAATTCTGTTGTTGTTAAATTTATCAATGATTATTTTATCAATTTATTTCAGTTTGTGCTCTTTGTAGATAATCTAAAAAAAATCATTGTTTAACCTAAGATCATGAAAATAGCCTCTCATGGTTTTCTTCTAGAAGCCTGATAGTTTTAGTTTTTACAGTTAATCTATGACCCATCTCAAATTATTATTTGTGTACAGTGTGTAAATAGAGGCAGAAATTCATTTTTTTTCCCATATGGTTATCCAGTTGCTCTAGAATAATTATTTGAAAAGATTTTCCTGTTGGATAACTGTAACATTTCTGTTGAGAATTAATTGATTATATATGAATCGGTATCTTTCTAGATAATCTGTTATGTTCTATTGATTTATTTTCTTTCTTTACACCAATAGTACACACTTCATATAACTGTTAATGTAAGTTCTTCAGCTTTTTGTTCTTTTGCAATATTTTTTTTACTATTATAAGTCATTTTCATTTCTATGCAAAATTTGCAGTTAGCTAATCAATTTATAAATAATTAACATCTGAACAATGTTGAGTTTTCTGATTCATTAATACGGCATATCTCTCCATTTTTAGAGTCTTCAGTATTCAAGGCTTGCCTATTCTTGGATAATTCTTTTCTAAGTATATTATAATTTTGGATGCTATTATAAATGATATGGTTTTTAAGTTTCTTTTCCCGTAACTCAATCACCTACCAGAGTCCCCACCTCCAAATACCATCACATTAGGGGTTAGATTTCAACGTATCAATTTTGAGGGGGACACAAATAGTCAATCTATAGCAACAGGTGTGGAAAATAAATCCATCATTCCCAAAACACTAGTCTGGAAGTGATACTCACCACTGCTGCTTGCATTCCACTGGTGAAAATGAGACATGTGGGCACCCCTGAATGCAGAGAGCAGTGTGGGGGTAAACAACTACATGTAGTCTCCATTTGGCCAGCAATTTCCCCTGCAACAGCCCTATAAATGGAAGGAGAACATTAGTTTTTGGTAGACTAGCCATAAACAGAAGGGAACTATGAGTCTGCTAGTCAGAAACTATGAGCATGCCACCTTATTGTCTTTATTGATGGAGAAGTCTGGAAAGTGAAAATACTCATTTTTCTAGCCCAAATTCAGCTAAGGATGATGAGTGATACATTACTGAGTCATGAAATGTACCACAAAGTTCCTGTCCCTCAAGAAGAATGAGCTTGTCGCTTTGTTTTTTTTTTTCACCTGTACATCTTTTTTGCCTGTAATATTGCAATGAGACCCATAGCCAATGATCATGAGTATGAAGACCCTCGCATCCAGGAATAGAAAGATGGAAGGAGCTTGGGTCAATGATGCTGTTGAATGATTGCATCAGCCTTGATTGCCTCCCTCTGGACCTTTTTGTTATATAAGGAAATTAACTGTATCCCTTGTTCTTTACATAACCATTTATTGGGGTTTCAGTTAATTGTAGCTGCAGTCCTAAGATATGTAATTACAGTGATTGTCTCATCCATGCAATTAATTTTTCCTTGGGACAATAGAACAGCTATTTTTATAGTAGATTCTTTAATATCTGTCTTCAGATGCTTTTATATCAAAAGTCATTTTAAAATTCACACCACTCCTAATTTCACAGAATTCTTTGCGTCAAGATCATCAAAACAATGTGAATTCAGAATCCAGCTGTTTAAAGAGTCCGTTTCACATTAATTAGACAAAGTACATTCTTGAAAGTTAAAAACTAAAATGTCCATTTTTGGTACATACAAACATGAAAAATATACAAAAAGAGAATACAAAGCATTAAAATGACACATAATAACGTGACAGTTATGTTTCATAAAAGGAAATATATCAAAGGAAGAAAAGATATGTAATTGGATGAAAAACAGGAATTATCTCATTTCAAAAACACCTATGAATATACTAGGGAGAGGAAGAAAAAATGTAAGACGATATTTAGTAGATGGAAGTGAGAATATTGAGCAACGAGGTAATAGACTAACCAAAGTATCCTTGATATCCAGCAGCGTAACACAATAATACCCTGCCAGGTTGGAAATTAAGAATCAGTTTACAAATAAATTGCTGAAAGATTATGCATCTTAATTGCTATCCTCACCCCCCAAAACAGATACCAAATAAGACAGACAAATGAGTAGCACTTTCAAGAATTTCTTGCAATTGAAATGAATATGACAGGTATATTTCCAGAAAAAGCTCAATTTGTCAACTGAGTGCTTCTGCAGAATTTTACCACTTTTACTGAGGAGAGGATTGTCACCCACTCCCACTTCATTCCTTGTGGTGCTGATTCATTGGTTTTATTTTTGGGTCTCATAATTTAGAGACTGAAATTGTGTGCAGAAAAAAATTCATTCCCTTCTAATTTCCACTGCCTCTTTCAGCTTTATGCAATAATATATAAATAAGGCATTTATTGCATATACAGTTTTAAAAATCTATATTGTCCTTTCTTACAGTTCCTCATTAGTGATGACAGGCCCGTAGTTTGGATATTAATTTTCCTCTATCTCAGAATGAATCAATGCTGTTCCACTTCTTGTTACTATTATTTATGACCTTCCGAAGTATAAACCTTTGAAAGTTAGAAGCATGATTTGCTGGAAAGCACTGATTCCCATAATAAAATTTTTAAGTTCGCTGACTTACAAAGTTGTCGCACATTTTAATTTTGTTACTATGTCCATATGAATCGTTGTTTCTCCAGACTATTTGGTTACAAAATGTGGCTATTCATCCCACCAAACTACTTGTTGAACAATATCAATAGATGTTATCACATAATTGGGATAAATACATAGAAATATCTTTGACACAGGGTAAATTGGAAGGTACTTGGGGAAGCAAATCTTGAATGTCTTGTCACTTGGTAGTGTATTAATTTCATGCTTTTTGCTAAGATTTGAGTTGGAAAGGGAAATAGGTACAAAAATCTCATACTCTTTAACAAACTCATAATACCTTTTGAAATATGTGATTACTTTTTAAAACTCAAGTTTGTGAAACAATTTAGTATTCTCAGTAAACTGTTTAAAATAAGATTAAAGCTGAGTAGCATATAGAATCTAATGGATATATGGCTATGGCTAAATTTAAGAGCTTACTCTGTATATTTTGCATGACGCTTTTCAAAATTCAAACCTAGCCATAAGATTAAATTAAGAAAAAGATAGCATTCGAACCAGCATTAAAACCATGGAGATTTTAAAAAATAGAAAGAATGAAGGAGAAAATATAGACTGTATACCAAATGTTTGTGTGTGTGTATCACATAACGTATACATATATATATAATAAGAACTGTAATGAAATTACAATCATCTCCAAAAGAGGTAGTGAAAATTCCCCAAACATGTTTAATGGGATATCGAAAATACAATTAAACCTGGCAGTTTATAGTATTAGGAATGATAATATTTGTGAAAACCAAAAATATATTGCCATTATTGTTTTCCAAGATACTGTGCTACTCCTTTGGCCATCAGTTTTTAAAATAATTTACTCTCTGGCACTAGAAAGAAATGTAAGCCATGCACAACACCCACAAAACCAACAAAAATAACATTTTAAAGAGGACAAGCTGCCTTGGGTGAACCTTTCCATATCTTGTCATGTGTAGCACTTACATGATGACCTAGATTTAATAAAATCATGAAAACATGGACACGTGACAATTTAAATGTGGATGGGAACAGGAAGACTTCTAGTTTTACCCATATTAGCCGGATTACAGACAAAACAAAGCAGAGGTGAAGAGAGGCCTTATAGTTTGTGTAATTCCCTGAAGTCCAACTCCTTCAAATAGGATGAAGATAGGCACTCATGCTGAGCACAAATACCTTCTATCATTAGAGAATCAAGCGTGAACTCGAGACAAAGACCATGCCTTCCTAGACCTTTTATCCTAATTATCTGAGGAGAATAGAGAGCCCCAAAACTGATCCCTGACTCCACAAACACTCCCAGCCTCATTCTTACCACCACCATCTTTGTTAAATCTACCAGGAATATTTCCTTATGCCTTTTACTTTCATGTATCTGTCACCACAAATCCTCCCGCTTCCCACATCATCCCGTTTCTCCCACACTTAACCTCCCTAAGGCTTCGCACATCCTTATTCTGACCCCTCTGGCACCTCAGCCCATCTCCTGAAGCACTTCTAATGTGTCCTCTGAATTCAAAGCCCATTACTGGCAAAATCCTCTTTCTTCACAACCTCTTCTCTGCATATTCTTTTCTCCTTCTTGTTCTGATGGAAGTCTGGCTCGGTAGTGGTGGCTCTGTTTGACCACCAGGCCTGGAGGCAAGTGAGTTGTCCTTGCTGTAGAATGCAGCTTCCAGACTGTTCTTCCTCCCCGTCACCTCTCCAACTTTGAATCATATTCATTAATATAAGATTTCATCACCTACCACTTTTCAGTACTGATGTTATATATGAACCTTCTATTTCTCTGCAGTTTTAGCTCCATTATTATGGTAATTCTTCACAATATTAGTTTGAAGTTTTAATACACAAAGAGAAGATTCTTCTGATCCTCTGGCCTCCAAGTCTACAAACTCCTCTTCTACAACAATCTTATACTCCATCCAACCTCACACATCAGCCTCTCACATGATCATACTCTAGAAATTCACATGACCAATATCTAGAACCCCTCCAAAATCTCAATTCCATTTTATGACCACCACCTCCTATCAACACAGCTCCCTCCCCCTGTATTATTCCAACTCCAGCAATCTTTTGTACCATTGAGAAAACCAATTCATTGATGCTGCAACCTTTTACTGTCCTTAATCCCTTCCTCGCATTCTCCTTCAAATGCCTTGGTCTTTATGAACACTGTTACTTAAACCCATGGTTCTTTGGCATCTGTACATGTAGTCTTTCAATTTTGTTCTTCTTTTTCAAGAGTCTTTGGTTTTTTGGGGTCCCTTGAATATTTCGTGTGAATTTTAGATAGGCTTTCAATTTCTGCAAAAAAAATGAAAAAATAAAAATACCACTGCAATTTTGATAGGTATTATATTGAATCTGTAGGTAGCTTTGGGTAGTATTGTCATCTTGGTAATATTAAGTCTTTCAATTTATGAAAGCAGAATATCTTTCCTTTTATTTGCGTCTTCCTTAATTTCTTCACAATGTTTTATAGTTTCAATATACAAACATATAAATTTATTCCTAAGTATGTTATTTTTAAAATTTTTATTAAATTCATAGAGTAACTGGTTAACAACATTGTATAAATTTCAGGTGTACAACTTTATAATGATATCTGTATATTCTATTATGTTTTCTTTTAGGATTGTTCATTGTTGTATATAGAAACACAACTGATTTTTGTTAGTTTATTTTGTGTTCTGCAACTTTGCTGAATTTATTTATTAGTTCTAGCAGTTTATTGGTAAAATCTTTTAGGGTTTCTATGTATAAGATCATGCCATGTATTAACAGAAGATCATGTCATCTATTAACAGAGATAATTTTACTCCTTCCTTTCTAATTTGGGTTCCTTTTATTTCCTTATTTCTTTTTTAATTATTCTTTTTTCCCTAATTGCTCTGATCAGAACTTACTCTACTATGTTGAATAGATGTGGCAAAAGCGGAGATCCATGTCTTGTTCCCAATCTTAGAGGGGAAGCACTAAGTCTTTTACCATTGAATATAATGTTAGCTGTGGGTTCTTCATATATGGCCTTTATTATGTTGAGGGAGTTTCCTTTTTATTCCTGGTTTATTAAGGTTTTTTTAAAAATCATGAAAGGGTATTGACTTTTTAAAAAATGTTTTGCTTCAAAAATTGAGATAAACATGTAGTATTATGATTTTATTAATGTGGTGTATTATAATGATTGATTTTCATATGTTGAACCATCTTTGGATTTCAAGAATTAGTCCCATTTGGTTATGGTGTATAATTCCTTTGATATGCTGCTGAATTCTGTGCTAGAATTTTGCTGAGGATTTTAGTATCGATATTCATGATGGATATTGATGAGTAGGTTTCTTGTAGTGTCTTTGACTTTGGTATCATGGCAATGCTGCCCTCATACAATAAATTAGGAAGTGCTCTCTCCTCTTTAATATTTTGGAAGAGTTTGAGGATTGGTTTTAATACTTCTGTGTTTGCTGAATTCACTAGTGAAGCCATTTTGTCCAGGTCTTTGTTGTTGTAGTGGTTGTTATTGGGAAGTTTTTTTTATTACTGACTCAATCTCCTTACCAGTTATAGGCCTCTGGGTTTTGTATTTATTTTTGAGTAAGTTTTGGTACATTGCATGTTTCTAGAAACGTGCCCATTTCAATTATGTTTCCTCCCTTCCACTCACTTTAGGTTTAGTTTACTTTTTCTAGTTTCTTGTGGTGTAAAGTTAAAGTATTAACTTGAGATCCTTCTTTTTTAATGTATGCACTTACAGTTATGAATTTCACTCTGAGAACTGCTTTTGCTACACCCCACAGTGTTGATATGTTGTGTTTTATTTTATTTGTCTCAAGGTGCACTCTAATTTATTTTTGTGATTTTTTTCTTTGACTCATCAGTGGTTTAAGAGTATATTATTTAATTCCTACATATTTGTGAACCTTCCAATTTCCTCTTGTTATTGAGTTCTAGTTTCATTTTATTTTTTATCTGAAAAGATCGTTTGTATAAGTATTTTAAATTTAAGACTTTTTTGTGGACTACCATATGGTCTAGCCTGAAGAATGTTCCACGTATACTTGAGAAAAATACTTATATTTTTCTGTGTATTCTGCTGTTGCTGGGTGGAATGTTCTGTCAATGTCAAGGCCAGTTGGTTTATAGTGTTGTTGAAGTTTTTTGTTTCCTTGTTAATCCTCTGTCTGGTTTTTCTATCCATTATTGAAAGTCTCCAACTATTATAGTACAACTGTCTATTTCTCCCGTCCAATTCTATCAGTGTTTTCTTCATATATTTGGGGAGTCCTGTTTTACTGGTTCATACATGTTTTTAATTGTTATATCTTCTTTATGAGCTGTCATTTTGATCAATATGTGATGTCTTTTTGTTTCTTAGAAGAGTTTTTGACTTAAAGTCCATTTTGTCTGATTTTAGTCTAGCTACCCCAGCTCTCTTTTGGTTACTATTTGCATGGAATATCTTTTTCCATACCTTCAATTTCAAACTGTTTGTGTCTTTAGATCTAAAGTGAATAGTTTGTAGACACCATATAGTTGGGTCATGATTTTATTTTTTAAATTTGTTCTGTCAATCTATGTCTTTTGATGGGTGAGTTTAATCCATTTATATTTAAAGTGAATACTAATAAGGACTTTGTCATTTTGCCATCTGTTTCTTATATGCCTTATGGCTTTTTTGTCCCTTATTTCCTCTACTACTGACTTCCTTTGTGTTTAGTTCATTGTTATAGTGATCCGTTTTAATTTTCTTCTCACTTTTTTTGTGTATATTCTACAGCTATTTTCTTTGTGATTACCATGGGGATTACATATAACATACAAAAATTTTAGCAATCTTAAACTTGAATTAATACCAACTTAATTTCAATTGCATACAAAAAAGTAAAATAAAACTCTTATACACCTTCATCCTCCTTTTGTGTTGTTGGTTTCACAAATTTTATCTTTTAGCACTATGTACACAATAACATAGATTTATAATTATTTTATGTATTTTCTTTTAAGTCATGTAGAAATGTAATTACAAACCAAAATTAAAATAATGCTGCTTTTATATCGGGGGTGCCAAAAAAATGTATACAAGTGGACACTGGTCAACGTTGCTCAAGCAGTAGTTCGCCATAATCAGAAGTGTCTGGACGCTAATGGTAACCACTTTGAGCATCTCTTGTAATTGCAGAAGTCAAATGTGACTTGTATTCATCTTTTGTTATCAGTATATATTGAGTATTACAATTTTAATACAGTTTTCCTTTCTTAAAATGTGTAGATACTTTTTTGGCATCCTCTGTATTTCCATTAGTTTTTACCTTTACCAGAGATCTTTGTCTCTTCTATGGGTACAAGTTGTTATGTAGGATCCATTCATTTCAACCTGAAGAACCCCATTAGCATTTCTTGTAGATCACGTCTAGTGGGAAATAACTTCCTCAACTTTTGTTTATCTGAGAGTATCTTAATTTCTCCCTCATTTTTAAAGACAATTTTACCAGATATAGAATTCTCAGTTGACAGTTTTTTCCTCTTTCATCACCTTAAGTATATCATCTCACTGCCTTATGGTCTCCAGTTTTCTGATGAGAAAGCAGCTGATAATCTAGTTGAGTTCCCCCTTGTACATGATGAGTGGCTTCTTGCTGCTTTCAAAATTCTTTGTCATTGGCTTTTGAAAGTTTGACTCTAACATGTCTTGATGTGGGTCTTGCCTGGATTATGCATAGCCATATACGTGGCTGCTTTTGAATATCCTAATTTCCCAGAGACTCACTTACTTCTCTGGGACTGAGATGTTCTATTGCATGTCTACTCCTATCGTATGTCTAGTCCTAATTCCTTGTCACAGGTGTCTGTGGGTTTGCAGTCACCTTTTAGTTTTTATAAGCAGTGCCCACCTCTTTCCTGTCTTCATTCTGACGTAGAAGTATGTCTTGTGCAGTCCTTCAGATATTTTCCAAAGAACTTAGAACACACATGCACAACAATTTGTAAATAAGGCCTGCTGTGCTTCCTCTGGTTCAAAGGAGGAAACTAGAAACTATGCTTCTGTTGGTTCCAAAACCAAGACTCTGACTGTGCTGGGAAGAACCCCTTTTCTTGTCATGTACCCCCTTTGTCATGAACCCCCTTTCTTCACTTTCTTCCCACCCTTCTTTTTTGACAGACCTGGGGGAGCCCCTGGGCTAGTCTTTGGATTTCATCTCTTCTCCGTTTATTTTCTTGTTTTATCTCATTTATCTATATGGTAATGAGTCCAAATGTATATTTCAAATTTAGACCTCTCTTTCAGACTCCAAAATCATCTAGCAGCCAACTTGACTCTGCATTTGTATGTTTTATAAAAATCTCAAACTCTGTGTTTCCAAAATGGAACTCCTTATCTTTCCCTTCAAATATGCTCTACTTGCAGCCTTCCACATCTCTGTCGATTACAAACTTCCACTTGTTCAGAACCAAAGACCTGGGATCATTCTTGACTCATTCTTCTCTCACTTGCCAAATACAAATTGTTACCAAATATTTTGGCTCTACCTTTAAATTACCCAGAATCCATTTTCTCCACCTCCTCTGCTGTCACTCTCATCCTAGCTACTATTCTCTCTCACCTGATTGCTCTTAAGGGAATTACTATTGGCTATTGTGCATTGTCCCTTTAGTATTTAATCTCAACACAGCAGCCAAAATCATTGGTTTAAAATATAAGTCAGGCCATAAACTTATCTGCTCAACACTCTACAATCAATCTCATTTTACTCCTAATAAAAGCCAATGTTTTCACAGTGGTCAATAAGTAGTTCGCAGAGTTCTTACTGAGCCACACCTGCATCAGAATCCCCAATGGTGTGTGGGTTGTACTAGCTAAAAGTCAGAGTCCTGGGCCTTATAGTAGACCTTCTGGATGGGAACCTCTGAGAGTAGGTCTTAGGGATCTGTATATTGAACAGGCCTCCGGTGCTGTGTGCACCAAAATTTGAGCAGTTCTGGTACATACTGTATGTATGATCTGCCTCTCCTCCATTGCTTCTCTGAACTCAGCTCCTATAATTCTTCTTGTTCACTCTGCTATAGGTGCACTGGCATCCTTCATGTTCCCTGACAACCTCACCTTTGAGTAAGAGCCGTTGCAATGCCTGCTTCTGCCTAAAAAGCTCTTGTCCCAGACTGCGGCATGGCTCACCCTCTCATGACCTCAAGTCTTTGCCCAAACATCATCTTTTCAATAGGGCCTCCTTGGACTTCCCTGTTTATACTCACTTCATGCACTGCCTCGTATAATTTTGACTTCCCTTAAGCCTCTTCAACTTTCTCTTTTTTTTCCATGCCATATAAAACTCCTAACACTCTGTAACTTATCACATACATTGTATATGATGTGTTTTGTTTTTTTGTTTTTGTTTTGTTTGTTTGTTTCCCGTCTGGAATATAAGCTCCACAGCGCAGGGATTCTTGTTTTGTTCACTCACAAGTTCCAAGTGCCAACAGTAATGTCTGGCACATGGGTGGCTCAATAAGTAATTATTGAGAATGACTTGCTGCATTTATGTTTGTGGAAATATGTTGTGAATTTTCATTTTTATCTTTGACATAGGAAAACATATTAAAACAAAGATTATGAAAATTACTTATAATAAGAATAAACATGAATATGGAAAGCCAATACCAAGTCTTATTTGAAATGATCATATCTTCAGTGGATTTTTATTTCTACTATAAAGCATACACACTGTTTTTTGGGAGAACTTTTTTTTTTCCCCCTCATTAAACTTTGTTTTAATGGGTCTCGAAATTCTGTGACAGATTTTTGGTCTAGTTGTTTCCATTAAAAAGTACTGATTTAAAAAACTAATAACTTAAAAATTGCCACACAAAAAAAACAAATGGTCCACAAAACATTCTCCTTTCCCTCTGAAGATGTTATGATGCATTGTAATCATTAACCAGTCTTTTACTATTACACTTAAACAGCCAACTGAGACAAACAGCTCTGAGACCGTTCTCCCACCACTGATTGAGACTGGGTGGCAGGTATTGGGGATAAGATTCATTTAACTTTCTGAGCTTTCTGGGCAGACTTGGTGCCCTTGCCAGCTCCAGCTGCCTTCTTGTCCACTGCTCTAATGACACCCACAGCAACTGTCTGTTCTCGGGTCATGAACAGCAAAATGACCCAGAGGAGGGTCGTCAGAGAAGCTCTCAACACACAGGGGTTGCCAGGAACCATGTCAACGATGGCAGCACCACCAAATTTCAAAAACTTGGGGCCACCTTCCAGCTTTTTCCCTGAACGACGATCAATCTTCTCCTTCAGCTCAGCAAATTTGCAAGCAATGTGAGCTGTGTGACAATCAAGCACAGGTGCCTATCTGGCACTGATTTGGCCTGGATGGTTCAGGATACTCACCTGAGCAGTGAAGCCAGCTGCCTCCATTGGTGCGTCATTTTTGCTGTCACCAGCCACATTGCCATGACAAACATCTTTGACAGACACATTCTTGACATTGAAACCCACATTGTCCCCAGGAAGAGCTTCACTCAAAGCTTCATGGTGCATTTCAACAGACTTTACTTCAGTTGTAACATTGACTGGAGCCAAGGTGACCACCATGCCGGGTATGAGAACACCAATATCCACTCGGCCCACAGGGACAGGACCACTACCACCAATTTTGTAGACATCCTGGAGGGGCAGATACGAAGGCTTGTCAGTTGGACGAGTTGGTGGCAGGATGCAATCCAGAGCTTCAAGTAGCGTGGTTCCACTGGCACTGCCATCTTTACGGGTGACTTTCCGTCCCTTGAACCAAGGCATGTTAGCTCTTGACTCCAGCATGTTGTCACCGTTCCAACCAGAAATTGGCACAAACGCTAGTGTGTCAGGGGGGTAGCCAATTTTCTTAATGTAGGTGCTGACTCTCTTAATGATTTCCTCGTATCTCTTCTGGCTGTAAGGAGGCCCAGGGGAATCGATTTTGTTAACACCAACAATTAGTTGTTTCACACCTCGTGTGTAAGCCAGAAGGGCACGCTCACGGGTCTGCCCATTCTTGGAGACACCTGCTTCGAATTCACCAACACCACCAGCAACAATCAGGACAGCAAGTCAGCCTGAGGTGCCTGGAATCATGTTTTTGATAAAGTCTCTGTGTCCTGGGGCATCGATGATGGTCACGTAATACTTGCTGGTCTGGAATTCCCACAGGGAGATATTAATGGTGATCCCACGCTCGCGTTCAGCTTTCAGTTTATCCAAGACCCAGGCAGACTTGAAGGAGCCCTTTCCCATCTCAGCAGCCTCCTTCTCTAATTTTTCAATGGTTCTTTTTTCGATCCCACCACATTTGTAGATCAGATGACTAGTAGTGGTAGACTCACCGGAATCTACGTGTCCAATGACAACGATGTGGATGTGTTTCTTTTCCTTCCCCATTTTGGGTTAGAGTCAGCAGTGGTTTTCACTACACCTCTGTTCTGGCGGTAAACCCGTTGCGAAAAAGCTCGGGAGAACTTTCATAAAAGCAAACAATTTGAAACAAAGATTTGGTAGAATAATGTTTAAAAAGACTAGCTACCTCCCTCATTACGAAATACCCAGAACTAGCATAAATACTTTCTGCAAAGATTTGCTTGTGGTAAGCAGTCTGTCATTTTAAATTTTGTATTGTCTTTCTCCTATTTTTGGTTACTACTTTTCCTCCAAACAAAATATATGCTCTTTTATTCCTTTTAATTAAAAAAAAAACAACACATGTAGATATTGAATTCATGTAAAAATATAATACAGCTCTTAATTTTTGTGTTCTACAATAGTTTAGATACTTATAGTTTGAAATATTGGATAAACAAAATGGAAAGGGAAATACATTGTTATTTAAAAATTCATGAGAAGTCACCCATTTTCCATAGAACTCTTTCACAAAGATGATCTAGTGCTTCTCTGAAGCACTAGTGCTCCTATTTTGAAGTTGGCCCGACATTATAAGATTCAGTTGTTGGTTCCTATAACTGAATCTGTCATTTAGTGCCCCAAGCAAATTGGGACCCTAAGCCTGAGTGAATTTTGAATGGCTCTGCTTACAACTACATATAACTTACGGTGTTTTGGTAGTGACAATAAGAGATGGAGAATATATGATAGAAAAAGAGGCTACAAAAATTGTCCTACCAATTCAAATCCCAGTGTTATGAACCTCCTAGAGTTTCAAATGATTCCTTGCGATAAATGTTATGATAAGCTAAATAATAGTGCTTTTTTATAATCTGTGGTTATATTGATAATAATAATCAACCCACCATCCGTATTATAAAAAAGTAAAATTGTTAATACGCAAAAATTTAGAAAGGATGTTTTCAAAGAAAATCACAAAGAATAGAATTCATTGAAAATAATAATTTCCAGATGGCAAAATTCACTGCTCTCCTTTTATTTGTTCTACCTTCTATTGTTATGGGCTGTGTTAGTTATTTTTATCCCTAACACACAGCATGTATTAGAAATGTTATAAACGTTTGTTGAATAGGAAAGTTAGAAGATATACTTTAAATTTTTGAAGCTCAATTCTTCTTTTTAAAAATAGTCCCAACAATAATTGGCCATTCTTCCTCTAGAGGTTCTGATACATCGATAACCTGAGTTATGCCCCTTAAGGTATTTATGCTAAACAAGCAAGAGGTTTATTTAACTAGAGCAAAACTACTCACCCATTAGTTTTGATCAATTGCTTTGTTGTCACTTTCATTAGACTGTTTAATTTGAGCCACAATTAAATGTTATTCTTTTAAAAGATACAGCAGATTCCTCAGCCATTAATTAAAGGGTCTGACTAAAGTTGGTTACAAGATGGATGCTACATACCTTCCACTGATGACCCAACTCAGCAAAACACTGTACTTCTGGTTTGAGAAACAAATATTGTAACTCTAATAATGAAAACTTTAGTTTCTTCAGGAGTACATGAACAGGGTCTCATAAAATGTCTTCAGGTGTGCTACCAGAGCACTCTGCTTCCTATATAAGGAATCACACAGTGCATACCAGCAAAATAAATCCATGAATGTTATTTTTTTATACAAATTAGAATTCATACATATAATTTATAAATTGAGGAAAATGGGAATGATGTATAAATGATTCTCTGTATAATCATTCTTGCCCCTCATTAAGTAAAGGAGCCGTTCTCAACTATCCAGACTCCTTGTAATATATTTGTCTCAAAGGCACTGGCATAAACAGCTAAAACCCGGAAGTTTCTGCATCTTGGAGGGGTAGGACCTCAGCAATAGTTACTGATGCTGCTCAAGTATGTTCTTAGTGTTCTTCTGCCCTCAAATTCATATCTGTGTAAATCTAAAGCCCATTAACACTATTGGTAATAATGATATGGAGTATAGATATTTTTAATCTATGCATTTACTGAAGTTCTCCAAAACCCACAAAAATAAAATTACAAATCAAACACAATCTTTCATGAAAGTTGGCTATAGCCATATCGCCAACATACAGAAAGAAATAATGTCTTCCAAATTAAGGCAATTTAGAGCAAATTAAGAGGGCGCAGAGGACGTGGTGTAAGTAACAGATGTAGATATTTCTAAAAGTAAATGATATGCTCCGAAAAGTTTCAACCAGTATTTCATTTTCTTGGAACAACAAAGTCTGGGGGCATGGATGGACCAAAGACAAAGGAGGACATTTCTATAAAAACTTAGTTTGACATCATTAAAAAGAAAATTTAGTAGAACTAAAAGAAGAAATGAACTAATCCACAATCAAATTATAGTTGGGAACTTTAACTCATTTCTCTCAAGAGTTTACAAAACAGAAAAAAATCAGAAAGAACATAGTAGAAGTTCTGATCAACACAACTATCAGTTTTGACCTAATTGACATATACTATTATTTGAATTGAAAGTGTGAAAGTAGGTATCTTGTCATATACTTGACTTTAAGATTATACATAATACTTAACAATCAATTAGGATATTTATATAGGTTGTTGGCAGACACTGTTTGTCAAATTGAGGCAGCTTCTTATATTCAGTATGACCTGGTGATTAAAAGCAAGATTTCTAGAGCTAGATAATCTAGGTTCAAATATGGTACATTATTTACTGGCCACGGGGCCTAGAAAGAGTTCTGTGTCTACTCTCTGCCTGATACAACTTCATCAACACTCACTTTTACCATAATATAAGTGCAGTATTGATAGATGTTCCATGTATGCTGGAAAAGAATATCTGTTTTGTAAAGTTTGTATGGAAGGAGTCTATAAACACACATTAGCCCACATCTGTCAAATCCTCTCTATGCTTATAGATTTTTGTTTCCTCAGTGTATCAAATATGGATTCAACCATGTTTGATTTGTTACTCAACAAATCCACTACTACTTTTAAATGACTAGTTTTCATTCCCAGACTAAACTTTATTTTGATATATGATACTGTGGTGGTTACATGGTTCTATTTGTGGTGTTTGCAGTTGACTTTTTCTTGGTGCATTGTTTCTACAAATGTCCTGTAACTCTAGACTGTGAACTTATTTTCATTGGAGTTTTATCTGTGAAAAATCGGGAATCCCTAGCTATGGAAATGGTTTTTCAAGGTGTTTTAATTTAGCATTTGTTTTTTCCAAATCCCACTATAGAATTTCTGAACTGGCTCCAATAGATAGACAGATGATAGAAGGATGGATGGACAGACGGACGGACGGACAGATGGATGGATAGATAGAATTCACATGTAATATAATTCATCCAATGTGTAGTTCAATAGCTTTTAGCATATTCACAGAGTTGTTCAACCATTAGCACAAACAATTTTAGACCATTTGCATCACGCTAAAAGAAACGCTGTACCATTATCAATTACTTACCATTTTTCTCAAATACCCCATTTTTCTGTTTTAGACACCATCAATGTTATGTTTGGTCATGTAGATTCACCTATGCTGACACTTCATATAAATGGAATCATTCAATATGTGTTCTTTTGTGACTGACTTATTTCACTTAGCATGATGTTTACAAGTTTTATCCATGTTAGAGATTATGTATCAGTAGTTTATTCCTTTTTATGGCTGAACAACATTACATGTGTAGCCATTCCATATTTTCTTTATGCCTCATTGGTTAATGGACATTTGGGTTGTTTCTAGATTGGAGCTAATATAAATAGTGAGTGCTACTGTGAACATTCATGTGCAAATTTTTGTGGGGACGTATGGTTTCATTTCTCTAAGGTATGTAGAGAGGAGGGAAATCCTGGGTAACAGTTTATGTTTAACTCTTTGAAGAACTGCATGACTATTTTCCAAAGTGGCTGCACCATTTTACTTTCCCACCAGCAGTGTATAGAGATTTCAATTTCTGGACATCATTGTCAACACTTGTTATTTGCTTTTTTATTTTTGCCCTTCTAGTAGGTGTAAAGTGTTTTTTATTGTGGTTTTGATTCACAATGGCTAATGATGTTGAATGCCTTTGCATGTGCTTATTGGCCATTTATTTTCCTTGGAGAAATGTCTTTTCAGATGCTTTGCTTATTTTTAATATGCTTTGCTGTGTTGTCTTTTAATTACTGAAATATAAGTTTTCTTTATAAATTCTAGATACAAGCCCTTCATCAGATCTTTGAGATGTAGAATTTGTTAATATTTTCTCCATTCTGTGAATTGTATTTTCATTTAGTTGATGGTTTCCTTTGGAGCACAAAAGGTTTTAATTTTGATGAAGTCGAATTTATCTGTTTTTGTCTTTTGTCACTTGGGCTTTTGGAGTTATATCTAAGAAGTCTTTTCGTATCCCAAGGTAACAAAGATTTGCTCCTATGTTTTCTTCTAAGATTTTTATAGTTTCAGTTCTTGTTTTTAAATATTGTATCATTTAAGTTAATTTGTGTGCATAGTATGAAGAAGAGGTCCAGCTTTATTCTTTTGTATGTGGATATATAGTTTTCCCAGCACCAGGAATATGTATTTCAACTTTGTTTTTCTTTTTCAGATCATTTTGGCTATTCTTTGTACCTTGAATTTTCACATAGATTTTAGGATCAGCTTGTCAAATGCTAGAAACCAGCTCGTATTTTGATAAGTATTGTGTTGAATAAATGCATAGAACAGTTTCAGCATTGTTGCCTTCTTAAAAATATAAAGTCTTACTTTTGTACTTGTGATGCCTTTCCATTTGTTTTGACCTGTAATTTCTTTTAACAATGTTTTTGTAGTTTTCAGAATAAATGTTTTGTATTTATTTTGTTAAATTTGTTCTATGTATTCATTTACTTGATGTAATTATAAACATACTTGTGTTCTTAATTTTGTTTTTGAATTGTTATTGCAGGTGTAGAAATGCAATTGATTTTGGTATATTTTGCATTGATGTAGATCTTGTGACTTTGGTGAACTAATTTGTTATTTCTGATATTTCAGTGTAGTCCTTAGGATTTTCTATTTACAAGATTATGTCATCTGCAAATAGAGATAGTTTCACTTCTTTCCAATCTGGATGCCTTTTATTTCACCATGTTGCCTAATTGACCTAGATAGAACCTCCAGTAGAATATTGAATAGAAATTGCAAGCGTAGACATCCTTGTATTATTCCTGATCTTATGGGTAAAGTACTTAAGCTTTCAACATTAGGAATGATGATAGCTGTGGATTTTTCATAGGTGCCTTTTATCAGGATGAAATTCTCTTGCACTCTTACTTTGTGGTGTGTTTTATTTTAAAGGATGTTGGATTTTTTTCAACTGTTTTTCTTGGGTCTGTTGTGATCATCTTGTACTTTTGTCCTTCATTGCATTAATGAGTTTTTAATTAATCAATTTTCTGATGACAAGGCAACCTTGCATTCCTGGAAGATATCTCAAATTGTGATGGTGTACAATACTTGCTATGTGTTGCTAGATTCTCTTTGTTAGTATTTGGTTGAGGAGTTTTGTATCTATATTCATAAAAGATATTGGTCTCTGGGTTTAGGGATTATTATTATTATTATTTGGTTATGATGTCTTTGATTTTGGTGTCAGGGTACGACTGGCTTTATAGAAAGAGTTGGGAAGTGTTTCCTACTTTTTCTATTTTTGGAAGAGTTTGTGCATAATTGGTATTAATTCTTCTTCAAATGTTCAATAGAATTCATAAACAAAGGCTTTGGACCTGAACCTTTTTTTTGTGGGAAGTTTTTTACATGACTTTTCAGCCTTTTAACCTGTTATTCAGCTGTTCAGATTTTCTGTTTCTTTCGGGTCACTTTCAATAGTGTATGTTTTTCAAAGAATTTGTCCATTTCATCTGAGTTATCAAGTTTGTTGACAAATAGTTGTTCATGGTTTTCTCTTGTTATTTTTTTTTTTATTCCTATAAGGTCTATAGTAATGTCTCCCTGTTCATTCCTCATTTTAGCTATTTTCATCTTCTCTCTCTCTTTTTTCCTTTTATATTATTTCTTTTTTGATCTGTCCAGCTAAAGGTTTGTCAGTTTTGTTGATCTTTCATATAACTTTAGGTTCATTAAATTTGTCTGTTGTTTTTCTGTTCTCTATTTCATTAATTTTTAAAAATATTTATTATTTCCTTCCTTCTGCTGGCTTTAGGTGTGGTGTGCTGTTCTTTTAAAACCTGAGACCATTTTTTAATATTTTATTTTCATCTTCTAATGCCCAATCATGTAGGCAGTGTAAATTCAACCTCCAGATAAGCCGGGAACACATTATTCAGCATTAGTTCACAAGCTTACTCTTCTAGTTTATTATTCTCTCTTCATTATTTTGACCTAAATAATTTTCTTTCTATCTTGCAAAACCTACTTATGTATTTTTTGTAAGCCAACATTTCTAGGTAGTGTGGCAGAAAGAATGTCCCTTTCAAATCAATGTTCCATTCATATCACTACGAATTGCTGGTTAGTGGAAATTTTGGTCCCAAATCTTATCCTCCTCCCCAATAGCCAATCCTTAAGGATGAAAGAGAAGTGGACTGCTTGTGGACAAGAAATCATTTTGCTCACACCTTCAACATCTGAAGAATAGACTATGACTTTAAGTCAAGTCTCTATAGTGGAGGCTGATTGTTTTGTAGAAAGGAATATAAGATATTAATATGGAACAGTTACTTTTCTGCAACAAAATTGTTTGAGTCTACCTGCAAGCACACTATATATAACTCATGCATTAAAATAAAAATACCTTTATAATGAAAGTGTTAGATTCAATAGCAGTAGGCAATTATAATAAATTATTTTAGCAATCTCATTATTAATAAAGAAAAGCTAACAGAGAATGACCCCATCTTCTAATTTTTACTGTTGTTTTTACACAAATTCTAAATTATGGGATGGGCTTTTTAAAAAAGATTAGTATGAGCTATATGCGGCTAAAGCAAAATCCTTTTCTTCTCCTAAACTTTTAAGATCTTAAAAAAATTACTTTTTACTGTGTATCTCATTTCTTTGTCTAAAAAATATGATTAATGACACTAATCTGGGGACAATTTGCAGCAAAGATGCAAGAGATATAGCAGAATCTGAAATGTAATTTTTGATACTTATCAAGGAAACCTTGTATAATAAAAGGCTTCATTATTCAAATGTTGAGTATCCCAAGTGCTCAATGCTGTTGGAGACATGGGTATGCTGTAGAAAGTTAAATAGTTCACTATGTGAAGGCTGATTTTCCTTAATACTTTGGAAGAAAAAGAGAGATTAGATCAGGTGTCTCAAAGTCATCTTCATTGTTTTCACCCACCATATTTATAAATGCTTTACCCTAGGCTGTGCTTAATTACATTTTTGAGTTCCTATATATTTTTAATCCAGCTAAAGTAATAAGCATGCTTCTAAATGCTGAAAGCTAAGTGAACCCTGCTTGTTGCCCTGGAAAGGTTCTATTGTCATACTTGGTGGTCCATATTTCAGCTCCCATCATTTTTCCATGTATAGCCAAGGAACTAGCTCACCTTCCAAAATAGGAAAAGCTGGGAAAAGAAAAGGATGATCTCATTCAGTTTGATATTCATCACTAATATCAAATATGCCATTGTTAAGAAAGTACATGAAAAAGAAATCTGAACATGAAACAAAGAAATATACTTAGTCTTATTCATTAGATAAAGAAGCAAGAAGAGCCAATGTCTAGTTTTAGACCATTGTTAACCTCCAAACAAGACTTACTCTCTAGATTTATATTTTTACTAGGATCTTTAAAAACCCCTATATTTAGCTTTTTCTTTTGACTTCTGGACTTGAGAAAAATTACATCTTCATCAATTTAAAACTCAAAAATTGAGCCTTTCCATTTTAGAACTTAGAGGCTTGTTTTCTTTATACCGAACTCAACTCAGAAACTTCTTGTCACTCTATTAACATGTTTGAAAATCTTAGTAACAATGAAGTGTAAACAATCATAACAGTAAATCCCTTTGATGATTGGGGACTGTGTTTTACCATAGGATGCATTCAGTAAATATTTGTTCAAAGAAGAAAATAGAAAAAGGAGATAAATTTATAAAGATCACAGTCTATCAAGAACATTACAGCTGCCAATTCAAGTAATTATGAAAGTTTTTTATAAGAAAGACATTCACAAGGGAAAAGTTCAGCTGTCATCCATAGATTGTTCATGTCACAGAAAGAATGGGTCCAAATTGCAGCCATTTTTTCTTATTTCCCCAAAGAAAAAAATCTGAAAACCAAATGGGATACCCATTTACATTAGCATTGGTTCAAGCTATACTTTTTTAGTTTGTTGACAGAAACAGGCACCAAAAAATAAATACTTTCTCAATGTAGTCACCAGGTATCTTTTCCTCCATGATCTGGAGTCTGTATAATTGTACTAACCAGTGTCACACAAAAAAATTTAATAAAAATTTAAAAGGTGTTTATATCACTAATAATCAAAGAAATGCAAATCAAAACCATTAGGTAGCACCTCACCACTGTTGGAATGGCTTTTATTTAAAAAAAAAAAAAAAAAAAAAAAGTATTGGCAAGGATTTAAAGAAATAGGAACCCTGCACTGTTCTTGAGAATGTAAAATGGTGCAGTCACTATGGAAAACAATATAGAGATTATTCAAAAAAGTAAAAAAAGAACTAACATATGTTTCAGCAAGCCCACTTCTAGGTATATATCCAAAAGAATGGAGAAATATCTGCACTCCCATGTTCACTACAGCATTATTCACAATAGTTTAGATATGGAACCACCACAATGTCCATCAATGGATGAGTCTATAAAGAAAATGTGCTATATACACACAGTACAATGCAATTAGCCTTAAAAAGGAAGAAAATCCTTCCACATGTGACAACATGGATGAACAAGGAGGACATTATGCTACATGAAGTAAGCCAGTGACAGAAGACACATTGCATAATTCCACTTATGTGAAATACATAAAATAATAAAACTCATAGAAACAGAATAGAACGATGGTTGACAAGAGTTAGAGGAGGGGAAAATACAGAGTTGGAGCACAACATATAATGCTTTATTTACACAAGATGAATAAATTATAAAAATCTGTTTACAATATTGTGCTTATAGTTAACACTACTGGTACGAACTTAGAATTTTGTTGAGAGTAGACCTCGTGTGAACAACAACAGAAGAGATTAGGCTTAATTTATATTTAGCCCATGGGCTGTACTTTGCTCACCCTCTTATCACATGCTTTTGTAACAAAGTCTCAATTATTGCTTTGTTTAATTACTTTCCTTACTTTTTCTTATTCACTTTTCTCCATGTTACTTTCCTTCTCTACTGTATTTATCTTGTTTGATTGTTTTATGTAATTGTGATGCCTTTCTAATATTTTCGAAACCAAGTAAATAATAAGTACATAAATAACAAAATATAGAATAAAAAAGTAAAATATTCTCTATGCTGTACTTTATATCTTCATGACTGTTTTATAACTACTAGTTTGTATTTCTTAATCCCTTCCCCTTTTTCATTCAGCTCCCCCAAAACCCCAGGTTCCCTCTGGTAACCATCAGTTTGTTATCTGTAACTATGACTCTGTTTCTGTTTTGTTTGTTCATTTATGTCGTTCTTTAGATTCCACATATAAATGAGATCATATGGTATTTGTCTTTCTCAGTCTGACTTATTTCACTTAGCATAATACCCTCTAGGTCCACACATGTTGTCACAAATGGTACGATTTCATTCTTTTTTATGACTGAATAATATTCCATTGGGTATATACCACATCTTCTTTATCCAATCGTCTATTGATGGGCACTGGGTTGCTTCCATATCTTGGCTATTGTGAGTAGTGTTGCAATGAACATAGGGGTGCATATATCATTTCAAATAAAACATAGAGAATATAGCCAATAATGTGGCAACAACTATGTATAGTGTCAGGTGGGTACTAGACTAATCAGGAGAATCACTGCATAAATTATATAAATGTCTAACCACCATGCTGTACACCAGAAACTAATATAAAATAATAGTGAATGTCAATTGTAACTGAAAAAAAATAAATACAGCGTAATTAAAAAAACAAAAAACAAATAATGAAATTACCTATGGAGGAATAAAAAGTAAAACATTGTTAAACACCTTCAGAAGAGATATTAAACATGTGTGCACCATGGAACCAATGGCATTTGGTATCATGCTCCCAGAATATAGATATGAAGGGAAAAATAAAGCAAAACAAAAATTTTAATAGTACATACTGTTGAAATCTAGCTGGAAATAAGAGCACATGAGAATCCCCAAAGTGGAAAGGAAGTTTGTTAATCTTGAGGAAAAGGACAGTTATTTTCTGAACCAGAAAGAAATCACTTCAGGATACTAAGGAGTTAACAAATACAATTTTACTTCTCAAATCAACTTTAATATTTAGTCATTAATAAAGCTATTTTGTAAAAATACATAATATGAAATCACTACCAATGGTGAGAATTTTTTATTAGTGAATATTCATTTTTTATTAGTAAGTATACATGTTTAACAATAAAATGCACAAACATATTTTCTTAAATGTATTATTATTGCTTATGAGATGTGTATAACCTTAATTAAGAATATAGTTAGTAGGTGACATACCAGAATCCAACAGATAGTACTTGCTATGCTTTCCTTGCAAAATCACAAATCATAGCAGAATGGTCTATAATTAACATTAAATTTTTGAGATAGCTAATAGTTAAGTACAAGAAATGACCTTTTTCTCATGGCAGTAACTTACTGCAATTATTTCTTTAGGTGATTAAAATAAAGGGTAGATTTTTTTTGTAGGAGGATTAAAATAAAAAGGAAACTTAACCTTGAAATGAAAGGAAATAGAAGAATAATTTAATTACATGATTGGTGGCATATTTGGCAAATTTCCCCTCAAACCAAATCACCTTTCTATGCATGATTATTAACATGAAAAGGAAACAGAATGACTCTCCTTTTGATCTGAACTGCAACACTGCTTATCTGCTGATTAGACAACCTGCTTCTTTCTAATTTATCACTGTAGTGTTACTGTTAGTATAAATGACTGGCCTGCAAAAGACTAAAACACAATTATAATTAGTCTGACCAGTTTACAGAAGTGCCAGTGTAAGCAACAGCACTGACCCATTTATCACCATTTGCTTTGATAAAGCAACATTCATTTCATTTATCACTTGATGCCTTTCTATTATTTCTTTCATGGGAAGGTGTCTAATCAGCATTATTTATCTCAAATTGTACTTTCTTGAGAGCTTTTAAGAAACTCCTAACAAGGGCACAATTGCTGTTCTTATTTAAGGAAACATCCAGCCCCACAAGGCACACGTTCATGTTCTGATTGCACTTCTAGAAAGTGAGTTATTAGGAGAGATTCTAAAGAAGGATTAATTTTCAGTCTTATGTGGCTTCCTGCTGTGTGTGCAGGCTAACCAAAATGGCACTCACTAAAATGAATGAACTAAGGAAATGCAACTTTTTAATTGGCATAATCATTTCCTTCTGCTTATGTTGACGATACTGATTTTTCACTTATGACTGGGGCATAAGTTTCCTTTGAAGTAAACTTATTACAAGAAAAAAGAAAGCACAGTGCTTTGTTTTGTTTGTTCACATGGTAGTGACAATGTAAAAACACTGATGAAAAACAAATAGGTGACATAAGAAGATGGGAGTGGGGCTCAAGGAAATCGGATTCTAATCTCAGTTCTGGCACCGAGAAGGTGGCCAACCTGCATAACTTCTAAATCTGTAGAATAAGGATATTTGAGTAGACAAGTGTTTTCCATTCTAGTAACTTTTAAGTCATTTTTGTGACATTCGTGCTCAACTATAAAAACACACACAACTACATGACACATTTTTCTAAATACTTTAGATATATTAGCTCATATAATCTTTACATCAGCACTGTGATGTAGGTACCATCATGATCTTCATTACACAGATGCAGATCCAAAATTACACAGCCAGTAAGGGGAGGAACCTGGATATCAATCCAGACAAGCCAATTCCAGGATTCGTATGATTATTCATGCCATTATAATGGACTACATTTAGCCTTTCTTTCAATATCAATTCTAATCTATATATATTTTTTTCTTTTAATAAGTTTACTTCAAAGGAAACTTATGTCCCATCATAAGTGGAAAACCAATATCGTCAGCATAAGCAGAAGGTTACTGTAATCTCTAATTAGAGAAGAGGAGACAGACCAATTTACCTCAGATTTTGGAATGGTGTCATTACACATTGGGAAGACAATCTCAGTGTTCCAATTTCCAGTCCAGCATTCTATTCACCATACCCTTGGCCACCCTTTTGTATATCATTAGCAGTTCATCAGCCTACTGGCTCCCCATTGAGCCTCTGCCAGAAATTCAAAATCCCCCACTCTTTTTTTCCCCTTTTTAATTAAATTTACTGGGATGACAATGGTTAGTAAAGTTATATAGGTTTCAAGTATACATTTCTATAATACATCATCCATATATTGCATTGTGTGTTCTCTACCCAAAGTCAATTCTCCTTCTATCACCATATATTTGACCCCCCTTTACCCTTTTCTACGAAACCCCTCTCCCCTTACCCTCTGGTAACCACTAAACTATTGTCTGTGTCTATGAGTTTTTGCATGTTTGATTGTCTTGTTCCTTCGTTGCTTTCATTTTATATCTTACATATGAGTAAAACATGGTAGCCAGGACATGGACACAACTGAAGTGTCCTTTGATAGATGATTGGATAAAGAAGATGTGGTACATATATACAATGGAATATTACTCGGCCATAAGAAAAGAAGGAATACTGCCATTTACAACATGGAAGGATCTTGAGATTATCATGCTAAGCAAAATAACTCCCCCACTCATAGTATCATTTCCTATTTCTCTGTCTCTGAAAGCTTTATTATTCATTTCCTTTGTATATACCTTCCCATTTCTTATCCCATATGGCTTCCCAAGCATTCTTCGCTTCTACTCTCCGGGAGGTATGGCTCCTTTTTACGATGCTTAGTTCTACAGCCAAATTCATGAGAGTGCTTAGAAGTCAATATGAATCGCTGGAGTTTGTCTCCCCTTTTGGTTCTTTCTCCATCATCTCTCTCCCCTGGATGCATTCTGTTTCTGTCTCTCTGTGTCTTTCTCTCTCTGTCTCTGTCTGTCTATCTGTCTGTCTCTGTCTCACCGTTTTCTTGGGAGTGAAACACCTCTGCCTTAGATCTAGGTGATTTCCTGTCCTCTTTATCTTCTTCCTCTGCCTTACCTTTTCCTTCTCTTAACTCTCTTCCCTTTTCCCCCTTCCTAGCCTTTGTGTCACTCAGGGTGATTATGCAGTAGTGGTGGAGAGATATGAATGCCAAGATCAAGATATTTGATCCTGTACTACCTAAAACTACCTCATAACTACAGGCAGCACCCACCCTACACTTTTGGATGTACTATAATTGTTGATATATATGGTCCTTTTCAGTTTTAAAAATATATAAGATGATGGAAGGAGAACTGACTCTGGGTGGTGAGCATACAATGTGATATATAGATGATGTATTACAGAATTGTACACTTGAAACCTATGTTATTTTACCATTATCACCTCAATAAATTTAATTTTTTAAAAATATGTGATCAAAAATGGGCCAGGTCAGCCCCCGGCTCATCAGTAATCTTTCCCTAATAATCACATTAAGATTTCAGTGCAAGTAGAACTAGTTAGGTGATTACTTTCTGTCCTGAATCTAATTAGCAGTATTGAAACTCTTGAGTTTTCCATGGGAGCCTTTCATCAGAAATCACATCCTCTCCCCTAATGTGACAGTGAACTGCTGTGGCAACACTGACATGGAATGAGAGTATTTGTGTGTCTGCAGGAAAATAAGGGAACTTGTGAAAAGGGGTTGGCACTGAGTTGAATAGGCTAATGGCCTAATATAACAGAGCCAGGGCAGTTTAGAAAAATTAATTTCACAGAAATACAAAGTTAATATGCAATGCTACACTTAAAGGGAGCAATGTAGGACATTTGAAAGAGTTTTTGATTGGAGAGGAGCATCACCCCAGGCAATAACAAAGCAGGAAGTATGAGGTTTGAGGACTGGAAAACTACACCTTAAGGACTAAAGGACTGAAGAGAATATGTTTGAGAAAATTTTTCATGAGTCTTGAGTTTTAAGTAATAACAATAAGATAATCCAAACACTACTACATGAAAATATATAAATGGTTATTCATCATACAGTACAATAGGAAATGAGAGGATTATGAGCTGCCCGAGTGTGTGTGTGTGTATCTTAAATACTTCAAATGCCATTCTTTCGTGCTTTGCTAGTTGGGAGGAAAAAAAATCTGTGAGTTAAACCCTGAGAATGGGGACCACTCACTGACTGTTAGAAAGTGGCACACCACACCGTGGGGTCATTAGTAAGATATGGCAAAGATATAGTGTTTTATATAATGGCCCAAGTGGGCCAAATTGAAATCTAACGCAAGAAGTGAAGGAGAATTTATGTTTCTCAATAAATTCTCCCATGTTTATAGCTTCAAGCACATCCATATTACAATGTGAATTAGAGCGACATTTTTCAATTGCTTGATTAGTTGGACACATGTCTTACTAGATCTTATTGTGTCATGTTGTATTAGCATTGCGCTCTGTGCCATGGTTTTGATGGTCAAGATTTTAGATACTACTCCAAACCACAAGCCATGAAAAATCGATAAATTGGACTGTAGCAATATCAAAACTCTTACTCTTTGAAAGATGCTGTTAAGAGAATGAAAAGAAAAGCCACAACAAACAGGGAGAAATTACAGCTGACCTTTGAACAGTGCACGGGTTGTGGGTGCAGATAGCCTACAGTGGAAAATCCATACATAACTTAGGGTGGTCCTCTGTACATGTGGATTTCCAACCACCAGTTGACCCTTGAACAATTCAGCTTTAAATTGCATGGGCCAATTGGAAAAGATCCGGACTCCTGCGGTTCAAACCCACATTGTTCAAAAGTCCACTGTATTTGCAAATCATATAACTTTTGATGGACCTGTATCCAGAATATATAAAGAACCCTTAAACTTAATAAACAAACAACCAATAAATAAAGGGCAAAGATCTGAGCAGACACTTGACCAAGGAAGATATACAGATGGCAAATAAGCATATGGAAAGATGCTCACATCATTAATCTTTGAAGAAATATAAATAAAAGCATAAGATACCACTACATACCTATTAGAATGACTAAACATTTCAAAAATATATATATACATTTAAAGTCTATAACGTGTTTTGAAATACATACTCGTAGAATGAAACACTACTCAACAATTAAAAAGGGAAACAAAAAACCATTCTGATTCATGCAACAACTTGGATGACTCTTAATTATATTTTTCTAAGTAAAATAAGCCAGACTCCAAAGGCAATACGTTGTATGACTCCATTTATATAACGTTCTAAATGGCAGAACTATAGGGCCAGGAAACAGTTATAATGGCTTCAGTTTATGATGATGTGTTTGCCTGCTCTTCCTGTTCTCTCAACCTAGAACATTTGGATCCTGCGTAGGACCAATGCCAGAACTTAGAACTGAGGGCATGTGATCTCCTGCTCTGACCTCATCTCTTAAGGTGCACTAGCCTACTGCAGCCATTTGTGTTTGTACATACACTTGAGGCAAATACTCCTTTAGCCTCACTCTGCTGTTATTGAGCCTCCTGTTCTAGGGAAGACACAAAATCAAGCTTTGCAATATATTTTTTAGAAAGGCCAGTATCTGGCATTTTACATATTACCATAATTATTTTCCTTCTTTTGGAGTAGAATATACTCTTCATAGGAATAGTGCCAGTGGTAGACCTGTAAAATCTCAGGCAGGAGGAAAAATATCAGAGAAAAGACCAAGTGCAAACTAATAAAGCGTAAAACACTGGCACCATAAAAAAAAAAAAACTGGAAAAGTATCATTAGTGTTGCAAATTATTGGAAGAGTAATTATTCCCAGGATATTTAGGTACTCGCTAGATCTTGCTTGCAAAAGACTGGCATAATGCAAGAAGGAGATAAAACTGTCAGTCCTCAGATGTTTGGGGTGGAGGATGGGGGTGGGAACAAAAGTTTGAACATGAGCTTAAACTAGTCTTACAAATAAATTCAATGACAATCCAAATGAAAATTGAACTGTGGGTATTTTGGGTGTGTATGTGATATAAGCATTTGAATGCATAGCACAGGTGACCTTGGATTGCTTTATTGAGAGGAAAAGGAGATTAATATTTTCCTCTCAGATACTGCAGGTAGTTGCTTTTTCAAATACAAAAGACCCAGAGACTGTGTATGTGGCTGGATGACATACTTATTAGAGGGATGGTCTGATCAGACTAATGTCATTTGGATGTAGAGGGTTCTCATTGTCTTTAGGGATATTGACACATGCTGAGATTAGGTCATCAGGGCACTCTCTAGATCTTCCTCTTTAAAGACAGCCAGAACATGAAGTCACACTCTGTGAGATCAGTGTCACCCAAACCACTCACACACCAACTCAGGGCACGAAAAGGTGAACCTCCTGGGCTGATTGGGTGGCATAATAATAAGGGAACTTATGACAGAATATATTTAAATTTAATTGTATTACAACATCCTTTTGGGTGGAAAAGCTATATTTTGAGGGTAGTCACATCTTGATCTTGGTTTTTCTCGTCTTAACCATTTTCCTAATTGTAAATTAGGGAAGTGATTTTTCTGGTTTCTGCAGTAATATAAGTGAATTTTTCATTAATTTCTACTGAACTAAAAGTATTCATATATTACCAGGAAAAACAACCTCTTTCTAAATATTGTATGTTCATGCGTCACATATTTCTGACATGTGTCTTCACTTAGCTCACAAATAGTTGTACCCTCCACGTTGTTTTCTGGCACTAGCATTGGGCATGTCCCAATGAAATTTCAGAGAACCAAACTGCATTATATGCCTGTTTGCTGGTGGTGGCTTGTGTACCATTGTTTTATAAACTAAGATGTTTGTTTCGCCTTTAAGCCTATGTTCTTCATTGGATTTCTTTAGGAATACACTAAATAGAAATTAGTAATATTTATACAGAGCGGGATGTCTTACATCATACTTCCATATACATTTTCTCTTTGAATTCTCTGGTTATCATCAGGAAGTTTTGATGGTATTTTTATTGTGGATAAGGAAACCAAAGCCTCTAGAAATAATTTGCACAAAATTATTTGGTCTATAACAGTAGGGCTGAGATTTGAGCCCAGATCAACTGATTCCAGAGTCCAAGCCTTTTCTACTATGCCAAGCTGCAAGTTTGTTCTACAAAAGGTTAGAGGTAATGTCAGGTCTAAGCTATCTGGTCCCCCAAATCATTTGATAACCGGTAGTCTAAATGGTAAGCAAAGCCCCATTTGGTGATGTTAGAAGAGAGCGAGAGGAACTGATTGTTAAAGATAGTAATTAATTACATTGTAATGAAGCGACCACTCTGAACAAGGATATTTCTGTAATTTGAATTATGGCATGAATGGTCTTCAGATGAAAGGAAAGTCAGTTCTATTTATATTAGCTTATAGCTTGGTAACTGTTATCATATCGGGTGGGGGTGGAGGGAAACAAGGGAAATAGTGCTGTGTTCTTGAAGCAATACCCAGTGAACAACAAAATTTTTTTTTTTTCTGTTTTACTACATATTACCTAGTGATAAAACATGACATTTAGACTTAAGCACTTTAAAGAATCCCTTGGGTTATGTTCAGGGCACAGAACAGCTGTATGTGTAATTAAATAAAGCTAATTTAAATAAATTATATTAAGCAGAAAAATCACTCAAAGTTTGCATTCATAAAAGTTTTTTTATGTAAAAAGTTGTCAGTGCTATTTCTCCAAACTCCATATTTTAGGAAATGGTGGGCTCTGGGACAAGAAATACATTTTAAAGTAGTAAAAATGGAGAGTTTTTTCCCCATCAGATTTAATATTGAAATTATAATTTCACTGATATTTTACACAAATGAATTGCAAAAGAATGTTTGCAATATAATTGTAATTGAAGGCACCAAGAAAGACAGTGAAATCGAATAAAAATATGTTTTTAGTTTCTTTTACTGCATACATTTTAAGCACAACACATGCATCTCAGAAATAATATTACTTTTTTTTTTAATAGAAGCTACGTTCCGAACACACTTTCACATCAGTGTTTCTGTGAGAATCTATATTCAAGAAACTGGTCAGTTATATTTGTTCCTGAGTTTGAAAAGGGGGATGTTGCTTTAGCAAAGCTAAGAATCTTTAGAGTTAAAATGAACATAGAACTAGCTTTAATGCTCCTGACTGTAAGAACATTATAATGTAATCATCAAGGGCTATGAAATTGTTTTCATCAAAAAGCTATAAGAACTCTTTCTGGGAACCAAGGTGAATTAAGATTTGACCTTTTAAAATATTGCCTTTCTTGACACACTCTCTCATAGATACTTGTTTTCAGCTTTCAGGAATGAAAGTGCATTGATCTTGTTTTTAGAAATCAGTCATAGGAGTAAACAGAAGGGTCTGTGATGTATGATCAAACCTGCTGATACTTCCTTGGGGAGCTCCAACGTTCCCAGATAGAGAACCAAGGAACCAGGGGTTCAGACAGAGAAACTGCTCCAGCCAGTCCCCATTTCACAAATGAATTTAACTCCAAGTTGGAATTTATTAGAACCCGATATAAAGAAATCTAGTATCTGGCCAATCTTTAATAAACGCATTTTTTCTGGCCTTCTGTATGACTAATCACCTCATTTGTCTCATTCCATTTTAAGATGCACTTAGGACAAGTGTTTAAAAAATGCACTTACATGTGAAGATGGAGAGATGCTTTTAGGTGATTTAACTTAATCTTGTTCTAGAGCCAATGGTTGGGGAAAACTTAAGGAACAGGAGAGCTTTAAGAAAAAATGTTCAAACTTCGAACGGGCTATCATCAGCTCTCAGTGTGATTTCATAGCAAGCATGGAAAAGGAAATTATTAATATTATGTGCTACACCTTTGTTAGTCATATTAAGTGCCATTGATATAAAATAAAGCAAATATAATAATTACCCACAAGGTGTTGATCAAAACACTCTTTTTTCCTGAATGCAAGTCACCCAAATTGACCTTTATGAAAAATTCTTTATTTTAGAAAGGATACATTACATTTACTGAACAATTATATCTGGTATGTCAGAAAGCTAAACATTTCATTTCAATTGAATAAAATATATATAATAAAAATGTATACATATAAAATACAAACCAAGTGCTTTCTTTATATTCTATACATTACAAATCAAGTCGTATGTGCCAAAAAATATGTATACAAGTAGACACTTTTGTCAATGTTGCTCAAACAGTAGTTTTCTGTAATCAGAAGTGTCTTGACACTGATGGTAACCACTTTGAGCACCTTTTGTAATTGCAGAAGTCAAACATGACTTGTATTCATCTTTTATTATCAGTATATATTAAGTATTACACAGTTAATACAGTTTTCCTTTCTTAAAATGCGTATACATTTTTTGGCACCCTCTGTATATGCTTTACATGTTTATGTCAAAAGTCATATCTACATATGACTCACCCTGAACATTTGATTTGTATCAAGTAAAGATGTTTTGCAAAGCTCAGAATTATTTGGTTAGATTTTGCATTTATAAAAAAACAGAATATAAAACAAAGCATTTTATTATTCTCTTCAAATTCCCCTCAATATGAATGAAAACTTGATTTCTACTTGCCCTTAAAATAGCCCCAACATTCTTCTAATTCTCTCCTGAGTTGTAATTTGCTCACTAAAGCAGAAAATAAGACATATCTTTTATTCACATTCTTCTGTGTTCAGAGCTAATTTTGTTTCCCCCATAGTGTTTGGGGCAAGTACTCCAAGGAAAATGAATTTATACTGTTTATTATTGACTGTAAGAACTCTAGCAATAATGATTTCACATTCCCATTTTGAAGGTATTTAAACCAATATTTGTTGGACACTTTTAGCCTAGTGTTCATTCCTTAGTTTGCATGTAATATATCCTTCTGCCTCTGGTAGATCTCCTTGGGAATTGGTTACATACTCCTTATGAATATAATATTACATCTTTTGGGAGATTTAATGAAAATTTTATTGATTATCTACAAATTACCCATATGTCATGATAAACAGACCAGTAAGTATCAAAGTCAATGTTTGAAAGTTTTTTTAACTGGTATAATCAATGCAACAATTCCAACTATGATCATTTACATCTAAGATATGCATGTTTCATCCTTTCTCTAAATGCCAAATATTTTTACAACCACATTTGTACAGTGATCAACATAAAAAAAATTATGTCTAATTTAGAAGCAAACTATTTTTCTTCCTAGAAAACAAAGCCTTTTAAGGTAAAATTATTTGTTGTTTTGTTATAATTGCAATAAACACCACAGCAAACTTAAACTAGTATGCCTCATCTATTTAACCTATACAATTAAGTCCTGTCAAAACAATTTTTGGTCTCAGGTTTAATCGATATATAATTGAACCAGCTTGCATTAAGAAAAGTCTTATCACAGGAATTTCATTTCCAAAAATAGGAAGAGAAATTCCCACCTGAATCCCCCCACCAGTAAAAAAAATGAACAATTATGGATAAAGTTATTAAAAATGTCATAAATGCATTAAGCTGGCAGGAAAGTAAGAAGTTCTCAGGCCAAAAAAAATTGTGCTGTAAGTGGGAACGAGTGGGAATCTTATCTGTAACTGGCTTTTGGCTCGTGCTCCTCTGCCTAAGATAAATTGGTGCTTCAATTTTCCACGACACCAGTGGTACAGGACATAGGAAACAAAACCAAAGGACTACCAACAGCAGTAAGCTTAACAGATAGTCCTCCTTGAAAACTGGGACCTTGCAAATGGTCCCTTTGTAAGAGTGAAGCAGAAATCAATCCATCTCCTGCAAGAATTCTCACAAAATGAACTTACCTGAAACTATGTGCTAAGCAAAAGGTGCGAAGAGTAACCACTAAAAACTAAGAACCAAAACATGACCATGAGGAGAGTTTAGAGCTGAAATTCACATAACTTTAGATCCCAAAAAAATCTCAAGGCAAAGTATAATTTAAAAAAATCTTAGACACCAGTGTCCCCAGCCACCTAAAAAAGCCAAATGCAAATTAGAGAAATTTACTTTCATTCCAAGAAATGCTAATGCTTATCCAGAACACACTAGTACATTTATATGATTTTTTACAGTTGGTGTTGCTTCTGATTTAGTCAGTAGCTCTTTAGGTTGTTTGATATCCAAGTCATACCAGTTGTTAATATTTTTAGTATTTTTAATATCAACCCTGTTAGAACTAGCATCTTTTTTGATTTCATAATGCCCATATCATAGCAGTTGCTAAACATCTTTAATTGTAACTCTGATCTCAACCTTAAAGAATTCTAAAAAAAATTAAAAATTTTTTAAAATCCAAGGAAATTGAGAGTTCATAGTAAGAAAAAAAGATAACCCAACAAAACTGAAAACAACACCTTCATAAAAAAGAAATGGCACAAACAAGAGTAGGCAAGAATAAATCTGAAAGCATTTTAGATATTGTAATATCAAATCCAGATAATGAGAAAACAATGTTAAATATGTACACAAAATAAAAGCTTGAAAATGCATGCAGAGAAAAAGAAACTATAAAGAAAGCCCAAGAAGAATTGGGGGAAAAAGACAACAAAAACAAACAAACAGAAGTGAAAAATACAATCATTGAAATTTAAAGTCATGTGAGTGACTTAGCAATAGATTAAACAAAGCAAAAAAAGAGAAATAGAAGGCTAGAAATCAGATTTGAAGAAATTATCTAGAATTCAGCACAGAGATATTAAGTAATGGAACATATGAGAGGTTAAGAGAAGTGGACGGTAGAGGAGAAGATTAACAAATATAAAGTTGGTTTATTGAAAAGATCAATAAAAATCAAATTATGGCAGCAATATTTGTAAAGAAAATTAAAGAAGGCAAAGATAAACTATAGCAGTATGGAAAAGGAAAACATAACTATGGATTCTGCAGACATTTTAAAAGGTAATAATTTGATATTATAGATAATTTTATGTCAAAAATATAAAAAACTTAATTGAAATAATAAAGTTCTTATATAACATAAAAACAAACTCAAGAAGAAATGAAAAAAAGTGAGACTGTGATCAAATACTTTTTTTACAAAGGAAAGTTTAAGCCCAGATGTCTTCATTTAGACAAATTCTATCAAATATTCAATAAATAAATAATTTCAATTGCAAACAAGCTACTTTAAAGTATAGAAAAGAAGAGCACTCCTTGTTTAATTTTATTAAGCTGGAATAACCATCATTTAAAAATCTATTTCTTCTTCATTTTTTCACAATGACATTTTTTGACAATGACAATATAAACAGACCACCTACAAATACCAGACATGCCAAAAAGAAGTATACAAGTGGACTCTTTGGTCAACATTCCTGAAGCAGTAGTTTGCTGTAATTAGAAGTGTCTGGACGCTGATTGTAACCACTTTTAGCACCTCTTGTAATTGCAGAAGTCATACATGACTTGTATTCATCTTTTGTTACTACTATATATTGAGTATTACAATTTTAATACAGTTTTCCTTTCTTAAAATGTGTATACACTTTTTGGCACCCTCGGTATGAGTGATAAAAATATAAAGAACTCCTACAAATCATTCAGCAAAATGTGAATAACAGTATGAAAATGGACTGTCTAATGGTTGCCTAAATTCTAACAACATTTAAAGAAGAATTATCACTAATTCTTCTTAAACTCTTTCAAAAAATAGGAGAGGAAGGAACACTTCCAAACTAATTTTGCATGGCCAGCATTGTCTGGATAAAAAACTGGACAAAGCCACTACAAAAAAAGAAAACTACAGACCAATATACTTGATGTGCATAAATGCAAAAATCTTCAATTAAAATATTAGCAAACTGAATTCAACAATATATTAAAAGAATTATTGATCAAGTGGGAATTATTCCTGGGATTCAAAGATGGGTCAACATCTGGAAATCAATCAATGTGATACAAAATTAACAAAATGTGGGATAACAGTCATATGTTCATCTAAATACATACAGAGAAACCATTTAACATTTTTCAGCATCCATTCATGATAAAAAATCTCAACAAAGTGAGTGTAGAGGGAATGTACCTCAACATAACAAAGTTCATATGTGACGAGCCCACAACTAACATCATAATGGTCAAAAACTGAAAGCTTTTCCTCTAAGATCAGGAGACATGGATGCTTTTCTTGCCACTTTCAGTCAACATAGTATTGGAAGTTCCAGCCAGAGTATTTAGGTAAGAAAAAGAAATAAAAGGCATCCCAATAGAAAGGGAATAAGTAAAACTGTCACCATTTACAGGTGGCATAATATTATATATAGAAAACCCTAAAGACTCCACGAAAAATTAGGATTAATAGATTCTGCAAAGTTGCAGAATACAAACTCAATAAACAAAATCTGTTGTTTCTACATACTAATAATGAACTATCAGAGAGAGAGAGAAATTAGGAAAACAATCCCATTTACAATTGCACCAAAAATAATAAAATATCAATGAATAAATTTAACCAAGGAGGTGAAAGATCTGTACATTGAAAACTGTAAGATACTGATGGAAAAAAATGAGGAAGAAAATAGTAAAGATATTCTGTGCTTATGGACTGGAAGTGTTAATATTGTTAAAATGTCCATATTACCCAAAGTAGTCTACACATGCACAAACAATCCCTATCAAAATTCCGTTGGCATTTTTTTTCACAGAAATCGTACATACAATCCTAAAATTTGTATGGAGCCCCAAAAAACCCCCAATAGCCAAAGCAATCTTGGGAAAGAATAAAGCTGAAGTGACAACATCCCCTGATTTCACTATATTACAAAGACATAGTAATCAAAAAAGTATGGCATTACCATAAAAACAGACGCATAGATCCATGGAACAGACTAGAGAGGCCAGAAGTAAACCTGTGTGTAAATGGTCAATTAGTTTACAACAGAGGAGCCAAGAACATACAATGGGGAAAGGAGCATCTCTTCAATAAATGGTGTTGAGCAAACTGGACAGCCACATGCAAAGAATGAAACTGGACCACTATCTTACACCATACACAAGCACTAACTCAAAATGGATTAAATACTTCGACATAAGACCTGATACCATAGAATTCCTAAAAGAAAACATAGTAGGCACTAAGCTCCTTAATATCAGTCTTGGTGATGATTTATTTTTATTTTTTTATCTGACACCAAAAGCAAAGGCAACAAAAGCAAAAATAAACAAGTGGGACTACATCAAACTAAAAAGCTTCTGCACAGGAAAGAAAATCATCAAAATGAAAAGGCATCCTACAAAATGGGAGAAAATATTTGCAAAATGGGGTTAATCTCTAAAATATATAAAGAATTCACATAACTCAATGGCAAAAAAATAAACAATCCAATTAAAAAATGGGAAGAAGATCAAATAGGCATTTTTCTTTCCAATTCAGATCTACAGATAGCCAATGGGTACATGAAAATATGCTCAACATCACTAATCCTCAGGGAAATGCAAATCAAAACCAAAATAAGTTATCACCTCACACCTGTTAGAATTACCGTTACGAAAAAGACAAGAAATAACAAGTGTTGGAAATAATAATAATAATAACAAGCTGGTAACCCTTGTGCATTGTTGGTGGGAATTGAAATTGGTGCAGCCACTATGGAAAACAGTATGGAGGTTTCTCAACAAATTAAAATCGAACTACCCGATGATCTAGCAATTCCACTTCTGGGTAATTATCCAAAAGAAATGAAATCACTATCTCAGAAAGCTATCTGCATACTTTTGTTCATTGCAGCATTATATACAATAACCAAGACTTGGAAACAAGCTAAGTATCCCTCAGTGGATCAATGTGTAAAGAAAATGTGGTTTATATAAGTCATGGAATATTATTCAGCCATACAATAAAAGAAAATCCTGCCATTTGTGACATCATGGATGGAACTTGAGTGCATTATACGAAGTGAAATAAGTCAGACAAAGAGAATTACCATGATCTCACTTATATGTGAAATCTGAAAAACAAACAAAACCCAGAAAACCTGAACTCCAAACTCATATATACAGAAAACAGATTGATAGGTGCAAGAGGTGGAGGGTGGGGGTTGGGCAAAATGGGTGAAAGTTGTCAAAAGGTACAACTTCCAGTTATAAAATAAATAAATCCTGGGATGTAATGTATAGCATGGTGACTATAGTTAATAATGCTGTACTGTATCATATTTGAAAATGGCTAAGAGAGTAGATTTTAATAGTTCTCATAAGAAAAAAATTCTGTAACTATGTATGGTGATAGATGTTAACTAGACTTATTGTGGTGATCATTTTGTAGTATATGCACATATTGAATCATTATGTTGTACCACCTGAAACTAATATAATGTTATATGTCAATTATGTCTCAATAAAAAATAATAAATAAATGGAATCTTACAGAATGTGATCTTTCAGAGTTGACTTTTTTTACTCAGCATAAGTCTCTGAAGTGTTCCCCAAATGTTACATGTATCAATACTTCATTCCTTTTTATTGCTGAGTAATATTCCATGGTATGATTGTACCACAGTTTGTTAAACATTTACCTGTTGAGGAACATATGGGGTATTTCCAGTTTGGAAAATAAAGCTGAAAATGAGCATTTGTATACATGATTTTGTGTGAACAAATATTTACATTTTTCTGGTACTAATGCCAGGGGTACATTTGCAGTTGAAAAATAAATCCATGATCCACTTAAGTTTTGAATAAGGAGTGAAGTTTGCATCAAGGGTTTTTGTTTTTGTTTTTTTGCCTATGGATGTTCATTTGCTCTAGTATCATTTGTTGAAAAGGCTATACTTCCTCCATTGAATTGCCCATTTATTAAATATCATTTGGGCAGACTTTTGTGAATGTAATTATGAGTTCTCTATCATATTTCATTGACCTACGGGTATGTGTCTGTCCTCCATAAATTTTATTGGATGAATTTTGGTAGTTTATTCTTTTTGAAAAATTGGCTCATTTTACCTAAATGTGTTGTACTGTTCCCTCATTTCCTTTTGATATCTGTAGATTCTGTAGTGATATCCCCTGTTTTATCCCTGCCATTGTGTCTTCTCTCTTTTTATATTTGTTGGTCTTTCTAGAAATTCATCAATTTTATTGATTTTCAAAGAACCACCTTTTTCATGATTTTCTCTATTGTTTTGATAGTTTAATCTTATTTACTCTTATCTTTGTTATTTCCTTCCTCCTTCTGCTTTGAGTTGGTTTTGCTCTTTTTCTAGAGTCTTGATGAGAACTCAAATTATTGATCTGAAATTTTCCCTCATATAACTTAAGCATTTGGTGTTATATCCACTCTTTGCCTTCTCTGTGTCCCACAAATTTTAATGTTTTATTTATTTCATAATAGTTCAATTAAATGAACACTCAGTTTTTTATTTCTGTTGAGACTTTCTCTTTGACCCATGATTACTTAGAAGTATGTGTTTTAGTTTCTAAGTGTTTGGAGATTTTCCTGTTAGCTTTCTTTTATTAATTCCTAGTTAGATTGCATTGTGGTCATATGATTTAAAGTCTTTTAAATTCACATGTTTTATAGACCAGGATATGGCCTATCTTGGTATATGTTCCTTTGGTACTTGAAAAATATGTCTTCTGCTCATATCGGGTATAGTGTTCAAAATATCTAGTATCTGGTGTTTATTCTTGGTTGATGTTGTTATTGAATTCTTCTACATCCTTGCTGATTTTCTGTCTAATTAATCTATAACTTGTTGAGTGATAGGTGTCAACATCTCCAACTATAATTGTGAGCCTATCTATTTCTTCCTTTAGATCCATTAGTTTTTGCTTTATATATATTGTAGTTTTGTTGTTTGGTACATACACATTTAGGATTGCTATGTCTTCTTGGTAGATTAACACTTTAATCATTATGTAATGTTCATCTCTGTCTCTAGTAATTTTACACGTTTTGAAGTTAACTTAATCTGATCTTAATATAGCCATTCCTTCTTTCCTTTGATTAATGTTTGCATGATGTTTCCTTTGTTCATCCTTTTATATCAATTTACCTATATCACTATATTTGATGAGTTTCTTGTGGACAGCATACGGATGAGTCAAATTTTTTAAATCACTCTGTCAATCTATCTCTTGATCGGTATATAGACCATTTACATTTCCTGTAATTATTGATATATTAGAGCTGTAGTTTTGATTTTATTTCTTGTTTTCTGTTTGTTCTCTTTTTCATTTTATTTTTCCCTTTTGTGCTACTTGAACATTTTTCTTAGAATTCCATTTTTATTTATCTTAGTGTTCTGGGGTGTATCTTTTTGTATAGCTTTTTTAATGGCTGCTCTAGGTATTACATTATATATGTACTCATATACATGTATGTATATACACCATTATCATCATCTACTGGTGTTAACACTTTACCAGTTTGAGTGTAATGTAGAATATTATCTCTTGTTTATAAATGTCTCAAATTTTTTCCTTTACATGGATTTAGGACCACAGAAGACAGTGTTATAATTTTTGTTTCAACACTCGTATACTTTAGAAAACTCAAGAAAAGGAAAATATGTTGTGTTTAACTGTATTTTACTTTTTCTGTTGTTCTTTCTTACTTACTGTTGTTCCAAGGTCCTTATTTTATCATTTTCCTTTTGTTTAGTGAACTTCATTTAGCTTTCACTTTGGGGTCATTATGCTGGCTACAAATTCTCTTACTTTTTCCTTCATGTAAAAATATTTTGATGTTCTTTCCATTCATGAAAAATGTTTTCACTAGTTATAGGATTCTGGACCGACAGTTCTTTGCATTCAGTGCTTTAAAAATGTATGCCACTTCCTTCTGGCCTTCATGGTTACTAATGAGAAAGCCACTGTTTTTTAAACTATTTTTTTCATTATTGTGCGGCAGACCCCAGAATTTCTGTTAATATTTTTCCATCTGTTTTCTCTGTGTTGCTCAGATCTGGGGGTAATTTATTAGTTTCAGGTGTACAAAACAATGTAATAGTTAGACATTTTACACCCCTCACAAAGTGATAACCCGCCCTGCCCCAATCTACTACCCCTCTGATATCCTATATAGCTGTTACAATTCCATTCACTCTATTCGCAATGCTGTACTGCACATCTTGTGACCATATATATATATATATATATATATATATATATATATATATTATTCAGCTTCAGCTTCAGGTGTGCACTGCAGTGGTCTGGCATCTACACCATCCATGAACTGGGCTCCCTAATAAGACAAGTAATTTTTTATTGTTCTATCTTCAAATCCACTGATTCTTTCCTCTGCCCACCCTCTGCTCTTCAGGCATCCACTGATTTTTATTTCAGTTACCATATTTTTCAATTCTAAAATTTCCATTTGGTTCTTTATATCGTCTCTTTCTTTGCTGAGTCTGCTTTTCATTTTATTCAAGCATGTGGATAATTGGTCATTGAAGCATTTTCATCTTGGCTGCTTTAACATCTTTTGCAGATAATTCTAACATCTTTATCATTTCAATGTTGGTGTCTCTTTTTTTCATTTTAATTGAGATTTATTTGGTTTGGGGCATGATGAGTACTTTTCTGTTGAAAGCTAGACATTTTAGGTATTATATTATGACACTATATGTCCTATTTAAATGTTTTGTTTTCTGGCTTTCTCTTACATTGCTTCAGTAGGTAAAGGGGAGGAGGTAGATGGGAGATGGGGGTAGAGGGGCTGCCTGATTACTGCCAAATGGGAATGGGAGTTCAGGATTCTTTCTTGGTTTCTGTTGTTGACACGTGGGGAACAGTCTGTGTTATGGCTGAACTTTCCACTAGTCCCACCCCCACCCCCCCCATTCTGTCCTGGCTGGAAGAAGTGCGAGTTCCTTGTTACTACTCCTCATGTGACTGACACCAGGGAAGGAGGGATAGCCTTGTCCATATCCATAGCCCTGGGTCATTGGGAAAGTCCTCAGTCTCCTTTTTGTCTCCTCCGACACCATCCCAGCAGGGAGACAAATGGCTATCTCGTTACAGCTGGGTGAGTGTAGAAATCTAGGTCCCCAATGTGGTCTCTACTGATACTATGGCATCAGAATTGGGGGCGAGTGGCTCAGTACCAGCCAGTGGGAATGAAAGTGTTAAATCTGTAGTTGGCCAATTCTGACACCACCCAGCAAGGGGGTTTGGCAACCTTAATAGAGTCTGGCCAAGGTGGAAGTCTAGGCTCCCCATAGACTTAACTTATGTCAGCATGAGTTGGGTCATGTTCTTTTCTGTGGTATTTGGCTGGAGTAGAGCAGGGATTTTCCAGAACTTTTCTGTCTTGCTAGGCTGGTTCTTTCCTGATCCTCTGCTAGAGACAACTGGATTTTGTTGGAACCTTTTTTTGTCTATACTTGTTGGCATTTCTGAGTCCCTAGGTTCTTCAGCTCCCAGTCTGGGATATCTGAGACAAAAAGAAAATCCAGGAATCTCTGCTTTATTGTGTCAGGGTTTCAAGATCTCTAATCACTCTACTGACTTCCCTCCAATTCTCTTCTTTCAGTGTTTTCTTGCCTTTGGTTTATATGAAATTTTCAGGGGTTTTAGTTGTACATAACAAAATAAGTAGGGAAAAGTATATCTACTGCATCTTTCTTGAGGCAGAAGTCTCATGAGACTTTTTATACATTGCATTTTTTATATATTGCATTTTTTTCTTAGAGGAATTTTTTTTTTTTTATGTTGGTTTGTAGCTATATTAACCACACTTATTTAAGCTTAAATCTGTGTTTCTGATTTCAGTGCTTACTGACACGGTTCCATGTTGTTCCCCTTATTTAAAGATTTCATTTTGACTCACTATTGGTGTCCTAAAGAGTAAAATTTCGAGGGATAATTTTAGGAAAGATATAAGAATGTTTACCACTTTCTTAGCTGTTTAGTATCTAAGAATATTTTTCTGTATCCTTCCTACATATACCACATGTCTATGTAGAATTTATAGGCTTCTAATTTTTCCTTCTATTCTCTGACCAAACTTTTTCAATATTTTCTGATGCCAACCTGATTATTATCTTAAGGTCACATGTTCTTTCTACTTAAACATTTATACCATGTTTCCCCCAAAATGAGACCTAGTCAGACCATTAGCTCTAATGCGTTTTTTGGAGCTAAATTAATATAAGACCTGGTCTTATTTTACTATAATATAAGACCCGTTCTATCATATAATATAATATAATATAATATAATATAATATAATATAATATAATATAATATAATATAATATAATACCGGGTCTTATATTGATTTTTGCTCCAAAAGGTGCATTAGAGCTGATAGGACCTATTTTCAGGGAAGCAGGGTAGAACTTTATTTTTATTGAACAATTTTTATTATACAGTTTACATGTAGAGTAATTTTTTTTTTTTTTTGCTATTTGTTAATATTTTTGATTGATAGCTTTGACTCTCTTTCCTGATCTGGAACGTTTGCTTTTAAATATGTAAATTTTTTGTTTTGTTTTTTTCTGGTCTTCCTATACTGATGTCCAAGCAAGTTTGTAAATTGCAGTGGTTGCTCTGAATAATTATCCCACTGGGCCCAGGAAACTTAGCCTTTGATCATATAGATTCCTCAGCTTTTCTCTCTCTGGCTATAAAAGTAGTGCAGTTTGCAAAGATTTGTTTAGATCACATTGGTTCATGTTTCCTATGAGGAAAGGAACAGGTCTTCTATGGCCATTGTACAAAAGACATCAATTACATTAAAACTCACCACGGAGAGATGAGACATGTTCCAATTCTCTGCTAAGAATAAATATAAATTCCTCCTGATCCCACTCTCTTCAATGTGATGAAAGCGGTGAGAGAATTTCTAAGTGAAATCAACTTTATAATTTCAGCAGAACGGGAAGTCTGAAGTCTGCTGCTTTCTGAGGTCTCTGGGCACCTCCTTGGTGGCCATTCAGAGCACAGGATGCATGTTCCCTCCGATATGCAGCTGCCAGGAAATAAGAGGTAAATCAAAGATGCTGTGTAGTAAGAAACATTGCTGCTTTTACAAACCCAGTTGTCATGTTCCTGGAAGAATAAGAAGACATCCCAAAGAGTTGTGGTATGTGTCAGCTAAATAATAGGAAAATCAGGGACACTAAATCCTGCTGTTTTGTTGTTTTCTATAACACCTCCACATTCGGATTGTGGACTGAGAACAAGGACCTGCACACCTGCACAAAGGGAAAAAGGGAATGTGTCACTTTATGCATGGAAATCAGGAGTTGCTATTCAAGTGGCATCAAGCTTCAGTTATGCCAGGTGAATTAATTCTAGAGGTCTGCTTTACAACCTACTGTCTGCCGTTGTTTCCATGGGAATCTAGGAGGTGTCCATGAAAATACTGTATTGTGCACTTAAATATTTGTTTAAAAGGTAGATCTCACGTTAAGTGATCTTACCTCAGTAAAAAATAAGAAAACGAAATGACATGCAAGTGTGGGAATAGCCGGGTGTTTTTGGCAGTGGTTGTACGGATGCATTCATAGACTGGTTCACACACTACTAACACCTAGATCTGTACTTCATGCCTTCCATTATTCTTTATTCTTTCCCACTGAATTCTGGAAGAATTTTTAAATTTTGTCTTCTGCTTTATAATTTGATTTTCTGCAGTATCCAAGCTGATGTACACTGCCATCCCCGATTTTTATTCTGTAGTCATTTTTAACCCCATGCAGTCTCTTGATCTAAGTTTTTTTCTCTTTTGTTTGAATGCTATGTTCTCTCAAATCACAAAAATAACATAAATCAAAAATTGTCCCCTTCTTTTTCTCAGTAAATCTGTAAATAGAGGCTATCTGTTCTGATTCTTGGTAATATTCCTCTTACTTGGAACTAGAATATTTTCTCCCTGGTCTGCTATATAACATTTCTACTTGCCTATCTTTATAGCAAGAGATCTACTGGCTTCTGGCTGAATTCGTCATTGAAATGGGTCTGACAAAGACTGATGTGGAATTCTAGCCAGTTCTTTCATATTTAGACAACAGAGAAGGGAAAATATAAATCTACGGTAAATTATCATTACCAACTCACAATACAGCAGCCTGAGGGAAGTGGAGCTGAAATCCTGGGCAGTCCCCTCAGAGATATGAGCCTCAATGTCATTCATTCTCTGTGTTCAGTGAACTGTCATGCTGAGTGCCAGCTCTCAGGATAACCAGTTTCTGTTTGGTAGGTTCCAAAGCCTGGTATGAGCTGCAGCCTGGCAAAGCCAGTGTCCCTTTCCCCCACAATGCTGTCATTCAGTTTATTATAGCTCATCCTCCAAGTGTAAATCCGAGAGTCACCCACATTCATAGGTGGCTTCTCAGAGTGCTAACTGATACAATGTTTTCAGTGAGGCCCGGGCCGGCCCCGTACCCACCTTTCCCCCCTGTCATCCATCTGACTAACGTGTTGTTAGTCGGGTTTAATCACTATCTTCTCACTTAGTTTCTTAGGTTGCTTTCTTCCAAGTAGGATTTCTGTTTCTCATAGAAATGGATTTTCAAGTTAGCCTTCTATATAGTCTTCTGTTATGTTGTGAATTGTTTCAGTAGAATCCACGTGGCCATTACTATTAAAATTACGACTTTCTACTCAGAATCTCAGGCAGAAATTCCTCCTATTAAATTCAACGCCAGTGTTGAACATCACCTTCAGAGCCTTAGTGCTGATGGGTTTTCTCTCCTTTTCCTTTTCTTAACCTTCTGGGCAGACTAAAATTCATCCCGCGACTTAAAAGCCAAGTGTGGCACCCTCAGAAACGAAGAGGCTTGTACCATTAAATGAATTGCTACAGTCATTATAGAAGATTAGTAATCATATTCATGCATTTCATTCATGCAATAAATATTTGTTCAACACCAAATTTTGGGTGAAAAATTATTTTTAACTCTATAGCCTCTTCCTTCAAAACATCGTGTGAGGTAAACAACAATTAAACACACACTATTAATGTAGTGTGTTATGAACAATAAAAGATGTGCTAGGAGCACCTAACTGGTGCTGTCATAATGCAGACCAGGAGAGATTTCTCAGAGGACTTAGTAATTGAATTTAAAAAAATGTAGATGTTGTTTAAAAGGGGCTGCTAGGTGGGGCTGGGAAGAGAAAATTGTAATTGCTGCCAGATCACCTTCTGCTGCATTACCATTCAGCACCTGTATTTACATCTTCCATCAGCATCACCATCAGACACCCACAATCCACATTCTCCCATGAGTGTCCCCATGCAGCATCGTATCTACATGGCCCATGATGAGCATCCACCATTCACACACCCTTATCTACATTCCCCCATCACTGAGCACAACTGGCTCAACCCTGATAAGTCAGTCAAAAGATTTAAAAAAAAAAGATGGCAAGTTTTCTTAGCCTCAGAGTGACAAGTGAAAACATAACAAGATCTGAAGAAAATTGTCCTCCTGCAGCTATCGTCTGTTTGTTTGTGTTTTTGTTTCTAGCATCGCTGTAGCTGGGAGCACTGGGGGAAGGGACTTCAAAATCAGATGAGTAGCGCACACTTGACACATCCCTATAGAAACTACTAAAACCCAGGGAAAGAAGCTCTGGCTGTGACTTACAGCAAGATAAATCTACAGTTGTTCTTTGCTTTTATAAATCCTCAGCACACTGACGGAGACAAGAATGAATTCTGTGAAAGGATACACAGGTGTGGGCTCAAACAGTCAACGGGCTGTCATGAATGAAGTGGGACTTTGGTTGAGCCATGGAAGGTCAATTTTAAGAGGCAGAGGAAAGGGGGATGCATCAGGTAAAAACCTTGACTTGTTCAGGAAAGAGTGAAGACAGGATTATAAATAAAAGGAAGGATTCAAATCATTGAAGACTATGACTGGAAACATGAGTCATTGCCAAATTGTACAGGATCTTAATTGTCACTTGGAGAAGTTTGAATTTTATCATTTTTTGAAAACGTTTGATATTTTTGAGAAAGACAACATGATTTAAAAATAAAATTTAGGGAAGGTTAATGTGACATGTGTGCATAGAGTGGCTAATTTAACAAAAATGACATAATAGGAGCATTTAAGATATTGATTACTCCCCCTGTTCTACTTTTTCCTCCCTTGGTCCAGCAGCACTATACCCCCCAGTTTCACCTTCACCTCTTTTTGTTTCTGTCCTTTCCCCCCGCCAAGTCTTCTTAGTGAACTCTTCCTTTCATTTGTTCTTTATTCACCATCTGTTCATTTAAGACAACTATTGTGATGCAGCCAGAAATGTGGTTTGGGGGTTAAAATAGTGAACAAAATAGTCATGGTTCCTGACTGCTGGGAGTGAAATAAAACATACGGCCTTGTTCAATCTTTGGTCCTTCTCTTGTTTCATTCCACTCCCTTACCACAATCCCATACACGCCCATGACTTTGATGACCCCTATTTCTATCCCTTATATGGTCCTTACTACTAAGCTTTAGACTTCAATTTCCACTTGTCCACTGTTTCTCTCCTGAATACTTTGCAGGTGCTCCCAACTGAGCGTGTCCCAAACCAAACTCATTCTCTTATCAACACTCTGCACACCAAACCCTTCCCATCCAGTGATCGCTCTTTAGGTTAAAACCACCACAACCCATCCACGTAATAGAGATTCTTCCTCCTTATTTAGTCCTCACGTGTAAGTGATCGCCAATCCTGTAGAGAACGGCTCCAAAATGGCTTTAGCATTAGCTCCATGTTCTTCATTGTGCTTGCTGCCACTTGAAGTTTTTGCCACCTCTGATTAGTTTATTTGGAGATTTGTTTTTTTTCCTTGCCTCTGATAGCTCACTTACTCCAACTCATATCCATATATTCCTTTATCCCAGTACAAACACTATACAGCTCTGCTTGTCACTTCCCTGTGTAAGTCCCTTTGCCACCTTGCTGGCTATCAAGATTCAAACAGCTTAAAATGGCATTCAAGAGCATTCAAATTCTGAATCCAACTGACCTTCCGTACGTCATCTCCACCTACTTCCTTCTGTTTCCCAGCCACAACCACTGCCCTGTGCATGTCTATGAGCTTCATCTTCATTCTGCTGGGAGAATCTATTCATCTTTCAAACACAGAGACATGGTCCTCAGTCCCATCCCCTAGACAGGATGAAACTTCCCTCCTCCTAGCTACCGTTTCCTCTCTCATAGCATGTACGGGGAAGTAACGAGGTGTTATGAGAAGAGCAGTGGGCTTTGGAGTTAGATAAACTTGGGGTTAGTTCAAATCATAGTCTCACACTTCAAAGACTGGGTGACTTAAGCAGGGTACTTAACCTCTCAGAGCCTCAGTTTCTCAAACGAGAACAGTGATAAAATATACCACATAACGCTGCGGAACAATATGTGCAAAGTGCTTAGCAGAAGCTTAACGTTTTTTCAAAATAAAATGTTATGATACTTTGCATATGTGTATGAAGCCCCAGTATGCGAATCTTAGATATCTTACTTAGCTCTCTCCCCACAGCACATGCATCTAATAGGTGCTCAGTGACATTTTTAATAAACAAATGAAAGCATTAAGCTGTTTTTGCAATGCTAAGATAAGCTAATTAAAAATAACTAAATAAGGATTTTCTAAGCAACATACATCCTGTTTTTCCATCCCTCGGAAAAATCTTTGAAAATTATATTCATAGATTTAGCTTCATCTAAAACACATAAGTACATAACTGTTTCCTTAGCTTTCTTTTGGTCCCTACTTCCCCTTTTATATCCTTCACTTAGCAACAATAATAGCGGTGTTCCAAACTCTACCTATAACCAAATAAATTCTGTGTGCTAAAATTCTAATGAGATTGGCCCCCATGTATTCACCTGGGTTTGACAGGACATGAAGAAGATATTATAAAGTCTTCTCAAAGCACATCATTTCCAGTCTTCTCAAAGCACATCGTTTCCAGTGGGTCTTGGTTCAAATAAAAAATGCCAGCTCTCCACTTCCCAGAGCTAAATAAAAACAGTGCAAACAACTGTCTATTGACAAGACCACACCAAAGCAGCCCCTTCTAAAGCCAAAAGATTCTGTGGCGAGTTGCTGTGACTTTTTAAAACAGTCCTAATGAGTTTATGTTTGCCTGGTTTTTCTTTTATTGCACATGGCGAGGATACCATTCATCCCTTTATTCACTATCTGTTGAATGGCTCCATATACTGAGAACTGTATAAATATTCTATATACATGTGCACAACACACTTTGTACTTTCCATCAATGTCGAAAGTTGAATTTAGCTTTTTCTATAAATCTGTCTCTAATTTTCATTCTTTCATTTCCCTCTTTATGTAAATAAAATAATTTAAACCCACAGAGGTTAGGAATGTTGACCTCGCGTGTGTAGTCACAGATGGTTGACTCCTTCATAATCTGTGATTTGAGTGATCTCATATGGTGCTGTGAAATGCTAGCCGGCATGTGTGTTTCCTTACCTTCCGGAAAGTAGAAACTCCAGCCTGCAGAAAAAGTCACAAATAATATCGTTTACTAATTGACCCCAATATGTACAAGATACTTGGGAATATCTATATTTATTAATCTTATGTTTTAAGCTCTTTTTCCAGGTACAGCTAAAACATAGTCTCTACTCTCACGGAGTTTATGGAGAAACATCCAACAAATCTTCATGTTCAAGAAGAAGTAAAACTGTTAGTGTAGTAACGGACAGGGACATGGCCCCATGGTAGTGTCTGAGAGGCCTGGACATTTAAGCTGGAAATCTGACTAATCTGGAAGGATAGTGAGAAGCTTCCTTGTGGAAGCATTGATAGATTAGAGCTATGAATGTTGTATAACTAAGCTGAACTAAATTTAGGGAAGAGAGGCAGTAGCTCCAGTGACGGAATAGCCTGCCCCACCACCCCATAAAATACAGCTGCTGGTGATACAGGTAGATAGTTTTAAAAGTTGTGCATTGTGATGTATATCTATTTTTACTGAGTATAATTAACGACATTCAGAAAACATTGATTTGATACAGGCTGGATATATTCAGTGAAGGAATAACCCTTGTTGTAAAGGGACCCTCTGAGATTTATGTCTCCAAGGAAACAAAAGAAAATAGTGGAAGAAACATTGGTGTTGGTATCAAACAGGCCTGGATTTGAATTTTGGCTTAGACACTTACTAGCTGAATGACCTTGAGGATGTTGTTGACCTTCTCTGAGTTCTACACCACAGGTTTATGTGGGGAAACTCAATGAATGAGCTGTGGTATGTACAGTATCAGGTATTCAGTAAATGTAACTGTCCTCAAAGAGTCATTTATTTAAATGATCCTCCTGTCCTAAGGGTTAGTGCTCCTTTGTGTTTTGTTGTTTGCATAGCGTTAATGATCTTGAATTCATTAGTTCGGCATATAATTGTCTGTGATAATTATTTAAGGGTGTGAACAGATTAATTTATTTATGCTGTTCCACTTTCACATGTAAGTGGTTCTAATCCTCATTAACCTTCTTCAGGGGCCTTTATGAGTATTCTTTCTATCAATTAAAATATGATAATAGATGATCCCTTTATTATTGTCCTTTTTTCAGTTTAAGTTTCCTCGCAGGAAATAGTTGGCGGCCAAGGACTCAATCTTATACCTCATCATAGCCGAACTGCCTAGCAGAATGTCCCCCCAATAACAGGACCTCCATAAATACTGACTCATGAGAATGATAGACGAGATTAAGTAAAAAAGCTTTCCTATGTACAGCCACCTGGCCTCAGTATTTTCAGTATGGTATCTTTAGATGGGAAAGAATGTCACATGTCATAGTTATTTATATCAATGTAGAAATAGACTATTTTTTATCAAAAAAGGAAATGTAAACACAGAAAAGTAGAACCTAGACAAAGTTTGTGTAAGTATATGTGTTTGAGATGGGCCTGGAGAAGCATTAAAAAAGTAAAATTCTGTTGCACCTACATTAACATAATTTATTATGATATCTGGTTTTCTTTTTACTTTAGATATGCAGGTTGGCATTCACATAATAAATAATTATATATTTTTAGTAAAAGTAATACTTTAAAGTGTACTAAAGTTATTTGTTCATTAGGGCTCAAAAGGACATACTTTATAATTATAATCGTACAAACTCTAACTCTACAACTATAGGTAAACTATAACCCAACCAAATAAATTGATTTGGGGCCCTTTAAATTAATTAGAAAGTCTTTAATTCAGCACTAAAACATCATCAAATTTTTAATACTGTGGTTTTTAAGACTCGATGGCTAAAAAAAATGGCATCCAGTTAAAAGTAGAAATTTGCATTTAGGATTCCTGTAAAAGAAAATGATGGAATGCAACATGAGGGATATTGGATAAATGTCATGAATTCATATAGGTGACCATTGAATACCACCCTGACAGAAAGGCCTTCTGTTTACATGCACTGTTAACTGGCCAAGCTAACCCGTTTTATCATGATAGTGATTTAAAGCTGATTCCACTACAAGAGTGGAAGGAAAGGAAATGAAGTTTTCAATACTTAGACTTGTTGACTTTAGAATTTAAAAAATAATCATCATACTTCCAAACTGTCTAACTGCTCATATTCTTTTTTTTTTTTTTTTTTCCAGGACTTACTTTATTGGGGAACAGTGTGTACTTCCAGGCCTTTTTTCCAAGTCAAGTTGTTGTCCTTTCAATCTTAGTTGTGGAGGGTGCCGTTCAGCTTCAAGTTGTTGTCCTTTGAGTCTTAGTTGTGGAGGGCGCAGCTCAGCTCCAGGTCCAGTTGCTGTTTTCTAGTTGCAGGGGGCGCAGCCCACCATCCCTTGCAGGAGTCGATCAGGCAACCTCGTGGTTGAGAGGATGTGCTCCAACCAACTGAGCCATCCAGGTGCTCAGTGGCAGTTCAGTTCAAGGTGCCGTGTTCAATTTTAGTTGCAGGGGGCAGAGCCCACCATCCCTTGCGGGACTCGAGGAATTGAACTGGCAACCTTGTGGTTGAGAGCCCACTGGCCCATGTGGGAATCGAACCGGCAGCCTTTGGAGTTAGGAGCATGGAGCTCTAACCACCTGAGCCACTGGGCCGGCCCTAACTGCCCATATTCTTAACACTAATCAATTGTCGGCACTTAGTGAATAATTATTAGTCATCAGAATCATGATCAGACTGGGTTCACTCTTGCTTTGAAAATGAAAGTTATGGTATATCTAGTAGACACATGTAATCTGTCTACCATATCCACGTATGCTCTTTAATGTGGCTTGACCCGCTGTGTACGTGAAAAAAGAAGCAAATAGAGAATGCTGATGTGTTTTTCAACCAAGGCGATTAAAGAGAACAGTGTTTATGCTTCACTGGATGATGGGATTATCTGTCATTCTATGTAGAAATATCTCATAACATATCTAATGAGTAGTGCATATTGAAGGTTTATCTCACATTCTCATCCCTGAAATGCACAACACTGCCTGAGTCAAGTATGTCTGCATTAGAGGAGGTATTGGTTTGATGGGATGTTTCTCCATGATTTCAAGTAGACCTATATGGATATATTTCTTTTTAGTTCAAATGCTTGATGTTCTGGAACCTTTGGGACACACGAAAAAAAAGAACCTATAGTAGTAGCTTTCTGTTTTGCAACTTTATCATTTCAATTTGAATCTCTTGAATAAATAAGCCTTGAATTTCTTTGAATTTATAATCAATTTTTTTTCTCTCCTGTTATTTCCAATCCCATCCCTTAGGCCAATCCCATCCCTAAGGAGTGTGTTATTTCATTTCTCACATATTTTACATCAAAATGCATTTGATCTCCTAAGGATCTTAGTGCAATGACTTATACCCTGCCCTCTCTTCAAACTTAAATCTCTCCTTCTTCACTGATACCTTCAACAGTCTCTTCATACACGCACAATTTTCCACTTATCTTAAAAATATTTCAAAATTTCTTCATCTTGTTAACCTTCTTGTGATTCTCCTTACTTTCAGGTCTCAAATTTATAATTTCTATCCACTACTCACATTTTCTCAGCCTCCATTACTTACCAAGTCTTTGTAATTCTGCTTCTATGCTCTATAAAATCACCAATGGTACATTTCATGTCAAATTAAGTGACCTCTTCTTAGTGATTTCTCTATGGATTTAGATGTTTTTCTATCGTCTTCTCATTCTTGAATTTTTCCAGATTTTATTTCCATAGCTATGCAAACTACTGAGTCTCTTCCCTATTTGTATCATTTTCTACCCTATAATTAAAAAAAAAAAAAAATCCCAACAGTTCAGTTCTTGGATAACCTCTGATCTGATCTCTAGGTGTAGAAAAAAATAAACTACTCCAGCCTCATTGCTTCAACCATTATCTCCTTGAGGGTGATTCCCAGAAATTTTCAGTTTATCATAAGTAAACCTCTTATCTGAAATTTATACCATTATCTCCAACATGTTGCAACATATATACACTTTATTTTTTGCTTAATCCCAATATGCAAGTGTTAATTTTAAAGGCTGGCACATGATTGCTATTCAGTTTTGCTAAGTATAGGTAAATGAATAAGTAAATAAATCCTAAGAGATGTCCAAATGTTTCCAGATTCCACTCTTATTCATTAGGGAGATTTTATTATTAATAATCTTTTCAGTTCCTATTGTCACCCTTTTAGTTCCTGTCTCCATTATTTTTTTGCCTTATTAAGATAGTCTCCTATAAAGTTACCTCTATTTCTCTTTGCTCCAAAACAGCCTACGTATTATTTCCACTTGACTCTTCCAAAATGTAAATTTAATTATATCACATCCATACTGATAAATCTCCATGTCTCCTACTACTCAAAGGACTTAACCTGGCACATACGGTCCTCCTCAGTATGAACTCACCATTAAAGTTAGATTAAATGATTTATGCATTTATAAATATAGTGGGTGTGCTAAATTGTCTTCTACAAGGTGTGATGAAACAATACAGTGAATGTTTAAATTAAAAAATTGATTACACTAAAAGATACATTGCCATTAATCCCCCTCAAAATTCTCCCCACTTCAAACACACTTATCCCATCGTTCTTGCCACTTTCTGAAGCAGTTCTGGAAGTCCTCTTTTGTGAGTGTCTTTAGTTGTGCTGTTGTGGCTGCCTTGATGTCCTGAATCATCTTGACTTTGGGAAAGAGCCAGAATCACACAGTGCCAGATCTGGTGAATAAGGTGGATGAGGACACACCGTAATGTTTTTATTGGACAGAAATTGCCATATACCAGAAGCGATGTGTGACACAGAGCATTGTCATGATGGAGGATGATTTATGGCACATTTTAAAACACTCCTTCTCTCAACCATAGCTCACACCTGACTGACTGAACCGAAGAAGTTGAAACTTGTCACACACTGTTACTAAGTTTCGACATTGAAGATCCCTGCCTTTCCATGGGATGGCACTTGGCAGCAGCATTCACCGTATTTTGTGATCACAATGGAAAGGCTCTGTGTCACACATCGCTTCTGGTATGGCAATTTCTGTCAAATAAAAACATTAAGATGTGTCCTCATCCACCTTATTCACTGAATCTGGCACTGTGCGACTTCAGGCTCTTCCCCAAAGTCAAAATGACCATGAAAGATAAATGTTTGTAATTGATTCAGGACATCGAGGCAGCCATGACAGCACAACTAAAGACACTCACAAAAGAGAACTCCCAGAACTGCTTCAGAAAATGGCAAGAATGATGGGATAAGTGTGTTCAAAGCAAGGGGAAGTATTTTGAGGGGGATTAATGGCAATGTGTCATTTACTGTTAATGAATTTTTATTTTATTTTAACATTCACTGTATTTTTTTTATGACACTTCATATAAGTGTTGCAACAATATTCCCATAAGATGTCTCCCCAAAAGAAATAAACTAGCAAGACATGAAAAAGACATGGAGGGACTTTAAAAACATAATATTAAGTGAAAGAAGCCAATCTGAAATGCTTGTGTCCTGTATGGTTCCAATTATATGACAATCTGGAAAAGGCAAAACTGTGGAAACAGTGAAAAGATCAGTTTTAGCCAAGGCTTTGGAGAAAGGAAGGATGAATAGGCAGAACACAGAAGATTTTTAGGGCAGAGAAACTATTCTGTCTGATAATGATGGGTACATGTCAATATACATTTGTCAAAACCCATAAAATGTACAAGAATGAACCTTAATATAAACTGTGCATTTTGAGTGATAATAATGCATTAATGGAGTTTATCTGTTGTAACAATAGCAGATAAACTCCATGGTATAGGATGTTATCAGTGGGGGAGGTTATGCATGTGTATAGGCAAGGGGTATATGGGAACTCTGTAATTTTTGCTCAGTTTTGCTATGAATCTAAAACTTCTCTAAAATATAAAGTCTATTTTTAAGTGTCTCTGCAAAGCCTCACCATAGAATGTATGATAAAATGTTAAAATTAGTGTCCATAGGGTAGATGAAAATGGTAACTCAGGGTAGTTATAATTGTCATTTTCTCTTAAGATGAATAAAATAACTTCACTTTCTGTGAACCCCATTCGCGTCCTTTGTTCACTTTTCTGTGGGGTCGTTGATTTTTCTTATCCATTTTGAAGAGTTCATTAATAGTTTTAAAACAAGTTTCACTGTTTCTTCTTGCTTTGTTCACATTCCTTTCCTTTTATTAAAAGGTTGTTATTTTGTTTTAAAGGTTTTTATTTAGTTACTCTTTTATATAGTACCTATCTTCTTCTGCCATAAACATTATTCAAATCAGTACATTTCATCTTCTACCCCTTCCCTTCTTTCTTTCACCATTCAGTTTCAGCCAGTTCTTTTCTTTAGTGTGTAGTTTCGTACTGCTAAGTACTTTTATTTAAATAAAGTTTATTGTTTGACTTATTGTGTTTAAAATATACCCTTTAACTCACAGGTATCATAGGTGATGAAATCAGTAAATTTACTCTACTTCCCACTTTTTTATCTTCCCTTCCCAATTTTGACATTTGTAGTAGTTCTGCATTATCAGAGCACATGTTACTTACTTTTCTTTTCACTTCAGTCCCCATATCTGTTTGAATATTAGTTCTTTAGCTAAATAATTTCAGAGCTCACCAACAGTGAGGACTTTCACCAATTTCCCAGAGTATCTGTTACTTGGCTGAAGGAACAAGAATGGCCAAGTGGCAGAGAAATAAAAAGAAAGAAGGAAAGAAGGAAGGAAGGAAGGAAGGAAGGAAGGAAGGAAGGGAGGGAGGGAGGGAGGGAGGGAGGGAGGGAGGGAGGCAGGGAGGGAGGGAGGGAGGAAGGAAGGAAGGAAGGAAGGAAGAAAAAGCATAAGATACTTACCGCATGGCTAGAATCAAAAGTCTCTCTCTCTCCAAATCCCTAATACTGCCTGTGACACAAAGCAGGCATCCAATCAGTATATATCAACATAAACTATTGACCCTATAGGAAGGTTTCCAAAACAACAGGGCTGGTTGTTCCTTGTTTACTAAAATGTTCACTCACACACTCAACTACAGTCACAACATTTCTGATGATATTTTTGTGGACATCTTCTGCAGTAGGCTGAATCATGCCCCCCCCACCAAGATGTCCACTTTCTAATCCCAGAAATGTGTTAATATGTTACCTTATATGGTAAAATGGACTTTATGGATGTGATTAAATTAAGGCCCACTGAAATCATGGGAGATGATGATGATGATGATGATGATGATGATTGTTATCATTACTTTTAGCAGGATGTAGGAAGGTTAAAGTCAGAGAAGGCAATGTGATGATGAAAGCAGATGCTCCCATGAGCCGAGGAAAAATAGTATCCCATAGAAGCTGCAAAAAAGCAAGAAATGTATTTTCCCCTAGAGCTTCCAAGAGGACCACAGCTCTGTTCATCCTCTGACTGAAGCCCAAAGAGACTGATTTTGGACTTTTGTCCTCCAGAACTATAAGATCATAACTTTGTGTTGTTTGAAGCCACTAACTTTGTGGTAATTGGTTGCAGGAACAAAAGGAAATCAATACAGTTTTGTGTCCCTTGCCCCCAGGTACTACCCCCTTCATATGTCCATCTTTTCTCTTTCCTTCCTTTCTGGCATCCTTCACCACAGGCTTCACTTCTACCTATAGTTTGCTTCCTTATTGTCCCAAAGAGTTTAAGCAGATGCGTTTATCAATGGACACTTAAATTCTACACCTCTTCCCCACACCCCACAATTTTCACAGGATGCATCCTGTCAATTCCTGCCTGTTTGCATCTTTATCTGGAAACTTTTTTGTTTGTTTGTTTGGGTATTTTTTTGTTTTGTTTTTTGTTAGGCTCAATTTTACTGCTCATGGTTGGTAGACAAAACTGGAGGAGGGGTTTCTTCTTGTTGGGGTTTTTGTTTTGTTTTGTTTTTATCCTCGGGTTTTCCAGCAAGAGAAACGTCTTTGTACAATATCTCTCTTGAAATGAAAATTAAACACACATCTCTTTTCTCAGCAATAATGAGGAAGATGAAAGATCTACCTTTAAGGTAAAATAAGAGATCTGAAATGGATCTTATGGAAGCTTCCATAGCCCTTTCTTTCAAAATCCAAATGGTCTGAGTCAAAGAATAAATAGATTCAGGATCAAGCTGATATTAGGCAACTCAGTGAAAAAAAATAACCTTGTCAGAAATTGAAGCTTAAGGCCAAATTGTATTTTAATTCTCTGCTATGTTTGCCTTTTGTTGTTATTGAGATTTGGAAACTTCCTTAGGTAATATTTCTGATGGCTTCATAGCCCTTGTTTTCTCTTTTAATTCAAAACAATAATGAAGGGCAAATTTGGGAGTTGATGGGACTCAACATTCCAGCAGTAAAAAGATTGACACCATAATGTTCTCATCGGCTACTATCAACATCTCATTAAATGTCCCCAGTGAGCATCCTCATTCATAGCCGAAGTGGCCTTTGTGAGAGAATGCAATAAAAAGTATGTTGTTCTTCCTCACTTAAACTGAAATTCTATATCACTGTGACTCATTTTTCTTGATTGATCAATTAGTTCAAGGAAATACATACATAATTTTTGTGTATATTGAATTAGACACAGGATCAAAGACATGCAAATAAATGCATTTGGAAATGCTCTCCGATTTCTAACGTAACGCAGATGCCTGCTGAGGCCTCCTGCCCTTCAGAAATATGACTGAACTTGGCTTCAATCCCAAATCCATAGCCTGTGACCTAACCACAATTTTTCTAGCGTTCTGATTGAATTTTCACTCTTCCCTCTGCCCTCAGGTGATTCCATCCTCCTCAATCTGAACACAGACTACCCACCTATTGTCCACAGACCGTCTACTCGTCCCAATCATTCCATGTGCTTCGTAATTTAACTACAGATTTGATTGGGAGATCAGGGAGAGGTCATAATACAAAACATAAGGGCTTCTATTTTCCCCTGGTTCTGCCCCTTATTATTTTCTTTTTCTTTCTCGCCCTTTCCCTTTATCCAATGACTGTGTGTCCCTCCACCCCACCCCTCCTTCTCCTCTCCCAGGACAAGCCCAAGCTGCATTGTGATCCAGGCTTCCAGCCTGGTAGGTTTGTTGAGTAATTTCCTCCATTACTCTGTCCTTGAAAGAACTTCTGGTGTCCCTGAAAGGACCTCTGGTGGATACATTTGATTCTACCTCTTGCACAAAGTAACAGTGAATCAATCATTTATCTGTCGATGTAGGGTAGACATTTACCTTTTTATTTCCTCCCATCTAATTGCTGTTGAAGGCAAAGACATATATCTCAGGTCCCAGCTGTGGCATCTATTAACGATGAACCACAGTGGTGCAAAGCACTGGGTGGGGAATCGAAAGACCTGGCCCCATCATGGCCTTGCTTTTCACCTTGATTGTATAGCCTCTCAGAGTCTCAGAACTTCAGAAAGTAATTGAGAGGATGAAATTATCCCTTGAATGTGGAAATGATGTGAAAAGCACACAGTACCATACAGGTGTCTGTCGTGACTATTCCTGGGATGTTCATTTAGAGCAACAAACAGCCCATGTGTCTTTGAACACAGTTGTGAGGAGAAGACTCACAGTTTGCATTTGATAAGCTTCCCAGATTTAGCAACATCTTGGCTGCACGTTCGGCCAGGAAACAGTAAAGATCTGTTTTCTGGGGAGAGACTGAGGACTTCCTTCTCTCTTTAGGGCTCAAAATGGTGAGACTGTCCTTTCTGGGTGTTTTTGGTTTTTTTTTAAACAAGTCCACCCCCGCTCCAGATGGTATAAGGAAGCACAGTGACAGGACAAAATAACAAATAACAGCAATTACATTTTTTTTTCAAATATTCATCCATTTGTAAAGCAATTCAAGAGACTGGAAAATACTTGAGGACAGCTTCAAGGAGAAACAGGATCAGCGAAACATAGGCTATCATTGATTCAGGTGCAAGAAATAGTGAAGTGACATTTATTTATGCAGGGCTGGGATAAACTGTTCTGTTTTTGAGTCAGTTCTCCAACTCTCTTCAGCAAAGACCCACAGGAGGAAGGTTGAGAGGGTGGCAGCAGCTGGGTGAACACTCATTGAGTCGGGAAGAATGCCCTTCTCTGGGGCAGCAACCAGAAGGGGCAGAAAGGATGATGGCAGCTGACACAGAGTCCAGGAGGCAGTGACTCATTTTTGTCCCTGATCCTTTCTGCATGTATTTATGAGGAGTCAGTCATCCTGATAACCACCGTCATCTCTGTCCTGTCCCAAGGTCGTCGCTGAGCTCCTGGTGGCCAAACAACCTCTGTAACCCAATTCTTGCCGTCTTTCATTTCTCCTTAACATTTAACACTGATGACCACCACTTACCACTTCTTTGTGGAGCGCTCTCTCTCTCTCTCTCTCACTGGCCTCATTGTCGCCCTGTCTCTGAAGCCTTCTGCCCTGGCAACTCTTTGCAGGCCCACACTACCAAATAGAGATGGTGCCAAGGATTTTGCTGGGTTTTTTTTTTGTTTTGTTGTTTTTCTTTTTCATAACCCTCATGTCCTTGGAATCTTAGCTAACTCATGGTTTCAGTTATCAGTTTTATTGCTCTCAAACATTATAGCTTCAGCCTTAATTTCTCTTCCCATTTTGACCAGTTTCAGCTACATCTGTAACTGGATGTTTTATCAATATCCCCAACTCTCTCTTTAAAAAAATTACACTCATCCTCTCCTTCCTGAACTTTCTTCCCCATGTTCTCTGATTTGTTCATTGTTGCTATTCCAGCCATTTACCCTACCTGGGCCCCACCCACGCCCATATTCCCCCTCAACTAACATTTAAACTTTAGTTTTATCTCTGATCTCTTCCTTCTTCCCTCCCTCCCTCCTCTCTCTCTCTCTCCCTCACACCCTCTCTCTTTTACTAATCAGCTACCAAGACTTACCAATCTCAGTTCCTTTAACTGTTTCCCATGTCTTCATTTGAGCTGCTATTATCCCAGATAAGGTTCACTAACTCTCTAACATTTCCTTTTTGTTTGTAAAGTATTTTAATCTTAAAGAAAAATGTAAAGACAAAGCTAAGAAATAGCTGTGAAAACTACCCAGATATTACAATTATTGTTTTACATGTTAGTATGTAAAACATTGCGAATTGTCCCCTCATCTTCGTTACCATCACTACTATATATTCCCCCTCTCACCCTTCTCTGAAGTTATAACTGTTCTGAAATTGAAGAATATAATTTCTATGCCATAAATAAATATGGATACATTTATATGTTACAGGTTTGTGGGTTTTTAAAAATTTTTACAAATGGTATACTGTACATACCCTTTTGCAACTTGTTTTTTTATCAGTTTGTCAGTGTGCTTTTGAGACTAATCCATGAGGATTCATTCATTTTAATTAACATATCAATTTCATTGAGTTATTATACCACAATTTATTTATTACTGTATTGATTTATATTGTTCCCAGTTTTTCATTGATCCAATATATATTAAACAACACAACACTTTGTATAACTGTTAAAAAATTTTTAGGTTATATATCTGGAAATGGAATTACTGGGCATGTGCATCTTCAAATTGACTGGAAATTCTTACCAAATTTCCCTGTAAAGTTTTGTATCAAAATACACTTCCACCAACCAACACACAAAGATCTGACTCCCACATGTTTTTGTTAACACTTGATGCTATCGGGATTTCTATTTTTTGCTAATTTGATGAATGCAAAACTATCTGTTGCTTCAAATTACATTTGCATACATCCTGGTGAGATTAAACATCTTTTCATGTATTTATTGTTCATTTAGGTTTTCTTTTCCGTATATTATGCCTACATATCACTTGTTTATTTTGCTTTTGAGTCATTTTATTCTTTTATAGGATTTCTTAAATATTCTTATATCAGTCTTCTCTTGGTTATATGCAAATGAATTTCTATAGTTTATCTTATTTTTACAATGGCATGTGAAATCCTTCATGGCATAAAAAATATTAACTTTAGCGAGGCCAGATTTCTAAATTTTTCTTTTTATTTAGTTTCTGAATCTTGTTTAAGAAATATTTGTCTGTCTAAACATGTCCTCCTCTTTTTAAAACCAATTTTAAGTTTTGTCTGTTCTGTAGCACGGCTTGATAATAACACCTGTGTCATGTGATATGTATATGACAGGTACTGACATCTAGTAACATACATCTTTCAGTTGTATTTTCTTGGTTAGGATTTATCGATCTATTCTTGGACCTTTGGTTAAACCATTTGCTCTGATTATAAAATGTAAATTTTTCAATTAACTTTCACAAACTAGAGATTTTTACTGATACTGCATTAAATTTACAGAATAGTTCAGGGATAGTCACTATCTTTGCAAGTTGGATCTTCAGATCCATGAGCATGGTACATTCCTCCATTTGTTTAAGTCTTCTTTATCTCTCACAATAACGTTTTGTAGCTTTTAGTGTAGTGAAGTATAAAGTTTTGACATCATTTGTTAGATGTATTTCTATTTGATCTTTTGGATGCTGTTTTAAATTGTATCATTTTGTGTATTTTCAAAACTTGTCAGTGATATATAGAAATACAACTGATTCTTGTATTTTAACTTTATCCATAGTGACTTTTGTAGATTTATTTATTAATTCCAATAGTTTGTAGGCACAAAAGTGTTATCTGCAAATAATGGCCTTTTCCCCTTCTTTTCTAATTATTTTAATATTTGTCTTGCCTTAATGTACTGGCTGAGATCTTCAGCATAATATACAAATAGCTAATAATAGCAGATAGCTTTGTCTCTTCTTGATTTCAGGAGGAAAGATTCCCATAATTCATCAGGTTTTCTGTTGGTTTTTTGTTGGTTTTTTTGTAGTTACTCTTTATCGGTATAAGGGTTTTCCTTTTTTTTCTTGGTGTACCAAGAATTTTTATCGTGAATGAGTATTGAAGTTTGTCAAATGCTTTTCCCTCATCTACCAAGCTGATCATATTCACCTGTTAAGGTGATCAACTGAATTAATTATGAAATGGTAAGTCACCTTGTGTTCCTTATGAGTCTCACTTGGTACTAGTATATTATATCTCTGTATTAAATTTACTAATATGTGTATATTTCAAATTTTTGCATCAAAGTTCATGGCATGGATTAGCCTTTATTTTCATTTTTTTGTAATGTCCTTGTCATGTTTTATATCAAGTTTATTCTGGTTTCATAGAAAGAATTGGCAAGTGTTCCTTCTTTCTATGTTCTGCAGGAATTTGTATATGATGATATGATTTTTTTCCTCAAGTATATGGAACAACTCACCAATAAAGCCATCCGGTTGTGGAATTTCCCTTATGAGATGGTTTTAAATGATTTAATATATTTAGTATAAAAAGAACATTCAAAGTTTCTATTTCTTCTATTTCCCTAGAAATTTTTAAATTTCGTCAAAATTATTAAACTTACTGTCATGAGATTGCTTGCATCTTCCCATTATCTTTCTAATCAAATTTGTATCTGGAGAAGTGTCCAGTTTTTCTTTCCTGATATGATAATTTGCTATTTTATTTTTCTTGTTGATATTTTCAAAGAATCAACTTTTGGTTTTAATTACTTTATTTTATGTTTCTATGTTTTGATTTTTGCTCTTATTTTTATTTACCTCTTTCTGCTTTCTTTAGGTTTACTTGTAGGGTTCTTTTTTGTTAGCTTCTTAAGACAGAAGCTGAATTAACTTGGTTTTAGTCAGTATTCTTTCTAGGAAATACATTTAAGATTATAAATATTCCTGATGTCCCACAGTTTGAAAATAATTTATTTCAAATATTTTCTAAATTCCAATTTTGTTTGTTTGTTTGTTTTTGTTTTGGGGTTATTTAAAAGTGTATAATTTAATTGCTAAATAGTTTGGTATTTCTTTGTTGCTTTGACATCAATTTCTAGCTTGATTATCCTGTGGCTAAAGAACATGCTATAAATTATTTCAATTTTTAAAAATTTATTAAGGCTTTTCTGGCCCAGAATATGGTCATTTTTGGTACATAATACATGCATACTTGGAAAAGACTATGTTTTCGTCGTGATTTTGTACAGTGCATTGTGTTCATATTTTCTGTATCTTTATTGAATTTTGTGTTTTTATGTAAACTCAAATTTTAGACTCCTTTTTGGAATAAAACAGGCTGTTTACTGTTTACAGGTTGTATCTGAGCTGTAAAAATTGATGTTCTTGTAATTCCGATATTCCTTCCCCCATTCAATCCTGGCTGCCACACTCAGAAAGCAAACGCAAAAATATCTTTTTCGTGCATCTTTAGGGAAAACCTAGCAACAAACAGTAATTGCTCCAGGTCTATCAAATAGATGCATTTGAATTTGTTTCTTCTTATTCTGTCAGCTTTTGAGAGAGATATCTTAATATCACATTATAATTGTGGATTTATAATACTTCTCCTTTAGGTCTGTAAATTTTTAATTTTTATTACTTAAAGTTACCTGTTGGGTATATACAGATGTATAATTGTGTTATCTTCACTGTGGATTGAACCCATAATTATTATGAAATATTTATATTTATTTTTAGGTTTGCCTTAGTTTTCTATGACAGATATTACTATGGCTACAGAAACTATCTTTGGTTAGTGTTTGCAGAGTTAACATTTTCCCCCAACATGTTATTATATTTAGGATATGTTTCTTATAAGAAGCTTATATTAAATTTGGGTTTTGTAACCAGTCTGTCAGTCTTAGTCTTCAAATTGGATTGCATAGCCCATGTACACTTGATGAATTACAACTCTATTTGTGTTTAAAACTACAACTTAAATTTTTTTCCATATTTGCACCTCCCTCTCATTTTATTTTCCTCTTTGTTTTACTTTCTCTTCTGTTTTATTAACTGATAAGTGTCTTTATTATTTAATTTTTCCCTCTATTAACTATTTCATGCTACATTACTTTCCTATTCCTTTAATGGTTGCCTTATAACTTACAATATGAATATTTTACTTAATAAAATCTTACGGAAATTATTGCCTGACAACTTTCAAGAAAATTCTAGAGTTTTAGACCATATTAACTCCATTTACCTTTTCATATCTTTGTACTATTATAATACAGTTTAATTTTATGCATATTTTCCAGTTTTATTGAGAAATAACTGAAATACAACACTATGTAAGTTTAAGGTGTACAGCGTGATGGTTTGATTTACATATATTGTGAAATGATTACCACCATAGGTTTAGTTAACATCCATTACCTCATGTAGATATAATAAAAAGAAAATAAAACATCTCTCTTTGTGATAAGAACTCTTGGGATCTCATATTTTCTTGACAACTTTTCTATATACCATACATCAGTGTTAGCCATAGTCATCATGTTGTACATTACATCCCTAGTACTTATTTACATTATAATTAGAACTTTGTACTTTTTGACCTCCTTCCTCCAATTCTCCTTCCTTCCACCCCCTGGCTTCTGTAACCACAAATCTGATCTCTGTTTCTATGACTTTAGTGTATTTTGTTATGTTTTAGATTCCACATGTAAGTGAGATCATATAGTATTTGTCTTTCTCTGTCTGATTCATTTCACTAAGCATAATTCCTTCATGGTCCATTCATGTTGTTGCAAATGGTAGGATTTCCTTGTTTTTTTATGACTGGATAATATACCACAACTTCTTTATCCATTCATCTGTCAATGGACACTTACTTTGTGTCTATGTCTTGGGTACTGTAAATAATACTGTAATGAACATGGAAGTACAGATGTCTTTTCAAGTTAGTGATTTGTTTTGCTTTGGATAAATATGCAGAAGTGAAATTGCTGGGTCACATGGTCATTCATATTCAATATTTTGAGAACCTCTATACTGGTTTCCATATTGGCTGTACCAATTTACAGTTCACCAGCTGCAGAAGGTTCCCTTTTCTTCCACATTCATGTCAGCATTTGCTGTCTGCTGGCTTTTTGATTATGGCTATTCTTACAAGAGTAAGGTGATAACTCATAGTGGTTTTCATTTGCATTATCCTAATGAAGAGTGATGTTGAGCATCTTTTCCTGTACCTGTTGGTTATTTGTATGTCTTCTTTAGAAAAATATCTGTTCAGGTCCTTTGGCCATTTTTAATTGGATTATTATTAATATCTTGCTATTGAGTTGTATGATTTCTTTGTATATTTTTATCAGATATGTGGTTTGCAAATATTATTTCCTATTCCATAGTTCTCTTTTCATTTTGTTGATAGTTGTGTTTTGCTGTGCCACACATATTTTAAACACCCAAGATAATGTCCATTGTTTTGTATGAGCATAGGTACTAAACTTATGGACCTTGGGTTCAGAGAGGATTTTATAAATTTGATCTCAAAGGGAAGGGAAGTAAAAGAAAAACTAAATGAATGGAACTATATCAGACTAAAAAGCTTATACACAGCAAAATAAACCATCAACAAAACAAAGAAGATATTTGCAAACAACACCTCCAATAAGCGACTAATATCCAAAACATAGAAAGAACTCATACAACTCAACAACAACAAAACAAACAAACAATCTAATTTAAAAATGGGCAGAGGACTTGAACGGACACTTCTCCCAAGAATACCTACGATGGGCCAACAGATATATGTAAAGATGTTCAACTTCATTACGGTAGCTGTTAGGGAAATGCAAGTCAAAACCACAATGAGATACCACCTCATACCTGTTAAAATGGCTATTATCAACAAGAAAAGTAAGAACAAGTGTTTAAGAGGTTGTGGAGAAAAAGGAACCCTCATACACTACTGGTGGGATGTAAACTGGTACAGCCACTATGGAAAACAATATGGACATTTGTCAAAAAATTAATAGAATTACCATACGAACCAGCAATCCCTCTTCTAGGTATCTGTCCCAAAAATCTGAAAATATGATTAAACATATGCCATGTTTCCCTGAAAATAAGACCTACCCCAAAAATAAGCTCCAGTTAAGACCGTCAGCCAGGCAGACGCATTTAGTTCGTTATGATGATGTTCCAGAAGAAGATGACATGACTGTATTTGAATAAATGTAGATTGTTGTACATGAAAAAAACAAGACATCCTTTGAAAATATGTCCTAATGTATCTTTTGGAGCAAAAATAAATATAAGATCCGGCCTTACTTTCGGAGAAATATGGTGTGTACCCCTATGTTCATTGCAGCATTATTCACAGTAGTTAAGACATGGAAATAACCAAAGTGTCCTTTGATAGATGATCAAATAAAGAAGATGTGGTACATATACAATGGACTATTACTCAGCCATAAGAAAAGATGAAATAGTGTCATTTGCAACAACATGGATGGATCTTGAGATTATCATGCCAAGCAAAATAAGTTAGACAGAAAAAGCTGGGAACTATATGAGTTCATTCATATGTGGGATATAAAACTAAAAGCAACAAATGAATAAGAGAAACAAACAAAAACTCATAGACACAAACAATTTAGTGGTTACCAGAGGTAAGGGAGGAGGTAGGAGACGAAAAGGGGATCAAATATATGGTGATGGAAGAACTGACTCTGGGTGGTGAACACTCAATGCAATATATAGTAGATGATGTATTATAGAAATGTACACTTGAAACCTATATTATTTACTGTCACTCCAATAAATTTAATAAAGATAAAAAATATTAAAATAATCATTTATATTTACATTCATTTTCCCTTTTTCGGGGTTCTTCATTGTTACATTTCTGTCTGGTATCATCTTACTTCTAACTGAAACTCTCTTACAATTTATTTTATTGTAGGTCAGCTGGTGAATGGTTGTCTAACTTATGTTTGTTTAAAAATGTTATCATTATTGAAGGGATTCTTTTTCTTTGGTTATAAAATTCAAAGCTAGGAATTTTTCTCTCAGCACTTTAAAGATATCATTCTATGTTTTTCTCTGGCATCTATATAATTTATTGGAAAATCCAGCTTAAATCTTTTAATTGTTCTCTAAAGTTAATGTGGATTTTTATTTTATGACTTTAATATATCTTTTTATCTTTGATTTTCGCAGTTTGACTAATGTTCTATATGGGGTTTTCTTTACATTTATCCTTCTTGAGGCTTACAGAGCTTCTTGAATCTGCGGGTTGATGTTTTTAATCAGCACTGGAAAATACTGGTCATTATATCTTCAAAAAATGCTGAGCCATATTCTCTCTTTTCTCTTTTAGGACTTTACTTACATAATTTTAAAGATGTTTTCCTGTGCCTCACATGTGTCTTATGCATATGTCCTTTCCTTTTCTTTTTCTTTCTGTGCCTGAGTTTGTATATTTTCTACTAACCTGTCTTCCAGTTTGCTAATCTTATTCTTCATACATGTTTTTGATGAAGTGGTTTTTTTCCAAAGCCTTTGACTATTTTTAATGGGGTTAATTGTTTTCTCATTATTGAGTTTAGGGAATTCTTTTTACATGCTAGAAAGAAGATCTTTATAAAAAATGTGTTTTAAAAATAGTTTTTTTTTTTCCCTTTTCTCGCTTATCTTTTCATTCTTTAACAATGGCTTTCAAAGAAAAAAATTCTTTTTTTATTGAGGTATAATTGAGACACATTGTATTAGTTTCAGGTGTATAATATAATGATTTGATATTTGTATATATTTTGAAATGATCACACAGTCAATCTAGTTAAATCTGTCATCATACATAGTTACAGAATTTTTTCTTGTAATGAGTACTTTTAATATTTTCTCTCTTAGCAACCTTCAGTATACAATGCTCTGTTATTAACTATGGTTGCCATGCTGCACATTATATCCCCATAACTTATTTCCTCATAGCTGGAAGTTTGTACCTTTTGACCCTCTTCACCCATTTTGCCTATGCCCCCAATATCTGGAAACCACTAGTCTGTTCTCTGTATGTATGAGTTTGACTTTTATTCTTAATTTGATGAAAGCCCATTTACCATTTTTCTTATATGTATTATGTTTTGGTATCATATCCAAGAAATCTTCATCAAACCCAAGGTTACAAAGCTTTATTCCTTTCTTTTATTCTATGGGTTTTATAATTTTACATTTTATGTTCAGGTTTAAGATCTATTTTTGAGTTAATTTTTGTATATGCTGCAGAATATGAATCAAGGTTTACTTTTATCCACATGGATATCCAGTTGTTTCAGTACCATTTATTACACTAAATATTCTTCTCCATTGAATTGCCATTTCCCTTTTGTTGAAAGTCAATTGACTATATATGTGTGATTCAATTCTGCTGATGTACATGTCTGTTCTTTCATCAATACCACAATGTCTTGATTTCTGTATCTTTATGGTTTAAGTCTTGGAATCAGGTATTTGGAGATTCTCTAATGTCTCCCTGTTATCAATTTCTAATTGAATTTGTTATGGTTAAAAAAATACTTTGCAGGATTTCTATTATTTTAATTTTTCTCTATTTTCTTTCTTAGTCTAGAATTCCTTGGTTAAAGTTCCATGTGCACTTGAAAAGAATGTTTATTCTGTTGTTTTTGAGTAGAGTGTCCTATAAATGTCATTTAGATCAAATTAGTTCATTGTATCATTGACACTTATATCTTCGTTGATTTTCTGCCTTCTTGCTTTATAAACAAACATAAATTCTCCCATTATAATTGTGACCTTTTCTATTTCTCTTATTATTTTTAAGTGTTTACCTCATGTATTTTTAAGCACTGCTGTTAGGTGCATACACATGTTGGATTATTACATCTTCTTGGTACATTGGTCCATTACTATTAAATAACATTATTTTTTATCCCTCAAAGTATTCCTTTTTATGAAAAGAACTCTTTCTGATAACAGTATAGTTACTTTAGTTTTATTTTAGTTATTGTTTGGTTCATTTTATACCTTCCTTTGTCTTTTTACATGTCTACGTTTTTATAGCGGGTACTTGTAGATAGTATACATTTGAGTCTTTTAATTTAATTTAAATTATAAATTATGTATAAATTATAGTGGGTTTCTTGTTTATAGTATGAAGTTGGATCATTTATTTTTTATCCAATTGGAGAATCTTTGTCTTTAATGGATATACTTATAATATTTATATTGAATATAATTATTAATATTGTTAATAAAAATGGATCATTTTTCTAGTTATTTTCTATTTGTTTCATCTGTTCCTTGATATTTTCTTCCTGTTTTTCTGCCTTCAATTGGACAGAGTTCTTTATGATTTCACTTTTATCTTTACTATTAGTGTATCATTTATAGCTTCCTAAAAAGACATTCATCATTTCCCTAGAGTTTCTATATACACCTTTAATCACAGCGTACCTTCAATGATATACAATTTACTGTGTAGTTTAATGACCTTAAAATAGTGCATTCCTAGTGACTGACTTCTACCTTTTGTTCTATTGCTGCCATATAGATTTTTAAGATTGCTATATGCAATACACAGAATACTAACACACAGTACATTACTACTATTTTTGTTTTTGACAATTTTCTATTAGAGAAATTTAAATATGAAAATAAGATATATATATATATATATATATATATATATATATATTTATTTTTCCCATGCCATTTCCAGGGCTCTTCATTTCTTTTTGTAGATCTTAGTTTCTGTCTGCTATCATATTTCTTCTGCCTGAAGTAATTTATTTAACATTTCTTGTAGCACATGTATTCTGGTTGTAAATTCTCTCAGTTTTGAGTTCTCTAAGGACTTCTTTATTTCCCTTCCATCATTGAGAGATATTTTCATTGGGTATGTAAATTGAGGTTGACTTTTTTTGTTTTACATTTCAACTTTAAAGATCTTAATAAACTGTTTCTTACCTTTTATTGTTTCTAATGTTAAGTCTGATGTAATTCTTAACATTGTTTCTCTGGTTGTAGTATGACTTTTTTCCAGATGCTTTCAAGACTTTGTCTTTGGTTTTCAGCAGTTTGGTTGTCTGGGTACTTTCCTTTGGTATTTGTCCTGGTTGGTTTCCTCTGAACTTTTTGGAATTATGTTTTGGTATTTTTCATTAATTCTGAAAACTCTCAGCCATTATTTCTTTAAATGTTTTTCCCCCATTCTCTCTTTTCCTTCTGAGATTCCAGTGACACATATGTTACACTGTTTGATATTGTCCCACAGATATTGGATGCTCTACTTAGTTTTTTTTTTTTTATTATTATTCTTTTGTTCTATGTGCTTTGTTTGGGTAAATTCTTTTGATCTAGTTTCAATTCATGAATTCTTTTCTCACCTGTATCAAAGTTTTGGGGTTTTTTTTATGAGACCATCAGAGGTCTTTTCTCATTCCTGTTATTGTGTATTTCTACATTTCTATTTAATTTTTTCATATAGTTTTCCTCCCTCTGTAGAAACCCTCCATCTGGTCACATATGTTGTCTACCTTTTCCATTATTAATCTTATTTACACATTAATTATACTTATTTTAAATTCCTTGTGTACCAGTGCTAACATCTGGGTCATACTGGAGTCTGGTTCTGTTGATTTCCTTGACATTGTGTTACTTTTTGCTTCCCTCTTTATGTTTCTCATAATTCTTGTGTGAGGGCTAGACATCTTGTATTGCACAGTTGTAGCTGAGGTAAATAGTATTTTTGCCTGGAAATGGGTATTCATCTTCATTTGGTGTGGAGGTTGAATCAATGTTGCCATGACTTGACCTGGCTTTGGGTTGTCTTTTTGCTGTAGTCATCCTTAGTATACCTCAGGATTCAAATTCCTCTAGTGACACTGTGCTTAGGGTGAAAATGACTGCATTTTTTGAATATTTTTATTAATATTTCTGTTCCACAATCAGACTTAGGCGTTCCCTGTGACTTTGACTTTCTAATGCATTCAGGAAACGTTAAGATTTCATAAACTAGGTCATATGGTAATTCTATTCTTAATTTTTTGAGGAACCTCCACACTGCCTTCCATAGTGGCTGCACCAATCTACGTTCCCACCAACAGTGTATGAGGGTTCCTTTTTCTCCACAGCCTCTCCAACACTTGTTATTATTTGTCTTGTTGATGATAGTCATTCTAACTAGTGGGAGGTGATAGGTCATTGTGGTTTTTATTTGCATTTCTCTGATGATTAGTGATGTTGAGCATTTTTTTCATATGTCTATTTGCCATTTGTACGTCCTCTTTGGAGAAATGTCTATTTAGGTCCTCTGCCCATTTTTTAATTGGATTTTTTGTTTTTTTGTTGTTGAGTTGTATGAGTTTTTTATATATTTTGGATATTAACCCCTTATCAGAAGCACTGTTTGCAAAAATCTTCTCCCATTCGGTTGGTTGCCTTTTTATTTTTCTGATGATTTCTTTTGCTGTGCAGAAGCTTTTAAGTTTGATATAGTCCCATTCATTTATTTCAGCTTTTACTTCCCTTGCCTTTGAAGTCAAATTCATAAAATCCTCTTTGAACCCAAGGTCCATAAGTTTAGTACTTATGCTTTCTTCTATGCAGTTTATTGTTTCAGGTCTTATGTTTAGGCCTTTGATCCATTTTGAGTTAACTTTGGTACACAGTGACAGATAGCAGTCTAGTTTTATTCTTTTGCATGTGGCTTTCCATATTACCCAGCAATCCCTCTCCAGGGTATCTACCCAAAAGATCTGAAAACATTTATCTGTAAAGATATATGTGCTCCGGTGTTCATTGCAGCTTTATTTACAGTGGCCAAGACATAGAAACAACCAAAGTGTCCTTTAGTAGGTAATTGAATAAAGAAGATGTGGTACATATACACAAAGGAATACTATTCTGCCATAAGAAAAAAAAAAAAGAAAGGAAAGATGAAATAATTACAGTTTGCGACAACATGGATGGATCTTGAGATTATTATGCTAAGTGAAATAAGTCAGACAGAAAAAGTCAAGAACCATATGATTTCACTGATATGTGTGATATAAAACTGAAAACAACAAAGGAAAAAGACAAACAAATGAAGAAACAAAAACTCACAGACACAGACAATAGTTTAGTGGTTACCAGAGGGTATGGGGGGAGGGGTGATAGATAAGGGTAAGGGGGATCAAATATATGGTGATGGAAGGAGAACTGACTGGGTGGTGAACACACAATGTGATATATAGATGATATATTACAGAATTGTACACCTGAAACCTATGTAATTTTACTAACAATCGTCACCCCAATAAATTTTAATGAAAGAAAAAAAAAGATTTCATAAACTAGCCATCTTTTTGTTGTTGTTGTATGGGTAGTAGCAATATTCTTTTCAACTTCATCTTAAGAAGAATCTCTGAATTTTGATTTTAAGTTTCTCTCAGACTACAGTATTCTGACACAATGTTAAGAACAAAAAATTTCTGGAAGAGAAGGTACAGAACACTTTAAGAAAGATTGGAAAACGGATTTATAGGATGACTTTTGCACATTTTTTCTGGGTGGCCATAATTTTAACATATGCAACCACAATTTACTAGTATCTGGTAATAAAATTCAGCTGTTAACTAAAATTAATAGTAATGGCTAACATTTATCAAGTGTTTAAAATGTACAAGGCACAATGGAATGTGGTTTAGATCTCTCATATCATTTAATTATCTTACCACTACTATAAGATAGAAACTGATATGATTATGGTGTCCACCTTATTCTAGGGGAAACTGAGGTTCAGAAAGCAAGTGACCTGCCCAGTATCACACCACTAGAAAGTGTTCTGTCAAGTTCCAGAAACCACAGTCTTGAGCACTATGCTATTACTCTTTCCTTTTGGTGTTACTTTGTTTTTGTTTTTTCTCTTGGAGAAAGTGCTCTCCTTACCTGTTTTTCTATGCTCCTTTTTATTCTTTTCTTTTCTTTTTTTTTTTTTTTTTTTTGACATTTTTAAACAGCAAATTCTTAAGAGTTTAGCAAAGTATCCTATTACTAGTTTTAAATTTATTTTTCTGTTACAAAAGATTGATGAGTCGTCTACCTTTTAAACCTTGTGTATTATTTACTATATAATATAAAGTTGGTAAAAGTTTTGAGAATGGGATAGAGAAAAATTCTCTATTTTTATTCTGGAACTACCATGTTTATCTCTCAGTTTTAGGACAGTTGGTCTGCTCATAAATTCCATCACTCTCTTGCTGCTATTTCTGTCTAGCAAATTATTTCTTTATTCACGAGGCAATAAAAGGTCACTGGAAAGAAGAATATAATATTCACTCTCATAAAATAAAGTTAAACAGTATTTAGCATTTATATCTTTCCACTGTAGTAAACAAAATATGGTTTATTTGACTCAATGAAGACCTATGATACCAAAAAAGATAAATCTAATGATTTGTTTGAACACGGGAAGATAAATCTTGCACAGCATGCCCTCAACGATGACATGTTACCATCGTCCTAGTTCTCTGTAAAATTAGATAGAAAGGCAAAGCAGCCTTGGTTTCTTGTTCCAAGCCATCCAGATCCTAGTCCAGGGCTACAGTCTAAGGAAATCAACTGAATAAATGCAATTTATTTTGTTTGTTTGTTTACTTGCTTTACTTTTGTGCTACTTATTGAAATAAGATTGACACATGTTCTATATTTCCAAGAAAGCATAGGAAAAGAAAAGGCCAATTGTACTTTTTTACAAAGTTTCCTTTAATTTCAGTGAGTGTCTGAGAAAATGTGGAAATTTCTGACCTTTCTTCACAGATGTCAGGAGACAATTATTTTCTTTTTAATATATTTTTGAGACAGTCATATATATGGTTGAAAATTAGCAATTACAATATTAAAACTCACTTGGGAATTTAAATGTAAACTACTTACTTATGTTTATAAAAATTTCTATAAATTTTATTTATAAAAATTATGTTGCACAAAATTGGCTAAAGGAAATATTCCTTTATTGTTCCAATCGCTTTTGTTGCCGTAATTTAAAAAATGCAACTGAAATACAGTAAGTTTGTGTCTTTGAAAAATTCACATATCAAAATAATGGATTCTGTCTTATAAACTACATGGCTTTAGATATTTTCTGCAGAGTTCTTTTCAGTAGGAATAAAGTAATGGGGGAAAAAAGCAACAGAAACAAAGCTTTCAAACCATGAATAAATCAGCTTTTGCACTCTATTTATTGATCTAGACATTTCCAAAGGGTTCTGATGCTTTTCCATATAGTAAAAGTAAATCTAGTTTCAAAATGTGCTAATTTCTTCTAAAGTTATTTAAAAGGAAAATCCGAAAAGTCATCTAGTACCACTCCATTGCTTAAAGTCTTGTTTCCAATTTCTTTTTTACACATTCTGTTTTTCATTATCAAATAAAAATTTGTCTCATACTTTTTTAAGGCTTCTTTTTTATACGAAGGACTCCCTTTATTGAACAGCAGCAGAATGCAGCCTTTTCTTTTTATCTCTCTAATTAAAGCATTGCAACCTGAGGAAGCTTTCAGTTAGTTCTCAGTAAATGACACTTATTTTGGTCCCTTTTGGGATAGCAAGAAAAATGGTGAAGGGAACAGAAATATTCTGGTCCCCAAAATTAGATATAAACCCACTAATATGCAACCTACAGAGTCCTCAAGGTCTTTAGAATTGGCACTCAGCAATTGATTTTGTCATAAATCAACTTATTTTCACTCCATAGCTCAGCTGTGCTGAGATCATTTTTTTAAAGGAATTTAATAGTTCAAATTGTTCATGCCTTCTGGATCCTACATCTACATTTTGTTTCTTAACTGATTCTCTGAAATTTGAATCAAAGACCATATAGCCTGATATAACTCCAGTACTTAGTAGACTCCTAATTCTGGCTGCCATTGTGTATGCTTTTTTGCCCTCAGCTAAGCTTTATTTTATTTGGTCAACATGATTGTCTGGGATGATGAGGGATTTTGTTTGTTTGTTTGTTGTTTGTTTTGCTTTCAGTAGAAGAGTCTTATCCTGTATTAGCAAAGGCATAGGCAAGATCTTAATAATTGTACGAACCAATGCTTTTACATCTTTTCTTGTGTCTGGGTATCAATAGGCCATGTGTAATGGACACACTGACCCAATAATAGTTTAAAAAGATTTCTTTTGAGTTGCATTACCCCTAACAAATAATGTCAAGCAAACAGCATAATCAACTCGTGTAATGAGCATTCATAAATATTATGACTGTTTGAGTGTTTACGATATAATTAAGACGCAATTTCTCAAGAAATTTAGTTTTGAACATCTAGCCAGGCAGATGTTCACTGAGGCAATGTGTGTTTGGACGGCTCGTGTATACAATTCATGTCAGAATTTTACTATAATATGTGATAAAGGGTATCTACTTGTGAGAAAACCAAGGTAAATGGTAGCTATGTAGGAAGCACATCCATGAGAGTTTTTTTTACCTAAAAGAAAAGTGGTCAAGTTGACTTTACACAAGAGTGTGAGCCCTGGGTCGGAAAGTAATAATTTCACTTGAAAGAAGGCATTAAACTTAGCTGGGAAACTAAAATGACATTCCAACTCTGACACTAAGTGCCATGGATCTTCACCAATTCAATTTGACCTTTCTAGAGATTTCTTTCTTTTTCTTTTTTTTTTTAATTTCTCTGGATTGCATATCCATAAAATGACCAGAAGACTTTTTATCTCCAAGATCATGTCTAACTCCACAATCTAAAAAGAAAGGACCAACAGAAAAGAATCAGAGAATCTTTTCAGTACGGACTGACCAGATACCCCCTAACATAGGAAAAAATAATGCTTTCCTACTCTATAAGCAGCTTACCAAGACTGCCAAAATATAAAACTTTATTCCAGAAAATTTTAACTCTACAGCTATCTTTGGACAACACTAAAAATAATTTCAATCACCTCTTATCTGATAAATGTTTAGCATAGATTAGAAGCCATTTCTGGTACACAACATAGTAGAAGTAGCTAAGCAAGGCTCGTACTTGCATTTTATAAAAGTGTAGATTTGTAGAAAGAGTTTGAACTTTAAAATCAAATAGACTTGGGTTTAATTCTGGCTCCACCACTTTCTAATTGTGTACATCTGAGCAAGCTACTTACCCCTTCTAAATATGAGTTTGCTCATCTCTAAAGTGGATTTAATAATATCTATTTCAGAGAGAACCTAGGATCCAATGGAATAACATATGTAATTATCTAATGCTGTACCTACCATTCACTAGGTACTCAATAAACACTAATACTCTTTAAAAGAGTTAAAAATTGATACATTAAAAGTAGGCATTTTTATTTGACCCCTTACCACCTGGCAATTTTCTTATGGGTCAAAATGTGTTCTGCTGATAAAATAGAGGACATACAGAAAGAAATCAAACACAGTTGTAGAAATGAAGAAAACAATCCCATTAACAACACCATCAAAAAGAATAATATATTTAGAAATAAATTTAACCAAAGTGGTAAAAGTCTTGTACACTGAAAACTAAAAAATATTGATGGAATAAATTAGAGAAAGCAAAATAAATAGACATTCTGTGCTTGTGTATTGAAATATTTAATATTGTTAAAATGTCCATATTTCCCAAAGCAATGTACAGATTCATTGCAATCCCTATCAAAATCCCAATGGCATTTTTTATATAAATAAAAAAAGAAACCCTAAATTTCATATGGAAACACAACATGCCCCAAATAGCCAAAGCAGTCTTGAGAAAGAACAAAGATGGAGGAGTCACATTTCCTGATTTCTAAATATATTGCAGAGCTACAGTAATCAAAACAGTATGGTACTGGCATTAAAAAAAAAAAGATATATAAACCAGTGGAACAGAATCGACAGCCCATGCATGTATAGTCAACTTGATCTTTGAATACACAATAGACAAAGGATAGTCTCTTCCACAAACTGTGCTGGGAAAACTGGATATCCACCTACAAAAGAATGAAATTGGACCCTTATTTTATACCCCATAAAAAATTAATTCAAAATGGAAATGCAAATAAAAATCACAATGAGATACCACCTCACTCCTGTCAGAATGGCTATCATCAATAAATCAACAACAAGTGCTGGAAAAGATGTGGAGAAAAGGAAACCTTCATGCACTGTTGGTGGGTTTGCAATTTGGTGCAGACACTATGAAAAACATATGGACGGTCCTCAAAAAATAAAAAATTGAACTACTTTATGATGCAGAAATTCCACTCCTGGGTATTTATCCAAAGAAATCCAAAACACTAATTGGGAAAAATATATTCACCCCTATGTTTACTGCAGTGCTATTCACAATAGCCAAGATATGGAAACAACAAAAATGCCCATCAATAGATGATAAGATAAAGAAACTGTGGTACATTTATATGATGGAGTATTACTCTGCCATAAAAAAGAATGAAACCTAGAGAGTATTATGTTCAGTGAAATAAGTCAGACTGAGAAAGACAAATACCATATGATCTCACTTTTATGTGGAATCTAAAGAAGAGTATAAATGAGCAAATAAAATGGAAATAGACTCATAGATACAGAGAAAAAACTGGTGGTTTATAGATGGAAAGGGGGTTGGGGCGTAGTTGAGAAAGTGAAGAGATTAGAAAGTATAAATTGGTAGTTACAAAATAGTCACGAGGATATGAAATATACTATGGGGACTAAAATGATGTTGTAAAGACTTGTAGGGTGTCAGATGGGTACTGGCCTTATCAGGGGAATCACTTCATGGATTATATAAATGCCTAACAACTGTGCTGTACACCTGAAACTAATATAAAATAATATTGAATGGCAGCTCTAATTAAATATATGAGGTTGGACAATTAAGCTCGTGAACTTGTTGCGACAATATTGCTAATCTTTTTTTGATATCAGAGGGGTTAGTCATTATGAATTTGTACCAACTGGACAAACAGTTAACTGAGTTTACTATTTGGAAGTGCTGAAAAGGCTGCGTGAAAAAGTTAGCAGAAAACAACCTGAACTTTTCACCAACAATTCATGGCTCTTGCATCACGACAATGCACCAGCTGACATGGCACTGTCTGTGAGGGAGTTTTTAGCCAGTAAACAAATAACTGTATTGGAACAGCCTCCCAACTCACCTGATCTGGCCCCCAATGACTTCTTTTTTTTACCTGAAGATAAAAGAAATACTGTAAGGAAGACATTTGGATGACATTCAGGACATCAAGGGTAATACGATGACAGTTCTGATGGCCATTCCAGAAAAAGAGTTCCAAAATTGCTTTGAAGGGTGGACTAGGCACTGGTATTGGTGCATAGCTTCCCAAGGGGAGTACTTCACAGGTGACCATAGTGATATTCAGCAATGAGGTTGTAGCCCTTTTTCTAGGATGAGTTCATGAACTTAATTGTCTGACCTTGTGTGTGTGTGTGTGTGTGTGTGTGTTCACAGGATATAAAGTGCAGCATAGGGAATATAGTCAATGGTATTATAACATTAATAGCTATGCACGATGGCAGAGGCATAGTAGACTTGGGGGGATTATCATTTTGTGAAGAGTGTAAATGTAATCACTATGTTGTTTTGTACACTTGAAAGTAAAAGTAAAATAATAATAAAATTAACTCAAAAATGGGTAAAAAGACTTAACAACTGAAACTATAAAATTCCTAGAAGAAAACATAGAGGAAAACCTCATGACTTTGGTTTTGGCAATGATTTCTTGGATATGACACCAAAAGTTCAAGCAACAAAGGAAAATATAGGCAAGTGGGACTACATCAAACAGAAATCTTCTGCACAGGAAAGAAAACAATCAACAAAATTTTGACAACCTACAGAATGGGAGAAAATGTTTGTGTACCATGTATCTGATAAGTGGTTAATATACAAGGAACTCCTGCTACTCAACAGCAAAAAAAAAAGAGAAAAACCTGATTAAAAAATAGGCAAAGGTTTGAATGTATTTCTCCAAAGAAGACATGCAAATGACCACCAGATTTATGCAAAGGTATTCAATATCGCAAATCATCAGAGAAGAGGAAATCAAAACCACAATGAGTCATAAGGTAGTTCCATTTCCAGTTTTTGACTCATTGTGGTTTTGATTTGTACTTCTCTGAAGATTAGCAATGTTGAACATCTTTTCATAAAACTGGTGGCCGTTTGTATATCTTCTTTGGAGAAATACATTCAAATCTTTGCCTATTTTTTAATCAGGTGTTTTTCTTTCTTTTATTTTTGTAGTGAGTAGCAGGCGTTCAAAGACAAATACAATATGATCTCACTTATATGCGGAATCTAAAGAATAGAATAAATGAACAAACTAATCAGAAACAGTCTCAGAGATATAGAGGAAAAACTGAGGGTTGCTAGATGGGAGGGAGGGTGGGGATAAGGGGGAAGGTGAGGGGGTTAGAAAGCACTGTCAGTAACCACAAGATTGCCACAGGGATATGAATCTCAGTTTGGGGAATGTAATCAATAATGTTGTAAAGATTCTGTAGGGTATCCGATGGACACTTGTCTCATTAGAGAGACCACTTCAGGGACGGTGTAGATGTCTGATAACTGAGGTTTACACCTGAAGCTGAAACTGAATAATAATGAATGTCAACTATAATTATATATATATGTATATATATGTATGTATATATTCATATTCATATATATATATATTCACAAGAAGTGGAGTGCAGCATTAGGAATAGAGACAGTGGAAATGTAATGGCTGAATGTGATGTCAGAGGGGTAGTAGGTTGGGGGAGGCGGGTTATCACTTTGTGAGGGGTATAAATGATAAATGTCTAAACTATTACATTGTTTTGTACACCTGAAACAAATAAAAAAAAAAAAGGTACATTGGTAAATAAAAGGAAGCACTTACCTAAAAAAAAAAAAAAAAAACACAATGAGAAATCACCTCACCCTTGTTAGGATAGCTATCATTTAAAAAAAAAAAAGATAACAAATTTGACAAGAATGTGGAGAATTTGCAATCCTTGTACACTGTTGGTAGGACTGTAAAATGAGGCAGTGCTATGGATAGCACTATGGAGGGTCCTCAAAAATTTAAAAATAGAACCACCATATGATCCAGAAAGGGTACTTCTGGGTGTATGTCCAAATGAATTGAAACCAGGATATCAAAGAGATATTTGCACTCCCATGTTCACTGCAGCACTATTACAATAACCAAGATATAGCACTATTACAATAACCAAGATTACAAATGCCCATTTACAGATGAATGGATAAAGAAAATGTCGTGTACACAGGCAATGAAATATTACTCAGCCTTAAAAAGAAAGGAAACCCTGCCATATGCAACAACACGTTGTATCTGGAGGACATGACGCTCAGTGAAATAAACCAGTAAGAAGAGGCCTAATATTGCATGATTCCACTTCTGTGAGTGAGTAGAACTCATAGAAGCAGAGAGTAGCATGGTGGTTGCCAGGATTGCGCGGACAGTTCAGCAGGTAGAAAGTTTGAAGTTTCAGCTGCACAAAATAAATACGTTATAGAGATCTGCCATACACTGTTGTACCTTCAGCTAACAGTGCTATAGCGTGCACTTAAAATTTTGTCAAGAGGATAGATCGCATGTTAAGTGTTCTTGCCACAATAAAAAAGGAAAAAAAGAGGAAACTTATCCAGTCCTGTTGTACTCTACTTGTCCATGAATTAATAATAAAAAAAATCCTTTATGAATCTGTGATTTATTGTAAACACCCATGCACCTAAGCATCATACAGAAAACTCCACTTGGATATCCCACACAGAGGTCATTTCCTCCCCATACTTGTCAATCTCTCATCCATTCACAAGACTGGTTATCAGTCCCCTTGGAAGGAAGACTTTTGTAGTATCTTGATGCCACCTCATCAAACTTAGTGCCTCCTGAGAGACAGTGAATCAAAACATGCAGCTGTCTGTAGAACTGTAGGGGTTAGCAAGGGAGGCCACTCATGAAATTTCAATTTGCTGCTAACGTCTATTTGTGGTTTTCTGTAGAACTCTGTGAAAATATGTTGAGGTCACTAAAACGTAGTTTGCTCTATAATGTTTCTATCAGGTCGATACACGAGTATCATATGAACAGAGCATATAACGTCTTTCTGCCTGATTACATTTCAAAAGCTCCTTCATTCATGCCTGAGAAAACACAATTTTAACTAAGACCTACTGAAAGGTGCCTATTAACCCTGCTAATGGGTAAATGTAATTTTTGTCACTCAGTGTGTTTTGGGCTCGTATGTCAGAGAAAACTTGCGAATGAGGTTTATTCTAGCAGAAGAAATGTGTCCGGACTACTGATCTGCAGCAGCTCTGCGAGCATGCTATGTGGCACACGGCAGAGTGGCCTGAGTCCATTCTTGGGGTGGGGGGGTGTTCATAAAATTAAATCCCTCTATCTGAAAGACAATCTCTTAGGAGAGACTACTCTCTAGTGATGTTTGACCATCCCTAGACATGGCAAGGGCACAGATCTGTTTTGTCTGCAACCTTTTCAGCGAGTCCTCTGATTTCTCTGTCTCATGTAGAGGGTGCTTCTAGGACAGGCAGAGAATGAAGTGTACCAGTATGCCCCACGTAATATTGAGCTATTGAGCACACCATCAACCTTCATGCTTTCATTTGTGATCGTGATGGCATTGATAATGTTGGAGGAATTCATTAAGAGAAATTAGAGTACCCATGACTAAATGAAAGCTTCAGAGGAGGTGAAAAATAGAGCAAGAGAATATCGTAGGTCATCGAAGCAAGCTCCCTGTCTTCATTCAGACAGGGTGTTAGGATCTCCATATTATTAATGAGGCAATTCCCTTCTAAAGAGGTGAGATGAGGGTAGCCGGTTGGCTCAGTTGGTTAGAGTGTGGTGCTCATAACACCAACGACACCGGTTCAATTTCCACATGGGCCAGTGAGCTGCGCCTTCCACAACTACAGTGAAAAACAATGACTTCACTTGGAGCTGAGCTGCACCCTCCACAACTAGAATGGTAAGGGGGGTGGGGGTGGGAGATGAGGGTAAGGGGGATCAAATATAGGGTGATGGAAAGAGAACTGACTCTGGGTGATGAACACACAATGGGATTTATAGATGATGTAATACAGAATTGTACACCTGAAATCTATGTAATTTTACTAACAATTGTCACCCCAATAAATTTAAAAAATAAATTAAAAAAAGAAAACAATGACTTGTCTTGGAGCTGAGCTGCACCCTCCACAACTAGATTGAAAAAAGCAATGACTTGACTTGGAGCTGATGGGTCCTGGAAAAACACACTGTTCCCCAATATTCCCCAATAAAAATTTAAAAAAATAAAAAAGAGGTGAGATGACTTTTCCAAGGTCCACACAGAGTGAAGAAGTGAAAAGAAAAGTATGGACCCCTGGTTGTTACACTGCAGTATAGGCGCTTATTTGTTTAAGCAACAAATATTTTATTGAGTGCAGAATCCAAAAGAAATGATCACTATTGCATAATACGACAAAAAGAACAGTTTTCTTTCCTTTGGTAAACTTATATAAAGAGTTTGAAGACATAACTGAGGACAATCTCTGAAATACTAAATTGTTTCCTTAGTGCTTTATCCATTGTATTCTTTATAGCTGTTACAGTTCCACTGCCTCTATTCCTCATGCTGCACTCCACATCCTGTGACTAGACAGATGGACGATATAGATATAGATATACATATGTAACAGATATATATAAAATTATAGTTGACTTTCATTATTATTCATCTTCAGCTTCAGCTATACACTGCAGTAGCCACTGTATTTATAAATCAATCTTTACATATGGGAAGCATGTTTAATATTCATGTTATTTATTATGATATTTTAAGGGGTACATGGATTTCATGCCCTGGTTAATTAAGACTGAGGTTATTTTTTTTCATATAAATGGGAAAATCCTATGCCTTAAAAAAACGTATTAATGAAACTCTCATGTAACTACCACTAGGTTTTTTAGTGTAGTCACCATCCACAGTTTTACTGGATAAAAAGTAAGATATATTAGGTTGGTGCAAAAGTAATTGCGGTTTAAAAGGTTAAAAATAATTGCAAAAACCCCAATTACTTTTTCACCAACCTAATATAACTTACTGTGATTTAAAGCTTACATCACATTGACTTTTAATTTCTTTCATTAGAGTACTTCATTTAACAAACATTTATTGAACACATATGGGCAAGGCACACTGGGGAATACAAAAATGAATAAGGTCTCTATGGTCCATTCTTACCTTATCACTGAATTGCAAATACAAAAAAAAAAAAAAAAAAATCCGTAACAGAAGATAGGCTATAACAAGTGTCTAAAGGAGATAAAAACAAAGTGCTATGGAAACACAGGGCAAAGAAGCTGTATTGTTCCCCAGAGGGTCAGGGAAGATTTATGGAGGAGTGTCAACTGAGCTGAGCCTTGAAGCATGGATAAAATCTCATTAGAGGGACATCCCCCTCTAATGACTAAGGAAGGAGAGCCTGCACAGGAAATCATGGAGTAGGTCCTGTGCTTACTGGAAAGGAGGTTAGAACAGACTAGTGAGAAATAAGACTAGGAAAGCATATTATCATTGCCTGGAGATAATTCTCAGGTGTGTATTAAGGACTTTGACCTTTATAATACAAGCAGTGAGGAGTCACTGAAAATTACTTAGCAAAGAAGTGGCATGGTCAGAAGTTCCTTATGAACAACGGCCTGCAGCTATATGCCAAGCTGGAAGAGAATGACTGTGAGAAACGAGGTGGAGAGACTGTGATGCGTTAAGAGACATAAGGGGATTGAACAGGACTAAGGCCAATAAGAAAAAGAAAAAGAGCCTTGAGCATTCTGGTGGCAAGATGAAAGGCTGCATTCATGTTTGCACAATGCATGCCGTCAATGAACAAATATTCACTGAACAACTACTGAGTGGCATGTATTAAGTGATGAAAATAAAACAGTGAAAAAATAGCCTTTGCTTCTAGGAGCTTGCAGTCTAAGACAGCACAGAGATAAGTAAGCATGTAACAATAGCACAATAAAAATAAGAATAGTAAATATAAAGGAATGTTCCAGAATGGTAAACAGCATGTGAAAAGTTTAAAGGTGGGACAGAATAAGCCTGGAATATTTAAGGAGCTACAAGTAATTTGGCTTGCCTAACACTTGGAGTGTAAGGCAGCAAATTGAAAAAGATGACGGACGAGGTATAATAAGCAGGGACCAGGTAATAGTGGATCCACGATACCACATTGAGCGTCTTTACTCAACGCTGAGGCCAACAGGGAGAACAAGGGAGGGACATGACCTAGTTTCACTTGAGAAAGGTCAGGAAGAGGGGACAAGTGGGAAGAATTTTTTTAAAAATTGAAGAGGTGAAAGGAGAAAAGTCGGTGCTGCTGAGAAAATGATAAAAACCCAAAGGTTTTAACAATTAGGACTCAGATTTTTGAGAGAGCTGCTTCAAAGAACCACTGGGGCAAAATCTGGATTACAAAGAGTTTGAGAAGAGAAAGGAAGGTAGTTGGTGTCACATCATTTTTTAAGAAGGTAGGCAACCAAAAGGGAAAAGGCAGATCATTGTAAAAGAAGTAGCAGGATCTAGGAAAGCATTTCTTTTGTTCATAGAGAGTAAGGTTGTGAAAATTTTATCACAAGAATGGTAGAAGCTCAAAGAAGAGATTGAATCTGTATTCACTTGGAGGTCTCTGCCCTGAAAACTGAAAGCAACAAAGGAACAAGACAAACAAAGAAACAAAAGCTCATAAATACAGAACAGTTTAGTGGTTACCAGAGGGTAACCGGGGAGGGAAGGTGGTAGAAAAAGGTAAAAGGGGTCAAATATATGGTAATGGGAGGAGAACTGACTCTGGGTGGTGAACACACAATGTGATATATAGATGATGTATTATAGACTTGTACACTTGAAACAGATGTAATTTTACTAACCATTGTCACCCCAATAAATTTAATTTAAAAGCAAGAAGAGGTTGCAAAGTAGCTGGGAAGAAACACAAGTTGGAGCAAGGAAGGAACAGTATTAAGATGTAATAAATGAAATATATCGTGATAGAAAGAGAACTGACTCTGGGTGGTGAACACACAATGTGATATATATATATATATATATATATATATATATATATATATATATATATATATATATATATGATGTATTACAGAATTGTACACCTGAAACCTATGTAACTTTACTAATAATTGTCACCTCAATAAACTTAAAAAAAAGATGTAATAAGAAGGTATTGAAAATTTTCCCCCAAATCCTAAATCAGAAGCTAGAAAAGCCCTATCATGATTACCCATATTAGTTGAGGAGAAATTAAATAAATGTAAACTATTTTTCAGAAAGTCTTATACAGAAATCTATCACATCACATACAAGATTTGTTTAACGAGATCTTAGTGTTTATTGGAAGCCTACATAACTTTGCAGAGCCCATCTCCCAGTTTTAAAAAAAGGCGATTACAGATAGGAGTATTTAATTTTGGGGGGGTGGGGGTGGAGGGGGATCCTGCAGAAGGGGCATTGCACTTTTTCCTTTGAAGTTGATGAAAACCCATCCAAAAATGGTACGTAAGGTTTAGCTCATGGTTCCTGCTCTAATAGATTTAATTAGACAGCGAGTTGTCCTTGCCAGGACTCTCCTTTTGTACAGGATACAAAAGATGCTTCTTGCCAAGAAGAATAAGACAGCCAGCTGAGAGCGCAGCTGGAGGTCTGGACTGTCTGGCCTGGCTGTCAGGGATCAGATGTCCTTCCTTTGCACTGTCTATTCTTTAGCCAGGCAAGTACCCAACACTTGAAAAATGTTTTGATGGGAACACATCTATCTTAAAGGAGAATCCTTCCAACAACCGTATACTGGCTTAAGCATGGACTGTAAATAAACATTGCAGAAATTGTTGGGAACTAAGGAATAGTTTGGAAAAATCTAAATAAAATACCACAATTTGACTTCATTCATATTTGTCTCTCTTCTTGATATGTCTTCCTGATGCATGAATCTTGATGGAGAACCTGGCAACATACAAAGCCTGGACTATTCAGAAGGCAGACTGAAATAAAGGAGTTAATTGACTCTCCCAAGACACAAGGGCTCCAGTAGACAGACGTTTGTTCATTTGTTTGTTTGTTTTCAAAAAGACTCTGACTTTATCTGAGGAAAAAAGCATGAAAAAATAAGTTATCCGTATGCTATATTTCATTGAATCTAAAGCATACTTGATTGGATGGAACACATATCCCAATTTCAGATATGTTAAACACACAAAAAAAAAAACTGTCTTGGAACAAAAGAAATTCAGTATCTTGAGATGGTGAGATTGAGAGTAGACGAAATTAAACTTTTTTGTCTTAGTGTTTTCAGTAAGAAAGGAGACTATGTTGTCAGCTGAGAATGAGATGACCTTTGGATGTGTTGAGGGTTGAAAAGAGCAAGAAATGTTTAGAAACGCCATTGATGGAGATGATGAGGAATAAGAGAAAACATTTCCCACTGAAACTGCTCTTCCTCCTGATTATGAGATACTACGTTCTGCTCAAGCACGCATCTTAAAAATCTGGGGTTGTCTCCATTCTCCCTTTATTCATTTCCGTACCTTGCCAACCACAAAGTTCCAATAATTCTATATCCTAAACATTCATTCCCTGCTTTTGTCCCCCGGTGCAATTCCTTTCATGAAGGCCCTCCTCATTCCTGGCTTAAAGTATCGGTGTCCATCTCTTGGGTTAACCAGCCTCCAAGAGGCCTTCCATGTCCCCTGATGCCTGCTATTCACCCTGTGTAAGTGCCCTCTCACTCCCACGATGTATCAGGGTTGGTCGATGTGATCATTAGAACATGGCAGAAGTGACACTATGTCACTTCCAAGCCCGGATCATAAAAGACATTATAACTTGTACCTTGCTCTCTCTCTCTCTGGGATCACTCACTGTAGGGGAAGTCAGCTGTCAGGTCACAGGGACACTCTGGAAGCCCTTCCGCAGACACCCATGTGACAAAGAACCAAGGCCTCCGGGAAAACAGTAGGGAATTAAGATCTTCCAACAGGCATGTGCATGGAATAGGAATTAAGCCTTTAGACAACTGTAGCCCCAGCTCTATCTTTTTAAAACCACCTTATTAAAGTTTGATTGACATGCAATGCACACATTTAATGGACATGTTTAATACATGTGACTCAATGGGCTTGGGGATAAGTATACACTTGTGAAGAAACTATTATCACCATCAAGGCCATAAACATATCCATCACTTCCCAAAGATTCCTGCTGCCCCCTTTATTTATTTATTTGGGGTGTGTGTGTGTGTGTGTGTGTGTGTGTGTGTGTTAAGAACACTAGATCTACCCTCTTTGCAAGTTTTAAGCATACAATATATACAGTATTGTTGGCTATAGGTTGTGCTGGGTATTAGATACCCAGAACTTCCATAACTAAAACTCTGAACACTTTGACCTTCACCTCCCTAATTCCCCCTACTCCCACCCCCTGGTAACAGCCATTCTACTCTCTGTTTCTGTGAGTTTGACTAGTTTGGATTCCACATATAGTGAGATTATCTAGTATTTGTGTTTCTGTGTCTGGCTTATTTCATTTAGCATAATGTCCTCCAGGTCAATTCACATTCCTGCAAACGGGAAATTTCTTTTTAAAAGATGAATAATGTTTCATTATCATGTATATATCACATTTTCTTTTTTAATTTTTAATTTTTTCAGTTTTATTGAGCTGTAGTTGGCATATAACACTGTATAAGTTCAAGGTGTACAGCGTAATGACTTGACTTACATGCAAGGTGAAATGATTACCACAATACGTTTAGTTAATATCTGTCATCACCTATAGATACAAAAAATATGTTTTCTTGTGTTGAGAAGTTTTAGGATCTACTCTATTTGCAACATTCAACTGTACCATACAGTAGTGTTAAATACTATCATATTGTGTGTTACACACCAATGCTTATTTGTCTTATATCGTAAATTTGCACCTTTAAGCATCTTCCTCCAATTCTCCCACTCCCCACCCCATCTCTGGTAACCACAAATCTGATCTCTTTTTCTATGACATTTTTTCCTTTTAATATTCCACATATGTGAGATTATCTAGTATTGTCTTTCTCTGACTTATTTCACTTAACATAATGCCCTCAATGTCCATCTGTGTTGTTACAAATGACAGGGTTTCCTCTTTTTAATAGCCAAATAATACGCTCTGTGTGTGTGTGTGTGTGTGTGTGTGTGTGTGTGTGTGTGTGTATCACAACTTCTTTATCCATTTATCCGTTGATGGAATCTTTGGTTGTTTCCATGTCTTGATTATTGTAAATAAGGCTCAATGAACATGGAATGCAGATACTCTGTGAGATAGTGTTTTCATTTCTTTCCGATCCAGAAGTGGAATTTCTGATCATATGGTAGTTCTATTTTTAATTTTTTGAGGAACCTCTTATACTATTTTCCATAGTGCCTGTACCAATTTACATTGTCACCAATGATAGTACAAAAGGGTTCCTGTTTTTCCACATTCTCATCAGCATTTGATCTCTTGTCTTTTTGATGATAGCCATTCTAACAGGCATGAGGTGATATTTTACTTGGTGTTGATTTGATATTCCTAGTGTTTAGTGATGTTGAACACCTATACATGTAGCTATTGGCCTTTTGTGTATCTTCTTTGGAGAAAAACATTTATTCATGTCCTCACCCCCATTTTTTATCGAATTATCTGTTTTGATGCTGTTGAATTTTATGAGTTCTCATAGATTTTGGACATTAACTCCTTATCAGATATATGATTTGCAAAATATTTTTCCCATTCCGTAGCTTGTCTTTTTAATTTTTTGATCATTTCTTTTGCTATGAAGAAGTGTTTTAGTTTGATGTAGTCCCACTTATTTACTTTTTATTTTGTTGCTTGTACTTTAGGTGTCATAACCAAAAAAGGCATTGTCAAGCCCCATGTCAAGGAGCTTTTTTGTTTTCTTCTAGTTTTGTGGTTTCCAGTCTTACATTTAAGTCTTTAATACATTTTGAGTTAATTTTTTGTGAATGGGATACAATAGGGATCCAGTTTCATTCTTTTTCATGTGAATACCATTTTCCCAGCATCATTTATTGAAGAGACTGGCTTTTCTCTACTGAGTATTGTTCGTTCCTTTGTCAAATATTAGTTGGTTGTCTATACATGGGTTTATTCCTGGTCTCTCAATTTTGTTCCATTGGTCAAAGCTTCTGACTTATGCCAGTACTATATAGATTTGGTTACTGTAGCTTTCTAACATAGTTTTAAATCAAGGCATGTGATTTCTCCCATTTTGTTGTTCTTTCTCAGGATTGCTTTGGCTGTTTGGGGTCTTTTGTAGTTCCATATAAATTTTAGGATTATTTATCTACTTTTGTAAAAACTACCATTGGAATCCTGACAGGGATTGCATTGAATCCATAGATGGCTTTGGGTAGTATGGATATTTTAAGAATAATTCTTCCAATCCATGAACACAGAACACTTTTTCATTTATTTGTGTCTTCTTCAGTTGCTTTTGTCCTTATCTTAGAGTTTTCGTGTAGAGATTTTTCACCTCATTGGTTAAACACATTTCTAAGTAGTTTATTGTTTTTGACACTATTGTAAATGGAATTTTTTCTTTCTTTTTCATATAATTTGTTGTTAGCATATAGAAATACTACTGATTTTTGTATGGTAATTTTGTTTTCTGCAACTTTACTAAATTAATTAAATCTAACAGTTTTGTTGGTAGCATCTTTAGGATTTTGTACATAAAAAATCATGTCACCTGCTAAATAGACCCAGTTTTACTTCTTTCTTTCCAGTTCTAATGACTTATTTCTTTTTCTTACCTGCTAGCTCTGGCTAGGAATTCCAGTACTATACTGAATAGAATTGGTGAGAGGGGCATCTTGTATGGTTACTGATCTTAGAGGAAAAGTCAGTTTTTCACCATTGAGTATTATGTTAGCTGTGGGCTTATTCTATATAGCCTTTATTAGGTTGAGGTACGTTACTTTTCTACCTGATTTGTTAAGCGTTTTTACCATGAATGGATGTTGAATTTTGTCAAAGACTTTTTCTGCATCTATTGAGATGATTATTTTTTTATGTGAAATATCACATTGATTGATTTGTATATCTTGAAATATCCTTTCATGCCAGAGATAAATTCCACTTGACCATGGTGAGTGATCCTTTTAATGTGCTGCTGAATTCACTTGCTAGTATCTTATTGAGAATTTTTGCATCTACATTTATCAGAGATATTGGCCTGTATTTTCTTTTCTGGTAGTGTCCTTTTCTAGCTTTGATATGAGCATGATGCTGGCCTTGTAAAATGAGTTTGGAAGTTTCCTCTCTTATTTTTTGGAAGTTTGAAAATGATTGATATTAATTCTTCTTTAAATATTTGATAAAATTCACCGGTGAAAACATCTGTTTGGCATTTCTTCATTGGGAGATTTTTTTTTTTTTTTTTTTTTTTTTTTTTTTTTTTTTTACTGATTCATTCTTCTTACTAGTAATTAGACTCTTTAGAATTTGTATTTCTTCCTGATTCAGTCTTGCTAAGTTGTTTGTTCTCAGAATTTTTCCATTTCTTCTAGGTTATCCGGTTTGTTGGAGTACGGTTATTCACAATAGCCTCTTATGGCCCTTTGTAGTTCTGTGGTATCAGTTGTAATGTGTCCTTTTTCATTTATAATTTTGTTGATTAGGATTTCTCTCTTTTTTTTTTTTTTTTTCTTAGTCTAGCTAAAGTTTGGTCAATTTTATTTATCTTTTCAAAGAAACAACTCTTAGTTTTGTTAATTTTTTCTATTGTTTTGTGTTCTCTATTTCATTTATTTTCACTCTAAACTTATTTATTTCCTTCTACTAGCATTGGGCTTTGTTTGCTCTTCTTTTTCTAATTCCTTGAGGTGTAGAGTTGAGTTAGGTTGTTTGTTTAAAATCTTTCTTATTTCTTAATGCAGATGTTTATTGCTATGAACTTCTTAGAACTACGTTTGCTTCATCCAGTAAATTTAGATATGTGGTATTTCCATTTTCATTTGTTTCAAGATACTTTTCTATTTCTTCTTTAAATTCTTCTTCAATCCATTGGTTGTTCAGGAGAGTGTCATTTAACTTCCATGTATTCATGGGTTTTCTACCTGTTATTGATTTCTAGTTTCATGCCATTGTGGTCAGAGAAGAAACAATATAATTTCAACCTTCTTGAATTTCATAAGACTTGTTTTGGGATCTAACATACGGTCTATACTAGGAAATGCTGAGATCTTAGCACTGGTTGTTGCAGACTCCTCCCCACTTTTCCGTCAGAATCAGATTGCCAGTAATCGAGCCCCACAGATTCTCCTCTGATTTCCATAAATCAAGACTGAAGTGGGGACACACAAGAAGGTACCCATAATGCTGGAGGGTAGTGTTAGATGTCACCCCTGGCCTCTCTTTTTTCACTAGAGAAACCATAGCTCAGCGGAGACCCCTCAGTGTGGTGCTAGAACAGCCTGAGGTAGGAGCAATGTGATCCATGTGTAGCCATTCCTCTTACCCTTTTAATGCAGTCTGTCTTGGTCTCTATGCTACAAGGGATCCTTCAGTCTCACCTCAGTGTTCTAGAACTTTCTCAGTGTTGTCCATGAATAGTTTTTAGTTGTTCTTCTTGTAAGAGGGAGCAAAGTTGGGAACAACCTATGTCACCATCTTGGTAACATCACTCTTCTACATTTTCTTTATCCATTCATCTGTCAATGGACAGTTAAGTTGTTTTCATATACTGGCTACTATAATGATGGTGCAATGAATATGGGAGAGCTGGAATCTCTTCCAGATCCTTATTTCAATTCCTTTGGATAAATCCCCAGGAATGGGGTTGCTGGATCATATGGTTGTTCTATTTTTAACTTTTGGAGGAAACTCCATACTGTTTTCCATGGCAGCTGTACCAATTTACTTTTCCACTAACTGTGTACCAGGTTTCCCTTTCATCCATATGTTCACTAACACTTGTTGTCTTTCAGGGTTTTCATTTTTTGTAATAAATATCCTAACATGCATGAGGTGATAGCTCATTAGGTTTTGATTTACATTTTTTTGATGGTTAGTGATGTTCAGCACCTTTTTATATAACTTTTGGCCACTTGTATGTCTTCTCTGGACAAATGTTTGTTCAGGTCCTCTATCCATTTTTTAAACAGGTATTTGATTTTATTTGTTGTTTTGCAAAATATTGTGTATAACTTTCAGGTACTGTTGAAAGAATATTATTAAAAAGAATACGCATTTTCCAGCTCAATAAATAATTTTGCCAATACTTTTAGAATATCCTTTGTGTCCATTTCTAATCTTATCCCCTTTCTTTCCCCTCTGGGTTAAACACTATTTTATGTTGATTGTTCTCGTTTTTCTTTATAATTTTACTTCATACGTGTCTAACTCTAATCAAAATATTTTACTGGTTTTACCTAATTCTACACTCAAGTAAAGATCTATATTTCTGTGTATTTCTCTGTTTAACATAGGATTCGCGCATGCTGACAAAAGCTGTAGTTCATTTTCAGCTCTTCATAGTATTCCTTTGTTTGGATATTCCACAACATATTTACCAGGCTTCTTCTGTCATTAAGCATTGTGGTTTTGTTTTGCTTTGTGTTACTATTACACACCATGCACTTATGAACTGTCAGGATACAATACTCCATTAACCTCATCTGCATCAGTTGCTAAACATCTAGCAGCCAATTTGCTCCAGTATTATCATTTTAAGAATATCTGTATAAGCAAACAGCCCAGGAAAATGGAGACAGGGACTTGCTCTGGAGCTAATTTATTTATGTTCCCAGAAAATAAAGATGGAAACACACCCCTCCCTAAACATATTCCAGGGTAATAAAGATAGAGCTGTCTCCCTTCTCTCCCCAGAAAGGATTGCTTGCATTTCAGGCTAATAAGATAATGTCACTCTGTGGAAGGGAGGATAGGCATGTTTGTCAGCAGCCCTTTCATAAGCTCAGAGTCTCTTAATCTTAGGGTTTCTCTCTGTAATGCATTTTCATTGCTTGTACAAGCAACACCTGGCCCTCATCACATCATCCTGAGGGAATTGGGGGCTGCAATGTTACTCTGACTATTGCTTTTGCTGTGAATAATAATCTATCTTTTGTCTCTAACCCTGACACCTTGTGTCTTTCTGCCAGTACCTATGAAACTCTGACTGGCTAACTTGTTAGCTTGCAAACAGGATGAAATCATCAAGTTTTTGATTGGATGGTTTAACACGAACATTCTTGTACCTGTCTCTTGGAGCACTTGTTCAAGAATTTCTTAGGAGATATACCTAGAAGCAGAATAGCTGGTTTATAACTTCACTAGTTAGTGCCAAGTTGTTTTTCAAAGTGGCTATACCAATTTACACTCCACTCAGTAATTTAAAAGAGTTTTGGGTTCTATATCTTCACTAATACCATGCTTGCTAATCTCAGTTTATTAAGTTATTCTCCACCTGTTTGGTGTGAAATGGCATCTTATTGTGATTTTAATATTTAATTCACTGGTCTAATGCAACTAAGTAATTTCTCATGATATATAGTAGTTACCACTGTTTCCTCTTTTAAGGAAGGCCAGTTCAGGACTTGTTCTGTTTCTATTAGGTTGATTGTCTTTGCCTAGTTAATTTCTATGAGTTCTTAATTTTTCTGGAGCCTAGTCATTTATTAGTTACATAGTATGTAAATATCTACCCCACTTTTTATTTTATTTTATTTTATTTTATTTTATTTTATTTATCATGTATTTTGAGAATTAGAAAATTTTACTTTTTTTTTTCTTTTTTGCGGAACGCTCAGGTTTATAAAATACCAGCCATCCTTGATCACTCATACATGCGTTTTGTATTTCTCAACCAGTAGGTAGTGATTTGTAATCACTGTTAATGAGCTTAGAAAATTTTACCTTTAATGTAGTAAACTTTATCAATATCTTTCTTTATTATTTTTGCTTTTGGATCTTGTTTAAGAATCATTCCTTAACTCCCCAAATTATAAAAATTTGCATTGTCTTTCGAAATGTAACATCTTGTGTTTAAAATTTAAGTCATTGAACCACCTAGAATTGATTTCTATGTATGTTTAGGGGGAAGAATCCATTTTATTTTTCCAGTGTGGATAAGTAATTGTCAAAGTATAATTTATTGAACTGTCCCATCATTTCCACACTGCGCTCCAATGCCAGGGCTGTCATGTATCATATTTTGACATATAAGTGGGCTTGTTTCTAGGCTATTGTGGTTGCTTGATGTATTTGTCACTTCCTGCCTCGATGCTAATTACTGTACATTACTATAGTTACATAGTCACTATAGCATTATGATAAGTCTTGTTACCCTGTTTCCCCAAAGATTAGACCTAGCTGGACAATCAGCTCTAATGCGTCTTTTGGAGCAAAAATTAATATCAGACCTGGTATTGTATTGTATTGTATTATATTATATTATACTATATCATATTATATAATTGTATTGTATTATATAATTATATTATATAATTGTATTGTATTATATTATATTATATAAGTATATATTATATTATATACTATATTATATTATATTATACTATCTTATACTATGATATATATTATATTATATATATTATATATTATAACATATACTATATATTATATATTATATATTATATTATATAAGACTATATTATATTATATAAGTATTATAAGAATATGATACTATAATATAATATAGTATTATATTATGCTGCATTATATTATTTTACTATAAGACCAGGTCTTATATTAACTTTTTCTCCAAAAGAAACATTAGAGCTGATGGTCTGGCTAGGTCTTATTTTCGGGGAAACACGGTAGCTGATATGGTCAGTTTGTCTCTACTTCTTCTTCAAATATTTACTTGCTTTTCATTTTAGAATCAGGTTGTCAAATTCCACAATAAAAGGGAACTATTCTAATTAGATTTTAATTTGAAATGCATTTAATCACACATTGATTTGGAGAGTATTGCTGTATTTACAATATTGGGTACGGCTAGCCAGGAACATGTTATATCTCTCCCTTTGTTTAGATTTCACCAAAAACATCTTGCTCATCTTTTGTTAGATTTGTATTGATATTTATTTTTTAGGTTATTGTTAGTGTTAAAATGGCATTTTCTTTTTAAATTGCATTTCCTAACTTCTTGTTGCTGGAGTGTAGCAGTAAATTGAACTATGATATGATATTGCTAAACTCTCTTATTAATTCTAATAATTTGTCAATTATTATGGATTTTGATGTAAAAATTATATCATTGCTACTAAAGACATTTTTCTCTTTCCTTATGATTTTATTTTATTCTTCCTGTCTTAGATCACTAGTTAGATTTTCTTATTTTTATTTCTCAGTTTTAAGGAAAATGCTTTTGAAATTTTCCATTGAGTGTGATGGTAATACAGTCCCTTTAAAAGGTTGAGAACGTCTTCTATTCCTAGTTTGCTAAGAGACAGAGGAACTTTGAATTTTATAAAGTGCTATTTCCTTATCTAGTGAGATGATCATGTAGTAAATTACATTAATAAAATTTATGAACTTTTTGCATTGGAACAACTTTATTTTTTGCACTAAACTCAACTTAAATTTTATGCATTGGAGAATTTGGATTTGATTGATTGATTGATTGATTGATTGGAATTTTTACATCTATTCTATGACTGAGCATGACCTGTGATTTTTTTCCTCACGTTCTCCATTTTTTATTTGTGCATCATTGTTATTCCAGCTTCATTTAATTTCTCCATCAGATTTTTTGGAGTCCTTTTTTTATATTAACCACTGTTCTGGTGCTTTGGAAAAATTGAAGAATACAATAGTGAAAATCCCTGCCCTTGTTTAGCTTACCTTTTAACATAGCAAATCAGATAATAAATCATAATTATAATGAATAATTTAACCATACAGTGTATTAGAAGAGGATATATGCTATGGAAAGAATAATGCATGGGGGGACAGTTTCAGGGATGCAAGGGAAGGGGTGACTTACAATTTCAAATAGAGTGGTTGATGGCGTTGCCATTGAGAAGGTGACATTTGGGGCAAAGCTTTGCAGAGGGTAAAGCAGTGAGCCACATGGTAATCTGGGACAAGAGCATTCCAGACAGAGGGAAAAGTTTCTGCAGAGGTCTGAAGGTGGATGTGTCCATATTGTATTCCAGAAACATCCAAGATGGCAGTCTGGCTGGAGGGTCTAAGTGAGGGGAAGAATAGTTAGATAAGAAGCCTGAAAGGCAGTACGTACAGTCAGGTCATGTAGGACCTTCGGGAATATACAAACTTGGTTTTACGCTGAGGGAAACCAGCCGCTATTATAAGGTGAGGGCAGGAAAATGACATGAGATGTCTTGCATATTAGGAGGAGGATTCCAGCTGCTGTGCTGAGAACAGACTACAAGAAGTCAAAGACAGAAGCAGGAGACTATAGCAGTAATCCAAGCAAGAAACTAGAGGAGGTAGCAGCAGTGGTGGTGAGAAGTACACAGATGATGGATATTTTTTGAAGGTAAATCCAACAGGATTTCCTGACAGATTAGATGTGGGGTGTTAGAGGAAGAAAGGAGTGAAAACTGGTTCCAAGGGTTGCAACTGAACAACTGAAGTGGGGAAGACATAGGTGGAGAGCAGGTTTGGTGAGGAGTAGGAGAAATCAGAAATTCAGTTATAGACTACTACGTTTAAAAAGTGTTTTAGATTTCCAAGTGGAGATGCCCAGGGGCAGTTATATATATGAATCTGGAGTTTAGGCAGCAGGGAGACATACATTTTTGAATTAATATGCACCAAGAAGTAAGTATAGAGAAAAATCAGAGCTAAGCACTCAGGCCTACGTGGTCAGGGAGAAGAGGATGAACCAGCAAAGGATCCTGACAAAAATTTCTGCTTGTTTTCAAGGGACCATACATATAGTATAAACTCAGGCCCTAAACTTCTCTGAATGTGAGCTTGTGGTAAGATGCTCTTTATGATCTCTTTTATCCAGATCCCGGCCATGACAGTAATATGGAGACTTCATAGGCCAAGTCTGCAGTCCAGCCTCCCACCATTCACAGACCTCTCTCTTGACTCCTCTCCATTCCTCTTGTAACCCCTCAAAATGCAGATTCTGGGGCAGTGGCATAGGCACCTACCCCAGGGCAAACATAATATGCAGGATCTTTGTATTCTTTTCATTATTGACCTACAAAGAATTGTTTTACTTTCCTTCACTTCAACTGTGCATTAACACATTTTACTTGAGTTAGAATTTAGATATAATGTATCTGGAGAGATTTGTCTAAATTTCTACGTGGCCCTAGTCAGGTTTGCTATTAGATTGGTTGTATGGGGACAAAACAATTGAAAGGAGTCAGGGATGACCAGAAGGTTTGGGGACTGACAGATAGAATAGCCATTTACTGAAGTGGTGAAGATTACTGGATGCAGCATCCTCTTATTTATGGCAGGAGCACAGAATCAACCGTTGAGGCAGAATAAGGTAAAGGTACTGATATATTCATGAAGATTTCAGAACTTACTAACACAAGAAGGTAAATACATACATAAATCCCCAATTAGAGTTGTCTGTTTCAGAGTAATCATCTTGGGAAATCTTTCATTTGTTCCAATGATGCTGGCATTTCAAAATCATTTTGAGACTCCTTTTTAAAGATTGCTATCAAAACCTGTAGAATATATTTTTTCTCAATATCCTGTGGAGCAGTAAATCTCTGGTCTGTGAGGATGAATTCGCTTTTTAGAAACAGCCAAAAAATCATTAAGTACTGGGCCTGTTGAAAAAGGTGGTTGATCACAGTAGGGAATGATTGTTTGGGTCTAAAATGAGTACGACCACAATGTAATGACAGGTTTTCTTTTGTGATGTCTGTGCTGGCTTGTGCATATTTCAATACATGTTATCAATTTGTATTTATTGATGATGGTCCTCTTTACGGCATGACCAGTGACCCTGGCCAGAGTGAGTCCAAATCATGCACTATCAATCTGAATGAGTAATTGTGAGGAGACAGCAGGAATCCACGCACTTTCTAATATGTCTTGCCCCTTTGTTTATCCACTGGAGTTTAGTGTAGCCCTACTGAGGATAGTGCTTGTCAGTGGTGCCGAGTTTGAATGACAAAGTCTTCGCATAACCTTCAAGCAAAGCCTCAGTCCAAACCTATCAAGGAGGGCCTAGGGAGTCCCCCGGTAGCAATAAATGTCTCATCTTCATTTTTCACCAGATCACACTGTGGCTCTTGGTCCTGGAAGAAAATCTCACGGCTGTATTACATTTTAAATGCCCCTGATTCCTTTCCTTACTGGCTTCCCTTTAAGGAAAATAAATGAGGAGTTCTTTTGTCATTTATTTTTTTCATTCATTTATGTCCTTTTTGTTTCCTTTTCAGTTCAAATGTCCTAGATAATTGTACTGTAAATAATCTTAAGTGTTTCTCACATTCACGTTAACATAATTTTCATGGATCTCTTCATCTATAACAAATGCCTCTTTCTTGGCTTTTGTGACAGTGTTAATAATTTTAAATCATCTTACCATTAAAGTGTGAGGCTGGTGATTACAATAAAATGTTTCTACTTCTCTATTTGTATGATATGTGTTTTAAGATAAAAAAACTATGGATTTTTGCGTGACATTAAATTTCTAATGCAAAAACAGCTAAGGATTATGATGTCTGACTTTTTGTATTATGTAAATCATGTGTTCTTAGATAGTTGAGTGATTTGTATTAGGCTTAACCGAATTGTGATTCTATTTTCCCATGAAAAGTCATAATGGTTCTGAATTGGATTAAGAAATATAAAATCAAATGTCCCAAAGTGATCAATATTAGATTTAAAACACAATTTTTTAAAGATGCTGTCATTTAATAGCTAACATATTTTTTATGTTCCCACTTATGGTTCATTCTCACAATTCTAATTTTTTTTTGGGGGGATGCAAGGGGGTGGGGATTCTTCTTGTTATATAAGTGGAAAACAGAGACAGAGAATTTAGCCAAATTTATCTCCTAAATTGCATGGACGTTCTGATGGTAAACCAACTAGATCTTCTCAATGTACACTTTTCACTTACTTGCTTTTTAATTCTAAACATAACTTCTGTGATAAACTGGGAGGACAGAGAAAGTGTCCAAGGACAAGGGGAGTTAAGAAAGGCTCATATACATAGGAAGGGGTACTGGACTTCTAAATCCTAGAGACAAGGGGTCAGTGTATCCAAGGAAGCAATTCTTCCTCTTAACTCATAGCACATCTACTCAACAAGGTAAAGAGGAAAGAGTGGAAAATAAGTAAGGGACGGTGACTTTTGGTGATTTCTAATTTCATAAGTGAATTCCTGGTCATGGTCAGGCTGTATGCTCCAAGTACATAGAGATATGTGACATAGACCAAATCTATCTCTTCACTAGCTGATGGAAATAATACAAGCTGAGCTGGTCTGATTTGAAATCCAGCTGTTCGCATTTGCATGCTCAATTTTTTTTTAAAATAATGGAAACTTTATAGGGAATTAGATGTTCTGAGACATACACAGAAATTGTAATGCATGTGTATGCACATGCACACAAACACTTCTTTATGTGCTTTGTGTCAGACATAAAACACTATTGATTTTCTTCAGTTTAACACATATCCTTTAAGGAGCTACTCAGAAAGGAAAGAAATAGAAGATAAAAATGATTTTGAAATGTTCTTCAATGATGAACTATTATGAAATGATGAAAAATAATTATGAAGCATTATAGACACAGATAAATAATTATATTAAATCTAAATACAAAATCCTCATAAATGTGAGTGAAATTATGTAAAATTATATATATATATATATGGACAAGGACATGAAGTCCATATTACAAAATAAAAAGTTATGGTGCAATTATTTATGCATTTATTCTTTGACCCAGCAATTCTATTTTAAGAAATGTATCCCAAAGATACATGGGCCAAAATGCAAAAGGCCATATATACAAGGCTATTTATTGTCTTCTTATTTATAATAGTGGAAGATTTGAAACAACTCAAATATTCAGAAAAGAGAGAACTTGAGTAAATTATGGGACATCCACAGATTAGAATATTATGCAGTTGTAAATAGGAAGGCAGATGATTTTCAATACTGAGTCAGGGCAGTCTCCAAAATATATTGTTAAGTGGAAGAGCAAGGCGCAAAATTTTGTTCATAGTTAAGAAATTTCGGAAATGGCAATATATTTATGTATGGACATATTTTAATTATATTTGTTTTTAAAAATCACTGAAAAACTAAAGCAAAAATTAATAAAATTCATGACTTACATTGGGAGAAAGAGAACAGGATGAAGCAGAAAGGGATCAAATTGACACTTCTGTGAAAATACTTTGTTTTATAATTTTGGATTTGGAATCATGTAAATGCTTGATGCAACAAAAAAATGGAAATAATCAAAATAATAATCAAATAATCAAAATAAATAATCAAAAGGAAAGAAAAATAACTAAATATTAAAAGCAAACTGAAAGAAATTATTCTGAACAAACAAATTACATATAAAGTTAATGGGAAAAACACAGTGACAATCAAATTTCTTTGATTGATTTTAAAACACAGTATTTTGATTATATTCTTAATGGAATACACTCTAAAAATAAAAACTACAAAGGTACCAAAGTGCATTCAGTATCTTATTATTAGTACTATTAGTAGTGTTATATTGAAATTTTAAGAATGTATTATAATATAAAACAAATATTTATGTTAATGTAAATAGGAACTATTATGCTCAGCATATGAAATGAGATACAGCTATGAAATAAAATACATTAAGTCAAAGCACTGTAATTTCAACTATAAGTTTCCGTATAAGCTCATGATTTATTTTTCTCCTTCTAATAAAAATATATTTACAATTCTCTTCCATTAAATGGTCTAGAAAGATAACCTAGTTGGAATAGACATGGTGGGCATAGAGTTAAGGGCATTTTTCGAAATGTACAGAAGGCGATCATTCAGAACCCTTCTATTGGAGTTCTAGAGATTTCGCATGGAGCAGTGTATAATCCGCCATGGACTGCTCGTAAAAATAATTTTAGTGCACCCCACTCTTAATCTTATGTTATTAAGCCACACACTTCATGAACTCCTACTAAAATAAAATACTCAATACATAATAGGAGAGTTAAAACGATAGGAAAATGTATTTGGATAACGTTTTTTAGTATTTCAGAGATTAGATGAAGAAAAAAGCTTAAAAAGTTGCTATATTCAGACAATGGGCTAGTATCTTCCTCTGTAAGTTCTCACATTAAAATAAACTAAAAATGTTGCCTTGTGTTAAGTCCTCCTTATCAAGTAAGAAATAAAATTAAGCACAATATCAACATTAATAAAGCAGTAATCAGAGCCATAATTCAACTCATAACTGCTCAAACTAAATGGTCATTTGGAGGTTTAGATATAATTTATTGAAAAAGTCATGTTCAGTGTTTCTCTGGAATCTTATTTAAAATTACCTAAGAGTTATTACAAATAATTTTTAAGTGGACCTTCACCATCTGTGCCATGTTCTGCCCAACAACAATATTCCAGTGTGATTATTTTAAAACATTACGTAAAATGACAAATTACTTGTTGAAAGTATGTTTGTAAAAAAATAATAAGCCAAAAAAAAAAAGGTTTAAACACCCAAAGAGAGAATCAAAAGGACAAAATAACGAACCATGTCCACAGTAAAAGTATCAAACTGATCTTTGAAGAAAATGTCTAAAACTAATAGTAAACACAATCAATATTTTGGAGATTATTAAATTTTTTTGTTCAACAAGATCATTAGTTTAAAAGCCTTTGGACATTTCTGATAACATGACTTTGAAATGTAACCACAGGGTAAGAGGGGAGGGGGGATGGTAGATGGTGGTAAGTGGGGTCAAACATATGGTTATGGATAATGTGATATATACATGATGTATTACAGAATTGTACACTTGAAACCTTTGTAACTTTACTAACCATTGTCACCCCAATAAATTTTAATTAAAAAAATTTTCAAAATGTCAGGATTTTGAGGACTACTGATTTCAAGTAAAGGATCCAAGAGCGTCTCTGAACTAACCTTAATTAATTCAAGTTCTAAATAATGTCACAGTGTAAACATCTCCTACTGACCTTCCAATACAAAACAAGCAACCCCCCAAAAAAAATCAAACAAAACTTTTGGCTTGCCAGTGCATTTAAAAACTCACTTATCTGCCTGATAAAAGCAGAAAAGAAATTCCTTAAAAGGATAGTAAGTAGCCCACATAGATAAGAGGACCGAAGATTCAGCGTGGTGCTGTGAAGCCAGTAAAACTACTGAACAGGTTTGGTGAGGGCATTGCTGCTGCACTTCCAGCGCCCAGAGCACTTACTAAAAACTCTGTGTTGCCACTGGCACCATAATCAACTGCTGTCACCCCTCGGCTCCCACTTCAAAATAAGTGACGGAAGCATTCCATTAGAAAAGCCTAAGTCATGTACTCAACACCTGTCTGCAAGGAGAGCTGGGATAGAGAAGATCCACCACGTTTAACTTCTACAGTGGGAGACAGGCTCTCTCTCCTACCAAGACTCATAATGGAAGGACTTCAGATGCTGGGTTGACAAAAGGAATGGCAAATATCTACTCCAAGAAGATTCTGGTAGCATTACGACAAGATACCCAGATGCAGAGACACAATAGCCTCTTCCCAGATTGTATTGCATTATTTATTTACTTGTGTTGTCTTCACTAAAATGTGAGCTCCTTGAGGGCACCAGCTGTGTCTTAATCCCATGTGTGTCTTTAGTGCTTGGTACAGAATCTGACATTCTCAACAAATATTTTTTGAGTAAATAGAGAAATGAATGAATGAGTGAATATGTGAATGAATGAATGAATGAATAAATGAAAATAACTAAGCATTCTTACTTCACAGTGGTAATAGACTTGGGTAGTCTGATGATATCTAACTTCCTCAGTGTATTTCCTTGGCATAGTTACCCAGAGCAGAGGCTGAGTCTTAAAAATCAAAGACATTTTGGAAAATATGGTGACAACTGTCTTTTCTGTGATGGGACAAATATTCTGGGATTTGAGCCCAGAAATTTAGACATGGGAGAATGAGAATCAATATGATAAGTGCCTCTTGAACCAGGCAAGTCCTGGAAAATATATGGATCTTCTTTCATTTCTGGTAGAGACTGTCTCTTGTTATTCCTTCCTAAATGATCCATCCCCATTAGTGTCAGAGTTGGCTCTTTGATAAAAATTAATGATTCGTTCAAAGAACTGATTTATTACACAGTCAACCCAAAAGTTCTGATTAGCATGTGACTAATTGGTTCCCTTCTCTTCAAAAGAAAAACCAAGACACATAAATTGAACTTTTGGGGGTCAAAGACAGCAAAATACATGATTTTGTAAATTCATCTCAGAAAGTTTTCTGAATGTTGTGATTAGATGCTTTCAAATATTTTATCATTCAAGATTAGACAGACTGAAAATAAGTTTTCAAAGGTGGCCTATGGGTCATTTTAAGGGACCTTGAAAAGGAAATCTGTTATTCAAAGATTTTATAGAGAAGTTATGTAATTCATTAAACAAAGTAATTTGCAAATCATATTAGGTTAAACGTAGAATTTTTGGAATAAGTGTAAAAGTATTTTCAACCATGGAAACAGTGTTTACTTAGATATCTAGCTATAGTTGAACTTCACATAAAAATGCATGTTGTATAGAGATTACCACTGTCTGAACAGTCTATGCCACTTGAACAGAGAAGTATTTAAGCACACAAAGATAGCCTTGGCAAAATATTTGTTGCTCTTTAATTTTGAAACATACCCTACTGAATGACCTATTTAATTCTCAGTGTTCTTTGTAGCTAAGAAACAATACAATCCAAAAATTGCAAAAATAAACTGGAGAACAATTTGTGCTTTCAGTGCCATGCTATGCTTGCTTAATTTTGTAGAGTAAATGATTGTTATTTGTGGGGGTTTTTTTGTGTGTAAATTATTGTGTTTTTTTCCCAAACTGAATTTCTATTACTTCATCATTTTCTTCCTGACCAAAAGGAAACAGAAGCTTGAAGAAACATGTTACGTGGGATTTATTGTCTGCTTGAAGAGTCTATTTCTTGTTCTGTCCAGAAAGGTTTAGATCAGTGGCTTTAAAACTCTGACTCAGGCACTGACATAAGGATTCTAAGAAAGTGGGAAAGGAAGATGCGGGCAGGGGTGAGAGAGGTAACTGGTTATATATTAGGATTGGATTTAAATAGACAAAGATCCTGTGAAAGTGTGACTTGCAGATACTTTGTCTATAACTCCTCTTTCCACATCCACTTTCTGTTTTCTTGTAATTAAATTCTAGCATTGGAGATTTTTCAACCAACACCAAAGACATAGGAAGGAAGGAAATGAAGGTGGCAAAGAGAGTCAACTCTCCCATGGAGTTCTGCTGCAAAGGGAAACAGAGAAATGGACATTTGCCATGAGGCATGTGCAAGTATGGGGAGGGTTGTTTTTTTTTGAAAGGAAAGAGAAAAGATCATTGTTGTGGTGATGCCTTTAGGTAGGCCAAAGGGAATGGGATCCAAAATACACATGGAGGCGTTGGCTTTAGGTAGGAACACAGACAGTTCATCCATGAAAACAGGAAGTAAGGCAGGATGGGAGCTTCTGGAAGCTCTCTTCTGATTGTTCCCATTTTGTTTGGAGATAGGAAGCAAGATATCTGAAAAAAATGAGACTTGATTGGGAAGTATTGAAGGTTTGAGAAGAAATGATTTAAGTGTAAAATTGTTGAGAGAGATTGAGAGAGAGAGAAACAGAGAGAGAGAGAGAGAGAGAGAGAGAGAGAGAGAGGGAGAGAGAGAGAGAGAGAGAGAATGTAAATGGACAGCATTTTCAGGTATCATTGGAGGTTGGTGGTCCAATTAGCGTGGTTGGGTATTTTTCTCCAGCCAGGGTCAGCAGCACAAATATCCTTGAATAGGCCAAGTTTGAGTTTAACCAGGGTTGAGGTTTTATCCTCGAGGACAGTGGGTTAAGGTGGGGCACATGATAGCTGAGGGTGTAAGAAATGAAGTTGTAATGATGGACCGTGGAATCCAAGCTGGCTACCAGAGAGGACTGACAGACATTGAAAATATAAAAGGGCCAATGAATGTCAAGACCCAGAATGGTGAAAGAATTGTTGGATACAGGGTAATAAAGAGTGTGAGCTTCCAAATGGAAGGTGCTGGTGAAACAGTGGACACTAGAAAGTGAGATTATGGAGGCTGTGCAGTTATTGGTAACGACAAAGTCAAGGAGGGACATCAAGGTCATTCACAGAAAGGAGATCAGGTACCTAGAGGCCAGGGTATTGTAAGGATCATCTATTTATATACTAAAATCACTATGAATTATTAAAGTAGTATTAGAGATAGCAACAAAGCTCCATAAGCTAAAATCCTCCAGAAATGAGAACAGAAACCTGGAAGTGTATAAATGTTTAAAACAAACATTTGTAAGCACAAAATCGTAGCCCTAAAGAGACTGTGCAAAGGAAACTTGTTAACAGGATGAGAGCTGACAGGAGGGGCCAGAGCCCTGCCTTATTGAACCTCCGCTGCAATATGCCCATCAGAAGACTCAAACTTTTTACCACTCTGCAAAAGTGTCACATTTGATTTGAGCGTTACAAATACATTTTGGTCAGAAGGAGAATGTACACATGCAGAAGTTGCAGATAACAAGGATCAGTGGTATATTGGAAAGACCCACTAGCAATGTGTGGGTGCTGTTCTGCGTGTCTCCTCTGAGCAAGCTAGCCTTCAGATGAGGTACCTTACCTTCTGCAGTCGTCACTCAGGCAGCCCACATGGGAAAGTGATGTGGGCACTCCAGCATCACACTGATTAAAAATAAAGTGGGGGATGATCCTATTTAATGGGTATTGGACAGAGAGAAAGCTAAAAAGGACGTGGTAGCACTAAGTTCCCATGTTTCCTTATTTCCCGCCATGCTACCAAACTGAAATGTTCTCAAAACCCTCTTCTTTGGGTTGGGCATGCTTGGAAAAGGATAGAAGCGTTTTGTGCTTTTGAAGAATGACTGGGCTAGCATTAGGCCCTCTTTCGTGACTTGTCCTACAGAGAAAGTGATGACGTAGTCTGGTCTCATCCTTCAAATAAATACTTGTACCTTAGGGTCTGGCTTCAGGCCTCTTACAGAATTTGCGCCCCCACCCCCACACTTCCACCAACTCCTGTCCATCAAAACGGGGATGTGTTCCTTAATTGTTTCTCATTATTGTAGTAATAATAATAGCTAATAGCTAATGAGAGTTTTCTACATGCCAAGGACTATGCTAAGTGTTTCATTGAATCATTGTAATAACCCTATGAAATAGTGTTAGTATCTTCATTTTATACAGGTAAGGAGGCCGAGGCTTATAATTATATTTAGATAATTGTCTCAAGGTCTCAGAGCTCTGTAGTGGTATAGATAGCCAGGATAAGTTCCTACACATGGAAGTACCCAGTAGACACTGAGCTTGTTACTTCAAAAGCAGGCTATATCAGCAAGGATAGGCTGGGTTCTGCAACCGCAAAATCAGTGATTTAAAATCACAGAGATTTCTCTCATGTATGTTACATATCCTTCCTGGATCAGCTGTGGGCTTGCGCTGTGCTGTCTTCATTCCAGACTGCTCCAGGCTGATGGAACAGTAACCATCCAGAATGTTACCACTCACGGGAGCAGAGGGAAAAGAAGAGAGTATTGCAATGTCACACTGGATAGGAAAGCTTCTTCCTGGATGTGACGTTATCACTTGTGTTCACATATGATTGGCTAGAACACTGTCACATGACCACACTTAATGACAAGGAGTCAGGGAAGTGCAGTCCCACAAGTCTAGAAGGAGCAGACTATGTGGTGAATTGCATTAATAACCACCATGCAGGAGCTTACTTTTTCTCATCTTATTTAGCCTGAAGACTTCTCTGAGAAGCAGGGGTTCTCATTTCTCACTTGTTCTTACAGGATGTATTCCATTTAGGTAGGAACTAGGGTATGGTCAGATCCTGCTGACTGATTATAATATGATTTTAAAATAGTGAATATATTTCTAAATCCTTATTTAAATGGTTGTACATATAATATTCCATTATATTACTGTTCTGTTATTCAGTAACCATTACCTTACAGCAGACATTTCAGTTGGTGTCAACCTTTCACTATTTGAACCCAGAACTGTTATAAATATTTTCTATTGGGGAAGTTCATGTTTTTTTTCTATTGGTTTGAATATTTGATGTTTAGCTACTAAGAGACTTTTCTTGTCATAAACATTGCAAATTGCTTTCGTGGTTTTTCTCTTTGCCTTTTAAGTGTAATTATGGTATTTTTGGACAGGGAGATTTTCAAGAATTCTGTTGGAACAGCCACATATGAGTAAATGAACACTCCATTTCCATCCTGCACATCAAATCAATAGTCAGAGCAAATTAAATCAGATTATGAGCTTTGGGGTCTTAACACCCCATAGCTTTCCTTATCTTCTAGCATTTGTTTGCTTGTTTTTTTAATTGACTCCTTGGATGCTCTGATTTGTAGCTCTATAAACAATAAAAAATAATAAATGAAACACATGAGAAAAAAAGACAAAATTTAGCATTATTAAAGGAGAAAAGAACACTAGATTAGGAAGACAGATAGAGAGAATGAATGTCCCTAAACAATGGCGGATACACTAAGATATGGAACATTTCTCTAATTTTTTTTTTCTTATTCCTTAGTCTCCAGCGTTCAAGTGTACTTGTTTTATTTTGTTTTTTTGTTTTTACTTCAAGTCACAAACTTCAAACGTATTTTCTCCTGTTAGATGACACCCAAGTACAAGTCTAACATTTCGTTCTTTGGTGAAAAAGCAAGTTCATTATCCTCTAGCATTACTAAATGTCTTAAATGAAAGCTTCTTTTACTATCAACATATCTGTCAAATATTGTAGGATTTAGAGAGACCTGGAGCATTAAACATTTTACGTGATGCATTTTTATACCACCTGAATGTTTTACAAGTCTTTGGAATTATTTTTACAAGAAAAAAAGAAATCTTGTAACTAAGATACATAAATGAACTAAGGATATAGTTTTAATTGAAAACTTAATATTCTTAATTACTGTATGTGATGCTGAGAAAATTCTAAAGATAAATATAACTGGCTTTAAAGTATGACAGTGGTTTAGAGCAAAGTGAGAAGATATTTCTGTTACTCTAAATTATATAGTTAAAAGAGTTTCAAAGTTAAATGACGTCTTGATTTGACCATAACTCATGTGACTTCTTTGAAATCACTACTTAACATTGCCTTGTTCATGGTTTTTCCCATAGAAAACAAAACACTGAATTGATCCAGAGCCTCTATTCAAAAATTATATTGTAGAATATAGTTTAAAAATAAATTTGATTTAAAAGAAGAGCAAATTCCTCAGATGACTTGGAGAATGAAATAAAGTCATTTATTTACGAATTACTGACATCAAAACGTACTGTGGTAGATATATTATTACCAAAGGAATTTATTAGAAATTATGTTCTGGTTTTTAAAAATGCTTCTTATTGGAAAAGTGAAGCCGAATTATGTTTCCATCACAAGATGTAGGAGAAAAATATTCCATAGGTGTCATAAATGTTGTTCAACAGAAATGAATAAGAAATATCTATTTTAAAAAGTATTCGGGTAAAATAAGTCATCTCCTGAGAACCGTTTCATTACTAGCTTCAACTTCTCCTGACCTTATGCTGATTATATGATAAAGTTTTATGAAGAGGCATAAAAGTGTAGCTACTACCTTGGTGGGGAAAGGGGTGCCGATAGCAACTTGACTGCTTAAATTACTCTATCTTAAATAGGAGCACAAAATTATGCAAAAGGTTTCCAAAGGATAAAAATCGTAAATATTTTAGGACCCTGACTGATGGACATTTGGCAATATTTTGAAATATTTAAAAATGGGTAGTATATCTTTCTCTCGGCGTAAGCTATAACTTAAAATGATTGTAGCCTCAGGTCTGAACTAAGCTAAGTAGTATTAGGTTAAGGCATCTCGAGGAACCATTTCTTTTTTGTGTGCCCCCCTAAAGAAAATGTAGTGTACCCTATCTTTTAATAGAGACCCATTTATTATGTAGTTGAACTTGACATATCCTACTAAGGCCTCTTGAGGCAGCACTAATCATATACAACAGCAATTCAACAATGGCTCACAAACACAGAAGTCATTTATCTAGTAACTTTAATTATCTAGAAAACAAACCAATATCAAAAAGTACTACAGATGTTTGAATAGCCAAAGCAGATAACAGACAGACTGAATTTTATTAGCTCTGTGTTCACTGAAGAATCTTTAGGCCTTTGCTCTCTGGGCCTAATGCAAACTTTAGACATAATTTTAACTGCTTTTGTTTATTTGCTTTCCCTATATACAGCACATTAGAAGCAATACATTAGAAGGTGGAGGCATGAAACGCAACAAATTGACAATAGGAAGAACTGGTAACATATAGTCTGAGCTTAAAATATGAGAGAAAAATATTAGAGCATAGATTCAAGAACGCAAAAATGACAACAACAAAATATTAATAATAATACCAGTAATCTGTTATCATTTAATTTGCCATAAATGGCCTTTGCGTCTACCATGGTATAGGTGAGAGAAAGGCTGAGACAAGTATTCCTTTATGAGAGCTATATCATCCTCTATGGAGAAAAAGTGTATCACCATAAATTTTCACCATGAAATATTGCCAAAGGTTTGCACTGATCTGTGCTCACCAAGGAAATTTCTACTTAGCTTCTTAGGAATCCTGACCCTGAGAAAAGGGATGGCCTCATTAGGAGATATATGCATCCAGCCACATTAAAATTAATAAATTGACTTTCTAATTCATATGTGTCTTGCATCATGTAAGTCCATTGTGAATACAATCATCTTGATTGTACTAGTGAAATCCAATTTTTAGACCTGTAAGTCTAAAGAAATGAATCTTAGTTTCTAGTAAAATTACTAAGCCATGCCACCATCTGAGGTCTCTATACACTAGCCTTTTCCCGTATCCCTACATAATGATGATTTCTCTTCATGCAAAGTTTCAGCAGGAAGATTCTGATTTAAAAGGTTTTGCTATATTTCCTTGAGGAACTATTCATTTTCTTAAGGGAATCCTAAGAGTACCTGCCCGTTTGCATAAGGCAAAAACATTTTTCAAGAAGTCACAGGCTGTGATATTTTTACAAATGACCCAATTACTCCTCTTTTAGAATATTTAAACATTCATCATTTGGTCACACATACAGACATTTTTTATAATTACGGAGAAATCTCAACAACAAAAAGAAGCCGCTAGAAGCAAAAATAAAACTTTTGAATCACAGCAAAAAAAAAAAAAAAAAAAAAGTTTATTTAGGATTTACAAGTACTTGTGTGATTTTAAGCCAGTTTGGGGGAGGTGAAATTCTGGGTTAGTGTTGTAGGCACTCTGTCCAGAATAAAACTGTGAGCCTAAAACCTGTATCAATAAACAGCAACCACCTGAAGTGGAGGTTCTAGTGATTGTCTAGCATCGTAAATATTAGTTACCACCTTTCTGTGATTTTTCATTCAGAGTGCATGCAGTTCTAGGCACTGTGCGAGGTTGTATCAAACAGTCACGTTTGCTCCTTACCACTTCAGACGTAGTTTATAAGCACAGTCATACTTAACAAGCACACCTATAGAGAGGCCACGAGTGAATCCGCTTGTCTTATTTGTCTCTGAGTGTACTTATGAGAGCTGAGCGTTTAGATAGGATTGGGGCAGTGGGACGTGATCTTCTCTTTTCCAGTATATCAGACAAGACTCCATGGTGACGTTTAGAAGAAAGGAAAGGGACTGTTGAGTAAATTGTGTATTTCTTTTTTATATTGGAGTCTGTAAATCATTCAACAGAGAGCCACCCGTGATAAGAGGTAAAGAGTGGGTGTCATTCTACAAATGCAGGTGTATATATCACACCCACAATGCGATAAAACATGCCTATGTAGACAGCCACATAAGATGTGAGCCCTGCACTCAAGATGAAAAAAAAAAACTGATTAAAAAATTAGTTTGTTGCCTCTCCCAACAAACCCTAACCCTCAAAATTGTTTTCACTCATCAGAAGACATGTTTAAGAGATGGTCTCATATATGATAATCTAAATGGATCTTATAGACAGAGCGCTAACCTGTAGATCTAGAAACAGAAAGTCAGTGGCAAAAGGCTAGAAGCCCAATGTCACCATCCCTTTGAGTTATTAGTTCTGCTTCTTTGTCAAGTCTCAAAAAGAACAGGTACAATATGGTTTGTTCAGATCATTTGTATTGGTTAATAAAGCATTACTTGAATCTTGGCTCTGTCCTTCACAGCTGGACATGTGAACTTCCTACGCATCACTTTTCTCATCTGTTAAGTGGGTATAATAATGCATACCTTCCCAGACTGCAGGCAGTTCTAGTGATAATATATATAATGCACCCAGCATAGTACCTCCCATAGTAAGTTTCCAATAAACGGAAGTTATCACTAATATCATTTTAGTAAGACTTCATCCCCTGCCTGTTTTTGCTCTCTGAACATTACATCTTGACTTAAAAAACACATAAAAAGTTGCTAACTTTCCTTTCTAGTGGTTTATCCACCTGTACAATGAGGCCAGCAGAGATAAAAATTACATTTATAAACTGTTTGGAACCACTTGAAAGAAGGAATTTCCAATTGTATCCTTGGTACTTCAGTAGAAATAAAACCCTGCCTGGAGAGTAAAATTTCTCCTCATTTATGTAACATAAAATAGTATTCTTCTATAAGACTTAGTGTATTCACAGAGACTTCCTTTATTGCTGGGAGATTGTTAAAATAACACACAAAATCTGTGGCAGAGAAATAAACCATGACACTACGCATTTGTGGCTTCATAGAAGGATCCCCAGAAGAAAACCTGTGAAAGGATTCAGAAATCAAAAAACAAGAGAAATAAATAGCTCAGAAATAGAGGATTTTGTGTTTTCTTCCTCATTTGCTTCACTGTTTCTCATACAAGGACTCAGTGATCAGAGAAATTTATTCAGAAATATCTATTTTTTGGCAACTATGTGTTGCCAGATTTGATATCTGTATAAATATTCTTATACAAGCAGTTAGTAAAAACGGATGGTTATAATAGTGAAAAGAAACTCCGTAAAAAATTCTTTTACAGTCAGGATTCTCATGATGTCAAATAGGTTATATTTATGATTCATGATGTGAACCCTTCAAAATACATCCAGTAATTTGGTTTCATAAAAACCATTTCAAACACAGTCAGTGCTCTTTCTAAAAATTAATTTTAAAATATGAAGAAATAAAATTGATATATTAAAAGATTTGGAGACTTGAAAATCAGAAGACACAGTCTGTGTTTCATACAGTTTAATGAAATTTGGAGACAACTAAAGGGAATTTTCCACCTTATCTAACCTAAATGAGAGGACAAAAGAGTGGATAGTCCAGGCTGCAAGCAGTGACCTATAAGATTAAAAAGAAGTCTCTGTCGCAATTTTATCATCACTTGTAAGTGATAAAGTGCCAAAAGACAGGCTTGTGGCAGTAGCAATATATTTTCTTTGAGGCAGTAAAATCATCAACAAGGTGTCTGTATATGTGTAGCCCTGCTTGAATATGAAAGCAATTTCCCAGAGCCCTGTAGCTTAATTCTATTGTTTTCGTCAAGAACGAACATTCTAGATCACAATTTTCAGTGACTGATTGTAATGGACACAACTTGAAAAATGAAGGACAAAACTCCCCAAATGATTACAGAACAAGGATCCAATACCAGCAGCAACATTTGCATTTATCTAAAAAGAGATTAAATGCTAACATCTGACATACCTCTGTCTGCATAGCATCCTTGCATGCTTTCCCTATTAAAGTAGGGGAAAGTGCAGGATTGGAATAGAACAAAAAGAGGAAAATAGATCCAACAAATCTAAGTAAAACAAATTTAAGTAGAAGTTTAAGTGGATGTTATGCAGTAATACAGAAATTAGTATACACATGAGACTAGAACATTGATTTTTTAATATTCCATCATTTACAAATAAAATAACTCCACTAAAAATATAAATGTCATTTAATTTAACTTGATTGCTTTCAACAAGTTCATTAGAGGCTACATTTTCAAGTCTAAGGCAAATCCAAAGTTGGAAAATATTAACATACCATTTTTGAGTATTTAATCCAGTTATAACCAAAGGCTTTTTTAATTATTTAGATTCTCAACTGCCTTTATGGATAATTTTATGGCTAATAATGACTTGTGTAGGCATGTTGCTTAGAAAGGGTAATAACTTATGTGTGAAGAAATAATCAGGTTGTCATGGGTCAAAAATTAATTGCTCTCTCTCCTCTTTTGTACCACTTAGTGTCATTGGATAAGTTCATGCTTTGGAGGTTTTCTAAACCTTGGAAGGGTCTTTTTCGCTGGTAGTGCCACTGGAGGGAAAGGAGGGACATACATAAATGACCTCAAATTAGAGCTTGATGATATTCATTTTATGACATGCATAAGTGTGTATACTTAAGAAATTGGCAGGGGTACTTGAGTGGTTGTTATGGAGACACATGAGATAGCAAATGACAGGAAAGATAAAAAAGATCGTAGTATGCAGGGGAAAAGGAATAGCAGAGTATTGATGGCCTGACAACTTTAACTCAAATACTTTGGGAGATACCGGGGAGAAAATAGTACCATAGAATTCTCAGAAAAGAATGTTTCAATTCGTTGAGTTGTTGGAGCAATTATAAGGAAGAACTTCTTTTTAATCCTTAACTTTGAAGATGTTTCTAGCATATTTTGTTCAACTAATTAGCATAGTAAGTAGTATAGTTCCACATGTCATTTGCTCTCATGATGATTTAAGGTCTGACAGAAGTTCATTCTGCACATCAAATATCACTGTAAAAATTATATAAATATTGAGGTAAAAAAGCTGTAGAGGATTAGGTAAACCTAGATCATCCTTAAGGAGTCAATTATGTCATAAATCCCTACTATTATCTTCCATTTTGGAGATTTGCTGTCTGATTTTTAAAAACTGTATTGTGGAAAGATACTTGTTCATTGCGTATTCGTATTTTTCAAGGTTTTACTTATCTAGAAAACCATGATAGTGAGAAACAAGCAACTTGATTTTGTGAAACACGACTCTAACCACACTTTTGAAAATCTCGCTTAATAAGAAACAGATCATAATGATGAAGTTGAAACAATAGTCATGTTTTTTCAAGACACTATCTGAAAAACTACCATGTGTTCTCTATCTCTAAAAACCCTCTGAGTGATTAGGCAGTAAGTAGAATGGTTTAGCAGTAAGTGATCCCCGAGACACAGAGGTTAGAGCAGAGGAACCTTACAAGTACTTTCTTACATCCAACTCATAGACTCTGAATCTATCCTCATATAACAAAATTTAAATGGCTTTGTTTTTTAGGAAAAAATGTCTAAATTCTCCATTATTACCCCATCCTCATATCCATTCCTTATAACCACTCTAATTGTGACTTTTTTGTTATCTATTTTTGGTAAGAGACATTTCTCCACTCTTGAAAAGAAGCCTATAAGTCATTTTGTCTGTCCTCTTCATTTCATAGCAGAAGGAACTGTGGTGGACAGAATCAGATGATTTGTTCAAAACCACAGAAATAATTTCTTCTATAGCCAGAACCAGAACCCCAATCTTTCTCTCCTTAGTATGTGAGTCATTAGTACATTAGTACATATTTAACAAGGAAAGTGGTTCTGAGTTACTCTATGACTAAACTACGTATAATAGTGTAGTCAAAATCTGTAAAAGTATTCCTGCATTATATGACATATGCCCCTTTATGTTATGGCTTTCTTATTCCCACATCTATGTATCCTCCACCAAAAAAATGAGGCCCAGATACCAATATATCAATAAAGAATTTGTCTTTCGGAAAACACAATTTATACCACACTCTAGATGGTGAGTGTGTCCTGGAGGAAGTGATTGTTATTTCTGGTGTAGAAAATGAATTAAACCTTGAGAACTGAGGTAAGGAAGGGTTTACTTCTCTCTGGTTTAAATATTCTAGTATAGAACTTGCTTGTATATATTTGTTTTTATTCATTCAAAGCCAAATATGATTTAAATTGATTTTGGTTAGATTTAACACATTAGTCATAATGGCTCAAGAAATAGTGTGCTTAAGAAATTAAGCTGGGTCAATTTTAAATAACAAATCATGCCAACAAGTATATGTGATTTTTCAATTTACCAGTTGGTAAAAAAGATGATTTTTTAAAAATCAGCTATTGAATGTATAGGCAAACTTTAAAGGATTCCACAACTTGAAATATTTCATTTAGTATTATTAAGAAACCTGTGAGGAGAAGGAGACTTTCTATATAATATTAGACCCTAGATTTGTATTTACATGCCTAACTGAGGAACTATTTGATAAACATACATTGCTAATCTCTATATAAGAAAGATGTTTTTCAGAGACTCATTATTTCTATTAAACAGATCAAATTAAGGGTGGTGTGAAATGGGTCGTTTAAAATAAAATAACACTGGGGGAGAAGCACTTCTGGAATGCCAGAGTAAGAACCTTTGAAAATTCGCTCCTTCATGAAGCCAATGAGCACACTGGCAAAATTTGTCAAAATCAGACTTTTCAGGACTCTTAAAATTAACCAAAGTTTTTCAGTGATCAAAGGAGCATTTATGCAAGAAAAACTGCTGAAGCTTTATCAGGACAGTGAGCTATGCGGCATTTTAACTTCCTTTTCCCAGTTCCCTCTCCCTAATTCCAAAATCACCCTGAAGAGCAGCAGCCTTGCAATTATGCTAACTGGGAATATAAGCAGCCCAGCAGCACTGAAGAAAGCCACATGGATTTGGAGCTCCCCCCACCCCCAAAGTCCCATTTCCACATAATTGTCACTGTCTTACCTGTAGGGATGCTCCCATGAAAGGGGCAACCATTCACAGGGCTTTTCTTTATTAGACATGAATTAAAGGTCACTCAGTTAGAAAAGTCTTATCTCCAAGTTGTTAGCCCAAAACAAAGGAACTCTTTAACCTCACACATAGTTTACCTGAGAAACGAGGGGAAACAAGAGGCTGGCCAATAATCTGAAAAGAGAGATCTAGGTAATAAGATATCCATTGGGGGCAAGCTTCACCATATTCCTTAGTATCTCCAGGGCTTCAAGCATGTGCAGGAAAAAGAAGAGAAAGCCTAATCTCAGCTCTGGCTGACCTTGAGTTTCTGCACAAACATTAAATGAAAACCAAGGCAGAACTTTATAGTGCTAGAATGATCAAGGCATGCCATAAAACAAGCACAGAGCTCCTCAGATAAAGGATGGAAGACTTATTGGTTCAAGATACTTAAGGAAATCTCTGTCCAGTCATTATCTAACCATTAAGCAAACTAAGAAACACTACAGTGGCTGCACACTTTACAAAATTAGTCCAGAAAAGTCACTAAACAGACAGCAACAACAACAAACTCTAAAGTGGGAAGTGAATCTGGTTTCTAGGTATCCACATTATGTCTAAAATTCAACAAAACATATGAGATATGCAAAGAAATGGGAAAGTACAAAAGTACACAGAAAAAAAAATAGTCAATAGAAACTGCCCCTGAGGAAATTCAGATATTGGGCTTATTCTCAAAAGACATTAAATCAGCAAGTATAAATATTATCAATGAACTAAAAAAAAAATCTAAATAAAGTATGAGGACAATGTCCCACCAAATAGAAAATATCAATAAAGAGATATCATTTATTTAAAAAAAAAACAATCAAATAGAAAATCTGGAGTTGAAAAATATAATCACTAAAATAAAAAATTCACTACAGGGGCTCACTAGCAGATTTGAGCTGAAAGAAGAAAGAATCAGCAAACTTGAAGATAATTCATTTGAGATACTCCATCTAAGGAAAAGAAAGAAAAAAATCATGAAAAATAAATAAATAATTCATGAACATAGCCTAGAGACCTGCAAGATACTATAAACCAACGTACCTTTACTGAAAGTCCAAGAAGGAGAGAAGAGAGAAAAATGAGCATAACGATTATTTGAAGAAATCATGGCTGAAAACTTCCCAGACTTAATAAAAACATTAATCTATGCATTTAGGAAGCTCAACAAACTCAAACTCAAAAGAACCACACCCAGACACATCATAGTCAAACTGTTGAGAACCAAAGATAGAGACAGAATCTTGAGAGCATCAATAAAAAAAAAAAAAAAAGATTCATCAGCAATAAGATTAATAACTCAATTTTCCTCAAAAACCTTACAGAGCACAAGACAGTGGGATAACATATGTAGAGTTCTGGAAGGAAAAACTGTCAATCAAGAATTCTATATCCAGCAAAACAATCTTTTAAAATTGGAGGCTAAATTAACATATTCCCAGATAAAGAAGAATTTGAAGAATTTGTCACGATACCTGCCCTACGAGAACTATTTAACGGGGTCCTTAAGAATGAAACAAAAATGTACTAGAGAGCAACTTGAATTCATACAAAGAAATAAAAATCACTAGTAAAGTAACTACATAGAAAAATATAAAACACAGTATAAATGTATTTTTGTTTGTAACTCTTCTCCTATGTGATTTAAGAAACAGCTGCATAAAACTATTTGTAAAACTGTTGAAAGGTTCATAATGTATAGAGATGCAAATTGTATAACAATAATAGCACAACAGGTGTGGGGAAGAGACAGAGCTATATTAGAGCAAAGGTTTTCTGTACTGTTGAAGGTAAATTGGTATTAATATAAACTAGGTTGTTATAAATTAAAATTTTATAAATTAAATGTTATAAATTAAAATGTTATAAATTATAATTTTATCATCAACAAGACAAATAATAACAAATGTTGGAGAGGCTGTGGAGAAAAAGGAACCCTCATACACTGTTGGTGGGAATGCAGACTGGTACAGCCGTTATGGAAGGCAGTGTGGAGGTTTCTCAAAGAATTACGAATAGAATTGCCATATGACCCAGCAATCCCTCTTCTGGGTATCTACCCAAAAAATCTGAAAACATTTAGAGATAAAGACACGTGTGCTCCAATGTTCATTGCAGCTTTGTTTACGGTGGCCAAGACATGGAAACAACCAAAATGTCCTTCGATAGATGAATGGATAAAGAAGTTGTGGTATATATACACAATGGAATACTATTCAGCAGTAAGAAAAGATGATATAGGAACATTTGTGACAACATGGATGGATCTTGAGAGAGTAATGCTGAGCGAAACAAGTCAGACAGAAAAAGCAGAGAACCATGTGATTTCACTGATATGTGGTATATAAACCAAAAACAACAAAAGAACAAGACAAACAAATGAGAAACAGAAACTCATAGACACAGACAATAGTTTAGTGGTTGCCAGAGGGTAAGGGGGGCGGGGGGTGGGGGGTGGGAGATGAGGGTAAGGGGGATCGAATATATGGTGATGGAAGGAGAACTGACTCTGGGTGATGAACACACAATGGGATTTATAGATGATGTAATACAGAATTGTACACCTGAAATCGATGTAATTTTACTAACAATTGTCACCCCAATAAATTTAATAAAAAAAAAAAATCTTAAAAAAAAAAAAAAAAAGTTAAAAAAAAAAAAAAGAATGAAACTAGACTGCTATCTGTCACCATGTACCAAAATTAATTCGAAATGGATCAAAGACCTAAGCATAAGACCTGAAACAATAAACTGCATAGAAGAAAACATAGGTACTAATCTTATGGACCTTGGGTTCAAAGAATATTTCATGAATTTGACTCCAAAAGCAAGGGAATACAATGCAAGCAACTTAGAACACTTTATATTTAACTACATAACTATATCCCTCTTGCCATCTCTTGAGAGCCTATGAGTGTATATACTATTAGTATGTGGAGTGAATTTCAGAGTAGAAAAGTGATGATACACTCATTAAATTTGAGTTAATGAACTAAATATTTGCACTAATGCTGTTCACTAATGTAATATTCTGTGTTATTTGATTAAATTTATTTATACTTCTGAAAAAAAAAATTATAATTTTAATCATCAGGAAAATCACTAAGAAAATAACTCAAAACTAGTAAAAGAAATAATGAGAGAATTAAAATGCTACTCTAGAAAAATACTTATTTAATGCAAAATAAAGCAGTAATGGGGTAACAGAAAAAAAGACATATAAGACATAAAAAACAAATAGTAAAATGGCATGTGTAAATCCTACATTATCAGTAATTACATTAAATATAAATAGGTTAAACACTGCAATCAAAAGGCAGACATTAGCAGAATAGATAAGAATATATGCTGTCTGCAAGAAACATACTAGATTCAAAGAAATAAATAGATGGAAAGTAAAAGGATGGAAAAATATATCATGCAAATAGTAATCAAAGGAGAACTAGAGTAACTATATTAATATCACACAAAATCAACTTTAAGATACACTATTACTAGAAACGAAGAAGGAGGGTTTATAACAAACAAAACTGTAATACATTAGTAAGACACAGCAGTTGTAAACATGTATTCAACTAACAACAGAGCCCCAAAATATATGAAGCAAAATATATGATTTAACTTAAGGGAAAAAATCCAACAATAATAATTGGAGACTTCAATGCTCAACTTTCATTAATAAATAAAACCACTATGCAGAAGCTCAACAAAAAAATAGAAGCTTGAACAACACCATATACAAGGTAGGCCTAACAGACATCTCCACCGAACAGAATAGACATTTTTCTCAAATATCCATAAAACTTTCTCTAGGATTGACCATAAGTGAGGACATAAAACAAGCCTCAATAAATTTAAAAGGATTGAAATCATACAATATATATGTTCTACAACAGCTATGAAATAAAATTAGAAATCAATAACTTTGGGAAATTAACATGTATGTGGAACTTAAATAATCTACTCCTTAATGATCAATTGATCAAAGAAGAAATCACAATGAAAATTACACACTTAGAATAAATGAAAGTAAATATACAGCATACCAAAACTTATGAATATAGCTAAAACAATGCTTACAGAAAAAATTACAGCTTTAAATGCTTAAATGTAAAGAATAAGAAATATCACAAATGATAACCTAACCTTCTACCTTTAAAAACTAGAATAATATTATTATAACTAAATCTCAAGCAAATAAAATAAGTGAAATGATAATGATTAGAACAGAAATAAATGAAATAAAGAGTAGAAAAATGATAGAGAAAATAAATAAAACTAAATCTTCGTTTTTTGAAGACATCAATAAATATTATACACTTTTAGCTGATCTTACAGAAACACGAAAGATTATAATACTGAAAACAACTTTAGATCAATGAATCAGATAACCCAGAGGAAATGGATAAAGTCCTAGAAAAATCCAAATTATTAAAACTTATTCAAGAAGAAATACAAATTTTATATAGACCTGTAACAAGTAAAGAGATTCATTTGTTAATTCAAAAACTTCTCACAAAGAAAAGCTTACTGGATAAAGATGTGGTACATATATACAATGGAATGCTACTCAGCTGTAAGAAGGGATGAAATACTGCCATTTGAGACAACATGGATGGATCTTGAGATTATCATACTAAGTGAAATAAGTCAGAAAAACTTGAGAACCCTATGATTTCATTCATATGTGGGATTTAAAATCGAAAGTAACAAAGGAAGAAGACAAAGGAACAAGCAAAAACTCATAGACACAGACAACAGTTTAGTAGTTATCAGAGGGTAAAGGGGAGGGAGGAAGGTAGAAGTAGGAAATGGGGCCCAAATATATGGTGTTGGAGAGATCTGATTTTGGGTGGTGAACACACAATGTGATATATAGATGATGTATTATAGAAATGTACCCTTAAAGCCTATATCATTTTACTAACCAATGTCACCCAATAAATTTAGTAAGAAGAAAAAGAAAAGCTTATGCGCAAATGCTACAAAATGTGTAAAGAATTAATACTATTTTTTACAAACTCTTCCAAAAAATAAAAGGGAACACTTACAAACAAGTAAGCCAGTATTACTCTGGCACTAAAACCAGACAGAAAACGTCACAAGAAACCATCACAAGAAAACTACAGAGCACTAGCCCTTTTGAATACAAATTTTAAAATAAACAAAAACTGCCAATAAAATACTAGCAAACTGAATCTAGTATTATATAACAAAGATTATAGACCATGACCACAGGGAGTTTATTCCAGGAATGTAGTATTGGTTTAATTCCAAAATTCAATTAATGAACTACACCATATTAATAGAATAAAAGATAGAAATGAAATGATTATCTTAATAGAGGCAGACATAGGAAATTGCAGCCATTTCGTGAAAACAGCTCTAAACAATCTAGGAATGGGTGTTGACAAAACACCCACAATTATCATCCTACTTAGTGGTGAAGGATTGAAAGTTATCCGCTTAAGATCAGGAACAAGACAAGGGTGTCTGCCTTAACTGCATCCATTCAACATTGTAATGCACGTTCTATCCAGGGAAACTAGGCAAGAAAAGAAAAGGTACCAGATTGGAAATGAACGAACAAGTAAAAATAATCCCTATTTACAGATGACATGGTTTTATATTTACAAAATCCTAAGGAATCCACAAAAAAACTATTAGAATTAATAAATAAATTTAGCAAGTTTGCAAGATACAAGATCAATTTGATACATTAGCAATGAACAATCTGCAAATGAAATTAAAGAAACAATTCCATTTATACTATCATTAAAAATAATTAAATACTCCTAAATAAATTTAACAAAAGAACTGCAAGACTTGGACACTGAAAACTACAAAATATTGAAAAATTAAAGACAAGTAAGTGAAAAGAAGTCCCACATTTATGGATAAGAAGACTTAATATTATTAAGATGAAAGTACTGCCCAAATTAACCTACAGACACACTGCATTTCCTATGAAAAGCTTAGCTGCCTCTTTTAAAGAAACTGACAAGTTGATCCAAAAAATTGAAAATGTAAGAGATCCAGAGGTCAAAGCATTCTTAAAGAAGAACAAATTTGGAGAAGTTCATTTCCAAATTTCAAAACTTAGTATACGTGTATATATATATAATGTATGTAGTTACAAGAAGTGGAGTACAGCATTAGGAACAGAGACAGTGGAAATGTAATGGCTGTATGTGATGTCAGAGGGGTAGTGGATGGGGGGAAGGGGGTTCACACAGTGTGAGGGATATAAATGATAAACGTCTAAGTATTACTTTGTTTTGTGCACCTGAAACTAATAAAAAGGAAAAAAAACTTACTACAAATGTACAATAATCAAAATAATTTGGGACTGGCATGAGTATACACATATAGTTCAAAGGAATAGATTTGAGAATTTAGAAGTAAACCTTTATAATTATAATAGATTTTCAAAGGAGTGTCAAGACAGATCAATAGGGAAAGAATTGGCTTTTCAACAGATGGTGTTGGGACAACTGGATATTCACAAGCAAAATAATGTAGTTCAATTCTACTTCATATCATAAACAAAAATTAACTCAAAATCAATAAACTTAAATGTAAAATTTTATGATCTTGAGTTAGGCAATGATTTCTTAGATCTGACACCAAAAGCATAAAGGACAAAAGAAAAAATAAATAAATTGGACTACATCAAAATTTAACTTCATGTTTCAAAAGACAATATCAAAGAAACTGAAAGACAATCCACAGAATGGAAGAAAAAAATTGCAAATTATATATCTGAGAAGAGATTTAGATCCACAATATGTAAAGAACTGGCAAAACTCAATCATAAAAAGACAAATAACCCAATTTAAAAGTGGGCAAATGATTTGAATAGTCTCTTCTCCAAATAAGACAAACAAATGGAAAATAAGCACATGAAAAGATGTTAAACATCATTATAATTAGGGTAAATCAAAACCACAGTGAGATACCATTTTACACCCACTAGGATAGCTACAATAAAAAAGACAGATATTAAATGTTGGTCAGGATGTGGAGAAATTGGAACCCTTATACATTGCTGACAGCATTATAAAATAGTGCAGCCACTTTGGTAAATAGTTTGGCAGTTTCCTAAATTGTTAAGCATTGAGTTACCATTTGACCTAGCATTTTACTCCCAGGTATATATCCAAGAGAAATGAAAACAATACATCCACACAAAAACTTGTACATGAATGTTTATAGCAGCATTACTAATAACCACAATGTAGAACCTAAGTGTCCATCAACTGATGAATGGATAAACATATGTGGTGAGACAGTACAATGGAAACAAAATGAGGATAAAAACAAATGAAGCACTGATACATGCTACTCATGGATTAACTTTGAACACATTATGTAACTGATAGCAGCCAGTCACAAAACCTAATTATTTAGGATTTCATTTATATAAAATGTATAGAAAAGGCAAATCCATACAGATAAAGTTGATTAGTGGTGGCCAAAGATAAGGGAGAGGGGAAAAGGGAGAGTGACTGCTAATGGTTATGGAGTTTTTTTAGGAAGGTGATGTGAATGTTCTAAAATTAGATAGTGAAAATAAAGTAAAATTAGATAGTGGTGATGCTTGTACAACTCTGAATATACTAAAAGCACTGAATTGTATACTTTAAACTGTATACTTTCATTAGAATGTAAATTTTATTTCAACAAAGCTGTTTTTAAGAAAAAAAAAAAAAGATCTTAAAAAATTACACTCCAGACCCAGGACCTAAATGAAAACAAAACAATAACGTAAATTTGGAAGTTGGAAATTTAAAATATTAATAAAAGGCATACATCACCCCAAAATAATAAAATATAGTATAAAGCATAGCATAACTAACATAACATATATAGCATGATACAATATGCGTAGACTATAATAATGTGAGAGAACTAGACTATGACATGACATGACTCCGGATGGATATTGAAAATGTAGCTAGAAAAGGATCCCACCAGCCCACTTGGAGAGTGAGCTCATAACAAGTGCCCTGGGAGTTAGAGATGTGAAAACAGTTGTCTTGTCTGTCTCCTGCCCTACTCTGATCCTCTGTTGGTGTTATCATGGGATGAGCATATCCAGAACTACCAGTAATTTTTCTGTGAAAGCCCAGGTCTTGAGAAACTAAACGTGGTGGGCTAGAAGCATATGTTTTGGACTATCCTCCACTGTGGGTACAGTGGGGCATAACAAAAATGAAAGCATGTCTCCAAACTCAGTCAGATAATATGTTTTATTCTTTTTGGGAGGTGGAGCATGTGAGAGTAAAATTAGCGTCTGCCTAAAATACTTATTTGTATTTAATATCTTTATACATATACATAATTTACAGTTTCTAATATATAAGAATATACTGCATATATGTATAATTTTAAATAAATGTACAAGTGTGAGCATACACATGCTTAAAGTATAAATTCTTGTTTTTCTTTTCTGTTTGGTTCCTCCTTCCCTTATGTGTCCCTCTTCATTGATAGCAAATACCTTCCCCCAGATAATCCATGTTAAAAGTCAAATGCCATTCATATTTTTTCTGCACGCCTATAATCCTATATAGTTAGGCATAGTCACACACTGGGGATTATCTTAGTTTTTAAAAATAAAGTCATGGTGCACTGCTTCTCTACATGTTAATTTTCATTCAAATACCTTGTGAAAATTCTTCCAAGTCATCTGATATGGATTTAATTCATTCTTTTAAGACTACATAACAGCCCTCGCTGTCCATGCTGTGACTGTGCTGTAACATATGCAGCCATTATCGCACTCATTGACATTTCATTTTGTTTCCACTTTTTTGCTACTATGAAAACTGCAATAAACAACTTCAGTTCTTAGAAATATATGTCCTGTGTATGTTTTTGTTTCTAACGTATAAATTTCCAGGAGTAACATGAATGGCATATATATAATGGCATATCTATCCATAGATATATGTACCATTGTATATAAATACATTTATATATGTATAATGTGTATATATATATATTTTTTATGTGTGTGTTAATGGATATTGCCAGAAAAATTGTAATATTTTATATTTCTACTGCAATATATATGCATATACTTTCCCATATCCCCACCTATAAGAAGGACTATAGTTTTTTTGCATCTTTGCTAGAAAATAAGACCTGGCCAGACAATCAGCTCTAATGCGTCTTTTGGAGCAAAAATTAATATAAGACCCGGTCTTATATTATATAAGACCTGATATTACATTACACTACATTACATTACATTACATTACATTACATAACATTACATTACATTACATTACATTACATTACATTACATTATATTATATTATATTATACTATATTATATTATATTATACTATATTATATTATACTTGGTCTTATAGTAAAATAAGACTGGGTCTTATATTAATTTTTGCTCCAAAAGACGCATTAGAGCTGATTGTCCAGCTAGGTCTTATTTTGGGGGAAACACGGCACCTATTGAATCAGTTAGGATTCTACCCATTGCAAATTTTAAAAGGGCTACCAGATTGCTTACCTGTAAAGGGAGTAGGTGAGCTCACAAAGTTATACCATATTATCAGTCTTGGTTTCTCCCTCTTTCTCTCTCACCATTCCCTCCTCCCTGTTTACCTCATTCTAAGATTGGCACTCACCTGCAGTCACAACATGGTGGCCAGCAACTCCTGGAGCTCCACTCTTCTAAGTTGACTCCAAGAGAGAGCATTGTTTTAGCATTCCCAGCCACAGTTCTGAGGTTCGCTCCTACTAGATCATAACCCTGTGTGGTGGAAAAATGTCATGGCTTCATTGGCTTAGGTCTGGGTCACGTGTTCTACCCTAGGGCTAGAGGAAGAACCTCAACCAGACTATCTGAGATGGAGGCAGGAATGGCCCCTCAAAAACTACCAGGCCATTGCCAAAGGAAGAGAGAATAGCAACACAAATGTCCACTACATCTTTCTTCTCCCCGCACCCCCAGTGAATTTTGCCTTTTAATATTGCTTGAAATACATATCTTACATTTCTTTGCAGTCTCCAGGTGGCCTCTTCTGTATGTCTCCACTACATCTTTCTTATTGTGTAAAGTATCGTTGCATCTTATCCGTATAGCAATTGCTACAAAAGAGCATTTATCATAAGTAAATTATAGCTCACCCCTTTAAACAGCTTTAAATGTCAAAGTTATTTATAATTTCAACATTTTGTTGAAAATTTTACTACCATGTAGTATATCGTACGTAATTGTTCACCATATCATCTTATATGTGGTTAGTACTTCAGAGTAAGCATTAGGAATCTCTGTTGTCGTATTATGCTATATTCCTATATAACTAGGGTCTGTGAAAGATACAGGACTATTGGTTTTTAATGATATTTTCTTAATTTCTTAGTCTTACTTATGTCTTTATTTCCCCCCTTTTTCATGATATCACTGTAGCTGTCTCTAGCTTTTTCCACGCTGACTCTCTTTCCTTGAAACCTGCCACTTACAATATGCAAATTCTCTAGGGAATAAGAAATAAGATTCTCTAAGTGAAAACCTAAGGAGTTCCTGCATTAGGAAAGTATAGAAGCTTTAGTACAGAGGGTCTGCTCAGAATAAGTCAGTCTTGATCACAACTGTGTGTGAGCACCTAGCAGCTCACTTATTTAATGAATGAATAAAATTATTTAGGGCACATCTTTTTTGCTTACTCTATGGTCCTTAGTACTATCAAAGATACTTGAGGTTCTCAGGTAACTAATTCAGGATAAGTGAGCTTTTAGTATGTGTTTGGGGGCAGGGCGAGTAATGTATACACACATAAAATGTTATATATTATAAATATGAAGATATAATAGGAGCAATGGCTCTGGAGTCTTTCTAGGTTCAAAACATTGCTTCAGCACTTACCAGCTATATAATTTGGAGCAAAACACTAAATCTCTCTGTGCCTCAGGGTCCCTTTCTGTAAAATGGCCATAACAGTATATACTTCAGAGGGCTTTGTGAGTATTAAGCGGGATCATCTCGGTGAAATTCAGCAAGGTGCCTGCTAGGTAAGGGGTTCAATTAGTGATTGTGGGCAATGATATTCCCAATACATACCCCAGTCCCTGGTCCATGATGCATTGTACATCAATATTGAATAAATTTCTAGAAAATACAAGGTACTTTTTCTCTATGTTCATAGTTGTGTACGTGCATATTTATACCATCTCGGACAGTACCTGCTGATCTTAAATGTTGCAGGAATACAATCAGCAGGTATAAAATGACACGAAACTGTATCTGCCTCAGTTTATAACAAAAGTCATCATAATTCCTTAAAACCATACTGAGAAATTTCTGAACTGGAATTCTTGTTTCCTTTTATCAGGTCACTCTTTTCCCTGGTCAAAAATTCTTTTTCCAGCAATATTTTGCAGAGAGAGAGACCATCCTTTTCAAAGATGAGGCAATTAAGAGGAAAAGAATGTTTAACAGCTTGAATGAAAAAAAAAAATAGCAGGATTTTTGTTTTGTTTTGTTTTGTTTTTGTTTTCGGAGACATTCAGATTCTGACTTGAGAGTTGTTCAGATGTTAAATAATCTTGCCTCACGTTACCTGGAAAATCCATCCTGAATACACTGACCCTGGAATGTCTTTGGGATGTCTCCACTACCTTTCAGACTGTCCTTTCTCCACAGCTACATTCCCCCGCCCTCTAAATAATCACGCTTTATTTTTTAAAATCAAACAAAAAGAAAATCAACATTATACAGAGATGTTAAGACCCAAAGCTTTGCCTTCAACTTTCAATCCTCTTATTAATACCCATGTCATGACTCTTGTTGAGGAAAAGGTTTAATGTCACTGTCCTCAATCAGTGTTCTTTCATTCACTTTCATTAGGAGCCATGTTTTCCTGACAAAGGATAACAAATGGACACTGTGAGTCCCTAATGTGCTTTTGACTACAGATCCTGCACCATTTCTCTGGGAAGCAATTGCAATTATTTGTCACTTTAATATGACTTGGCAAGGAGGTCTGACAAACATGGCTATTATTCATCAATGTGTATATTTTGTACTTATATCAATATTAGAATATCATTATTACTCTTCTCACATTGTATGAGCAAGATAAAATTACACCGTGTAAAAAATGCATTAAATTTCCTTCTGCTGCACTCATATAGCAAAAGTAAAGGTAATTTAAGAGCTTGCGCCATTTATATGCTAAATGCTATCATTTATTATTATTAGTGAAGAAATATTTTTACCTTTGCATTAATGGAAAATATATCAATGTTTCCACTGTTAATTGGAAATAATATAGCTAATCCTAAAACTCAAAACTTCCAAAGTGTTTTATCCATCCTTATACAGCCTGAAATGTTCTAGTGCCTAATTTTTTCTATCATGTTACTTTAATATAAACGTAATTTTGGTATTAGAGAATAAATCTTTAATTATTTGGTTCTGCATTCTTTCTTAGGATTTTATATGTACTCGTAGAATTAGTTTTTGAAACCTTTGAAAGTCAAGAACTAGCTTTGTAAATAACTACTAATAATTTATCAGCCAACCTTCTCTCTATGGATATAGTTAATATTATATGACAATTGTGATGATACAAGTTTAGCCCCTGTCCAATTCAGGGCAGTTTTAAATTGTTTCTGTAATTTTATCAATCCTTTTTTCTAATTCCAAGCAACAGCTACATGCTAACCAAATGGAAGGAAAGGGCAAGTTTAATATTATAGAATCTGTTTCTCTGAATTAAGGGCAACACACACACACACACACACACACACACACACACACACTCACCAGTGAGAACAAAAGAACGGCCAGTCAAGCAGATTTTGTGCTCCTAATATGAGTAAGACCTGTATCATCATAACTCATAGTAAACTTTTATCCGTTCAACAATTATTTACTGAATGCCTTGCAAAACTCCAGGTTCATTTTTTAATCGCCTACTGAGGCTACACCCAAGAAACCTATACTAAGTCCTGATTTCATCTCATGACATTTAGAGAGTTTGGGAGCCAGAAAAGAGCCTCTTAACAGAGAAAGAAAGTAAGTAGCAATAATCAAGGCAAAACACCATGCTTGTTTGTGTTGGTGGGTAGGGTGAGCAATATGGGAGCAGGGAGACTAGAAACATTTAAGAGAGCATTGCCAAACTTCCAGTGACAACACAACTGGAATGAAACTGAGCTAGAGAGAAATATGCATAGGTTATCCATTCCGTTCTTATTTATAAAATAAAGATTGGTTAAACACAATACAGATTATCTATAAAATGAATTGCCTAAAATAATCTTTAAAAACTATAGCTATGAAAACACTTAAAATCATGTCCTGAAAGTATATTTTTAAATGTGGAGATATAAAAATGCATCAAATAAAAATAGATTTTGTAAAAGAATACACACATACACAATAACACAGATATAAACGTGTGTAAAATAATATGCTACCATATATTTACTAAGTGACAAGATTATGGGTGCTTTTCATTATCTTCTTTATACCTTTTTGTATTACCCAAATTTTCTGCAATAAATGTGAGAAAAAAGTCACTTAAAAGGCATACTGAAATATTAATTAGAAGATTATTTTTTAATGTGTAGAATTTAAAACTTTTATTTTTACCACTCAATACTGGATTAAATTGTGGGTTTCGGTTGAATTTATTAGGAGACTTAAATCTGTGCTGAATAAACTTATGGCCCTTCTTAGTGATATTTTAAATATTGACCCTTAATATTTTTTTAAAGTATCTTTATGAAAGGCTAAGCATTGTAGGAGACATCTTAAAAGCTTGCTCCCATCCTAAAAATTCACCGAACCTCTAGGAAATAGAAGAACAATAGTTATTCTTTAAGGTAAACATTAATAATATAACCAGAGTATTTAAAAAATTGGATCACTCAATGATAGTTTTATCCCAGTGTCAAATCTGAAACACAGATGAAAGTCATGAAAAGTAATGTGTTTTTACTGAACACCTCTTGAGGAGACAAACATGAATACACTACACAACACCTCCCACAAAATGCTCTTTGAGAGTATCTTCTTGTCCTCAAAATTTCACCCCCAGCTCTTTCCTCTCCTCGGAGATTTTCTGGTTTTCTGTTTGTCTACAATCTCTCTCCATGCCCAAGTTCCTCCAACCTTCTCCTTCCTCTCAGATCATTCCCCTCCTACCATCTCCAGAAACCTCCATTCCATGTCTACAGGCAGATGATCTGTAGTCTTGTTTGTGTTCTTCCGGGTCTCTTCTCTACTACCCATCCGATCCCTTCAGGTTACTCAGCTGTAAAAATGTGAATATTGTTACCAAGCTCAGAAAGGGTGACTAACATAGCCTGCCATATAGTTCATATGCAGTAAATATCAACTTACTCCTTTAACTATGGTAGCTCTGTTTTCTTCCTACCAGTCTCTACTTAATCATTTTTTTTAAAGTAGTCAAAATGGAAGATGATGTATTAAGAGCCTTTCTACCTCATCATATTTTGTGAAACAATGTTAGAACAATAATAAAATTCAATACTGAAAAAATAGCTTTTCTTCGAAAGTCAATGAAATTAATCCCAAAGCAAATACCGATATTTTTTCACATGAAAAGCTGATTTTAAAGTTCATTTGAAAAGACAGTTATGAGAGATTGTTAAGAAATTCTAGGGAAAGGAAGAGTAATGATAGATGGATAATCCAATTAGGTATTTAAACTATTTATGCAACGATAGTATTTAAAATAGTTTGTGACTTCCCAGTAGTGACAAGAGGCCAATGAGACAGAATAGGGAATTTTAAAATGTATCCAAAAAAAAAATGCATCAAACTACTCATTGGTGTTTAATATATTATGAGAAAGATATTTCAAGTAGATGAGAAATTATTTTTTCAATAGTGCTGGGAAAATCTATATCTGAAAAAAAATTAAGCAGGAATCCTGCATTCTCTCTTTATACCAAATAACTAAATATTTAAAGATAAAAATATGAGGCCTTAATATAGAAGAAAACTAAGGTAAAATTTTGTATAATCTTGGAGTGAGAAAAATCTTTTCTAAACAGAACACAACCATAAATAAAACAAATTGAAATGGTTTATTCCATAAAAATTTAAAACTTCAGTATGACAAATTGAATTTCAATATGTCAATATTGACAATATGACAATAAATCTTAAACAAAAGTCAGAAGGCGAATCAAATGACAAAGAGCAAATTTTATTTTTATATATAAATAGCCCTAGTGATCTAATAAAAACAAATAATAATCTAATAGAAAAATGTGCCAAAAATATGAAGAAATACTTCATTAAAAATACAAAGTAAAGTTTTTAAGACATGAAATAATACTAAACATGCTAAGTGAAATAAGTCAGACAGAAAAAAATCGAGAACAATATGATTTCACTCATGTGTGGGATATAAAACTGAAAACAACAAACGAACAAGCCAAACAAAATCTCAGACACAGACAACAGTTTAGTGGTTACCAGAGGGTAAGGGAGGAGGTGATAGAAGAGGATAAATGGGGTTAAATATATGGTGATGGAAGGAGAACTGACTCTGGGTGGTGGACACACAATGTGATATATGGATGATGTGTTATAGAATTGTACACTTAAAACCTGTATAATTTTACTAACCAATGTCATCCCAAAAATTTAATTTTAAAAAATGAATGAAAATACATAAATCTGTCATTTGAAGTTATTTTATCTCTTCTCCTCATTTCAGAACTGATGTATTAAACTTCAAATTTAAAAAATGAAAGAAAGAATACTAAACAACTTGAAGAGGACAAGTGGCAGCCAGAATATCTGGTAAGAGTCTTGTACATCAAACTCTGGATATAAACCATAAATTCATCGTTTCTCCATGACCTCAGGTACCAAAGATTTTATTCTGGTTACTACTAATACCTATGATCTTTCTTTGAACAAGATATTAAACATAGATATGTGTCTCGACCATCAGAATAATATTAAGCTTACTCAACATTGGGTGCAACTGAAAATAAACAAATAATTCTTGGTATTTAAAATGAACTGTTATAATGTTCAAAGCAGCCAGTTAATTGACGGCTTTTGTTACTGGTTTAGTGCACATGGTCTAACTGTAGATACTTTTGAGATGCCAAAAAATATATGTTGTTCAGTTTGGTAAAGCTGTTTGCTCATCACACATTCTTAAGATACCTTGGATAACACGAGGAACTCTGTATTATGATGTTGGAAAACAGGACTGAGCCCCATTGTGAGAATGCTTTTAAGAATATTACTTTTTTTTGTAGAGGACATGACCTGTCCTGTAGGAAAATTAAGATAACAACAAACCTCTCAATAAAATATATTTTCAGTTAACTTAATAGCCCTGTCACCATTTGAGTAAATCTTGAAAATTCAGTGATATATACCAGACACCTAATAGAATAATACCTAAAGTGTAGCTTGGCAATTCAATACCTGGAATTTTTAGAACTTTTAAAAAATACTTAATGTAAGAGCATCATACTGATTAAGCTGGAGGATTCCAGAATCTTCTGATGAAACTGTGAGTTGTAACACCAATATCTTAATATTCCTTTAATGTAGTAGTTGTTTTTCTGTATCTAAAATACCAATATGGAACTATCAGGAAATTATTCACAAAGGAATTTAGAGTCAAGTGACAGCTAAAAATTAAGAGCCCAGAGGTACTGATTTACAAACAAAAATGGAAAGAACTAAATACACACAGATTGTTTTTGCTGAATGACAAACAGGAAGTTCTGTGATAATTAGAAGTATTTTAAAATTGTGAAAAAGAAATGATTGGAGGCTTGTCTAGAATAATCCAAGGACATAAAGAGTGAAATAAAAAATGATAAATTTAGATTGGCACTAAAGGGGGACACTAATAAATTTATCACAAGAGGTTTTGATGATACACCTACATGTCTTATGTCTTTTTATTTTAGGGCTAAGTTCAAGGTAACAAACAAATTAGACTTACAAATATGTCCCTAGTGTTTTTTTTTAAATAAAACAAATTAAATTTTTGCTAAACCTCTAATCTCTTAAATTTAATTGATTGCCTTTGTTGAGCTCTGCACACTGTTGTTATGTATGCATATAATCTCTCTATGGTGTGGAGAGTATTTAAATTTCAAAAATCAGTTACTTGACAATAAAAAGTGATGCACTACTGAATTAAGCAACAACATGGATAAATCTCTGTGGAGCAAAAGAAGTGAGACACAAACACATGCCATAACTATGCCATCATGTATGTGAAGTTCAAGAACAGGCAAAACTATTACTCAGCATAGGAATTTTGAGATTCAGTCTGTTGCTACACGTATTGGTAGTTTATTCATTTTTATTGCCGAATAGCATTTCATTGAATGACTGTGCCACAGTCTATTTATTCATTTACCTGTTGATGGACGTTAGGGCTGTTTTCAGCTTTTGCCTATTACACATAAAGCTGCTATGAACGTTTGTGTAAAAGTCCTCTTGTGGACATAGGTTTTTTATTCTCGTGGGAAAAACTAGTAAAATGGTTGGATTTTATGGTAGGTGCATGAATTCATTTATAAGAAACTGTCAAACTATTTTATAAAGTGGTATAACATTTTGTATTCCTATCAGCAATAAAACAGAGTTCCACGTGTTCTACATTCTCACCAACACTTGATATGGTTCATTTTTACATTTTAGTCATCCTAATGGGTTTATAAAGTATGTCTCATGATAGTTTTAAGTGGAATATCCTTGATGCCTAATGATGTTGAGCATGTTTTCAATTTATAGAATATTCAAACTAATCTATAGGGACAGAAAGGAAATCAGTCGTTGTCTGACAATGGAGTAGAGGGAGGGCTGGATTTCAAAGGGGCACAAAGAACTTTTCGGGTGACAGAAATGTTTGTAATCTTTATTGTCATGATGGTTTCATTTGTATACACATATGTCGAAACTGATCAAATTGTCCACTTAAAATATGCACAATTTAGTGGACTTTGCTCCATCTCAACAAACTTTTTTCTTTTACACTTTATTTATTTATTTTGATATTCAATATTATTTTATATTAGTTTCAGGTGTGCAACATAGTGGTTAGACAATTATATAATTTAAGAAGTGATCCCCCTGACTAGTACCCACCTGTCACTATCCATAGTTATTACCATATTATTGGCAGTATTCCCTATGCTGTACTTTACATCCTCATGACTATTTTGTAACTATCAATTTGTACTTCTTAATCCGTTCACCTTTTTCACTCTGCCTGCAATATCTCAACAAATTAAAAAAAAAAAGAACATGCAAAACTAGTCTATGTTGATAGATATCATAACAATGAACAGTGATTTTCTATGGGTGACACAGATCACCTAGGGGAACCTCGGTGAACATTCTAGGGTGAAGGGAGTGGGCTATTTCCTGATTGGTGCATTAGTTGGGCAGGTGTATATATTTGTGAAAACTCATCAAATTCTACACTTAAGATCTGTGTAGTTTACTACCGTGTTTCCCCAAAAATAAGACCTAGCCGAACCATCAGCTCTAATGCGTCTCTTGGAGAAAAAAAAAAAAAAGGCCGTGTCTTTTTATATTATATTAATTTTTGCTCCAAAAGACGCATTAGAGCTGATGGTCCAGCTAGGTCTTATTTTAGGAGAAACACAGTATATGTAAATTTTACTTTAATTTTTAAAAAATTCTTTATTTGAAAATTTACTTCACAATGTCTCTATAATATTTCAACTATTTTTGGAAGTCTGTGATTGTTTCCTAACCAAACAGAATTAAGTTTTGGATTTGATACTTTATTTTTTACCAAGAGTAAATATTTATATTTATATCCAAGAAGATCAACTAGATGGCAAGTTAGTAACAAAAGTTGCAAATGCAAAGAACAGTCTGGTTGAGTGACAGTGGCATCGCCAAATAACTCATTTATTGACCTGAGAAGTCTCTTGAGAAACATAGAAACTTCAGTTTCATAAGCAAGAGAAAATTGAAACAATCATTGCAAAATCATGAGTCGTCATTTTCTTACATTCCTGCTTACTGCCGCTCGACTGAGTGCTAAGCCTTTCCTTTGACAGGTTCTTCCTTAAGTAAGCACATCGTTTTTATGGCAACAGACTCAAAGGTTGGTCCTCATGATCTTTGTCTCTTGGTTTTCCCTCTTTCATTTAATCCCTTCCCCTGGAGTATGGACAGGACCTATGACTTGCTTCTAACCGACAGAACATGGCAAAGGTTATGGGATATCACTCACATGATTACTTTATGTAACACTCCATCTTGCTGGCATACTCACTCTACAGAACCTCTCTTCCTCGATGGAGTTGAAGAAATTAAGGAGCCATGTTAAAAATTCCACTTGGCAAAGACTTGTAGGCAGCCTCTGGATGTTGAAGGCAGCCTCTAGCTGACAGCCAGTAGAAGCAGGGCTCTCACCCTACTACCAAAAGAAAATGGATTCTGCCAATGACCCAAGTGACCTTGGAAGAGAGCTCCTCCTCAGTCCAGCCTCCAGATGAGAATGAAGCTCCTCCAACCTCATGACTTCAGCCTTATGAGACTTTAGGCTTTGAACCCAGCTAAGCCAGGCCCAGACATCTATCCCATAGAAACTCTCAGATAATAAGCACATGTTGTTTTAAGCTACTACATTTGTGGTAATGCGCTATGCAGTTATAAAAAACTAATAGAGTATTGTCTCTTGGAATGTGGTAATCGAAGCACTTCAGATACCTTCTGTGTTCCCTTGACTTCCCAATTTGTCACTGAAGTTTCAGCTCAGGTCACAGTCAGGGGGCTCCAGAGTCAGTTCTGTGCCAAGTATGTAGTTGTTGGCACAGGAGTCTGCTATAGCTGTGGCATCTCACAAAATCAGACACATATCTTCAGTTCCTCTGCAGAGATGAAATTATGTTTTCATCTCAGGCCAAGAAAATAATTTCCCACCTGTTCACAATAAAGACTGGGCTTGTACATTTCAACTAAGTGGCATTAGGAAGCAACCCCAGGCTAAATGAACTTAATAGAATAAATAGGAAATATGGGAGAGAAAGTAGGGAATAATTTTGGCAGTTTAAAATTTTGAGTTGTACATACTTGCCTTTTCCTCATTTAAATGACTTAGAAAGCAACTTCTTAAAAAGATCTCACTGTCAAAAATATCAAAAGATTTCTTAGTACTGTGTTTCCCCAAAAATAAGACCTAGCAGGAAAACCAGCTCTAATGCTTCTTTTAGAGCAAAAATTAATATAAGACCCAATATTATACTATATTATACTATGTTATGTTATGTTGTATTATATTATACCCAGTCTTATATTATAGTAAAATAAGACCGTGTCTTATTATTTTTTGCTCCAAAAGACACATTAGAGCTGATTATCTGGCTAGGTCTTATTTTCAGGGAAACACGATATTATCACATGGCTCACATTTCAGAGCTGCTTGTTTTGAGAGGTCAAAGGAGAAAAGCTACAAAAGAATTTTTATTTTCAGTTTTATTTACTTTAGTTAATTTTTAAAATTTCAAGGCCATAAAAGAATTTTACGACTTGAATGTCCTTTTCTCCACCTTCATGCGATGCAAAATAATCTTACCTTAGTTTTATTGAAAGTGTTCTGCATTATTATTGAAGGTCTTCAAATCCCAGCTTTTAGTTTATTTTTAAAAGCACTTTATTTCTAAAAATATTTTGTGGTGGTTTGTGTTGCTGTGCAGAAGCTTTTTAGTTTGATATAGTCCCATTCATTTGTTTTAGCTTTTACTTCCCTTGCCTTTGGAGTCAAATTCATAAAATCGTCTCAGAACCCAAGGTCCATAAGTTTAGTACCTATGTTTTCTTCTATGCAGTTTATTGTTTCAGATCTTATGTTTAGGCTCTTGATCCATTTTGAGTTAATTTTGGTACATGGTGACAGATAGCAGTCTAGTTTCATTCTTTTGCATGTGGTTTTCCAATTTTTCCCAGCAGCATTTATTGAACAGGCTTTCTTTTCTCCATTGAATGTTTTTGGCTTCCTTGTCAAAAATTATCTGTCTATATATTTGTGAGTTTATTTCCGGGTTTTCGATTCCATTCCATTGGTCCATGTGTCTGTTTTTCTGCCAATACCATGCTGTTTTGATTATTGTCATTTTGTAGTACAAATTGAAGTCAGGGAGTGTGATACCTCCAATCTTGTTCTTTTTCTTAGGATTGTTTTGGCTATTCAGTGTCTTTTGTGATTCCATACATATCTGATGACTTTTTGTTCTATTTCTTTAAAAAATGCCACTGGAATTTTGATGGGGATTGCATTTAATCTATATATTGCTTTGAGTAATATGGCCATTTTAACTATATTGATTCTTCCAATCCATGAACAGGGAATGTCGTTCCATTTCTTTGTGTCTTCTTCATTTTCTTTTAATAATGTCTCATAGTTTTCATGTCTAGGTCCTTCACATCTTCTAAGTTTGTTCCTAGGTATTTTATTCTTTTTGTTACAATTGCAAAAGGAATTGGTTTTCTGATATCTTTTTCTGAAATTTCATTGTTAGTATGTAGGAATGCAATGGATTATTGTGCACTAATTTTTGTATCCTGCAACTTTACTGTATTTGTTTATTGTTTATAATAATTTTTTTGGTGGAATCTTTGGAGTTTTCTATATAAAGACTCATGTCATCTGTAAAAAGTGACAGTTTGACTTTTTCATTCCCAATTTGGATACTTTTATTTCTTTCTCTTGCCTGATTGCTTTGGCTAGGATCGTGGGAAAATATTTTCTAAGAATAACACCCAAAATAGCAATCAAAAGATGAATTTGCATATATTAATAAATTTGAACATATAAAGAATTAAACTGATGTATATGTGAAATTATAGTAAACAAATTTTACGTATTTGCAGTATAGATGAAAAAGGGCTAGTTTCTTTAATATACTATACACCCATATTAATCAGTAAGAATAAAAAAGACATATCCAAGTAGAAAAATGGGCAAATATCAGAGCATAAATATACAATGTACTGAAATAGAAATGCAAGTGACCACTAAGTATACACTGAAGATTACCATCATAAATAATCAAAGAAATGTTAATTCAGAGAGCAATGAAATTTCTTCCATTATATTAATATTAGCAAGGATTAAAAGAGTAATACCCACTATTGGCAAAGGTGTGAGGAATAGCCATTTTCATACACTGTATGAACACAGCATTCAAGGCTTTCACAAATATTATCCTATTTAATCTGTGTGAAAGAGAATTATCTCTAGTTTCAATTAGTGTAGTTACCTGACTAAGCCAGTAACAGAGCTGGTTCTATACCAAATTCTTACCATCAAAATATTTATAAAAATCTGTTGGAGAAAACTGCTATTGAAGTTTTAACCAGTTTCCTTTCAATAGCAATGCTAGGTATTTGGTTAAGGAAGATAATTGCTCTCAAGTAAGTATGCTTCCCATCGAAATAAATTAACCTTTGCACTACGTGTCTTCTTTCTTCTGAAAATACTGTGAGCTTCAGGATTTCCTTCTGTTCTTGTTATCAAAGTAATTTTCCAAAAAAAAAAATAAAAGTGCTTGACATAGCAACAGCTCAAAAATATTGGATGGCTAAATGGAAGGATGGATGGGTGGATAAATAGAAGGAATGATTGATGAATGAATAGAAGGAATAATCAATGGATGGATAGATGGATGGACAGACCGACGGACAGACAATGAACCAAATGTATTTCTTAAAAATCACTATGCACATATCCTCATTCAAAGTCACCTTCTAATTATGGCATCATAGTTATTAAGCCATAGATAATTGGAAAACTATCACCAAAAAAGAAAAAGCATTGAGGAAAAACAGAAGCAAACCTTTGTATTAATTTTATAATAAAAATAATTTTAACAGTTCCAGTTTCTCAAACTAAATAAAAATATATTGTTAAAAGTAAAATTAATGATAGCTGTACTTTGTATTAAACACTAAGTCTTTTGTGTTAAGTAACAAAGATTTTTTTTTTAACATAAAGGCTTTAACATTATTTAAGTAGGGTTCGAGTTGATTTACATAAAACTCTAAATTGATTTACATCTCAATTCATAATGTATCTAAACATAATATGACAGGTTTCAAATATTTTGTGGAATGTGTTTATGTATTAAAGGAATTTAAAGTTTACTTTAGAAAAAATAGTCAATACTTTCTAAAATAGACCATAAAAATAACACAGGCATTCTCTTGATCCTCACGAGTCTACTTTATTTCTCCTTGAAAAAAATATATCCAATGTACCTTTCAGAATGATTTATTAGGTGTTATTGTTATAGTGTTCAATATTGTTCAATACCGAACTACTATACTGATTACCGCTCTCCACTCTGCTTTACTCCTATCATGTGCTTTTATTTACCTCCTGAGGCAAAAACATTTTAATTGGTTTAGAGAAGCTTGAACTCTCTTTTATCAATGACAGATTTCATCAAAATGGAACTAACCCAGGAGGTGTAGTCCCAGTGCACAAAAACCATGATCCACTTTGGGCTTCTAAGGTAGAAGATTTATAAACCAACAGTGAAAAAACAAACAAACAAGTAGGAAATTAAATCCTCTTGGTAATCTAAGAACATTTATCTTGATGTGCATATATATGTACACACGCGTATATACATACATATATATGAATGCATATGGATGTGTATAGCATGAAGGTATAATTTTACAGAAATGTTAAGAAATCTCAAACGTTATTAGGTTGGTGCAAAAGTAATTGCAGTTTAAAAGGTTAAAAACAATTGCAAAAATCGCAATTACTTTTGCACCAATCTAATAGAACGTCTACAAAAGTCTTTCAACATGGCAATAAATGATTTATAATTCTAACTTAGGGAAAGTAGATGAAATGACTTAGTGTTTCTTCTATTTTGTTTCATTAATGGGCTGCTTGCCAAATTATCTACACATTATAGGACGTTGCAGTCAATTTTGAAGTAATTTACTGTTATAGTAAATTATTAACTGCATAAACTTAGGCAAATGGTGCATTATTTTAATAGGTCTATATTTTTTAAGCATTCATTTCATAGCGATTCAACATTTATAAACAATACCACAAGAAATCATTTGCCTGTTGCACAAAAATTGTACTTATTTAATAGAGTTTTAGTCCCATACAGATTTCACTTCTTCAGAACTGAACCTAAACTGTGATTTGCGCAATGCTAAACATTAATCATAATACACATGCAAAGCAAATACTAACCACAGTGAAACATCCACTTTGGCTGTCATTTTATTTAGTTTTATTGTGAAAAGAACACTTCACATGGGATCTACCCTCGTAACCAATTTTAAGTATAATACTGTATCATCAAAACAATAATAGGTAAGTGCTGGTGAGGATGTGGAGAAATTGGAATGTTCGTGTGCTTTTGGTAGTAATAAAAAATGGTGCAGCCATTATGAAATACAATATGGAAGTTCCTCAAATAAATTAAAAATAGAGCTAGCAGATGATCCAGCAATCCTACTTCTGGGTATTTATCCGAAAGAATTGAATTCGGGCTCTCAGTGAGCTATTAACACTCCCCTGGTCATACTATGTTCATTGCAGCATTGTTCACAATAGCCAAGATGGGGAAACAACCAACATGGCCATTAACAGATGATGGGCCATCATGTTTGCCAAGCAAGATGACAAGAAACATAAAACACTAGACACAGAGGGCCAGTGCAGATCAATACAAGCTCTCCCTATGTTCTCATTGCAAAAAGTAACAGGCCCTCTTTACATTGGATTTTAGTGAAATTGGTACCCAGTGGGCACTCTGTGTATAGGAACCATCCAATGGGTTGTTTAAGTGGATGGTGGCTGCTATCCTTTCAGTAAACTCTTAGTTAATGCTGAGTGAGAGTCTTCCTTAATTTTTATTAAGCACTCATTTTCATTGTTCTTTGGAATATGGATTTGTTTGGGTTTTCTTCAATCTCTCTAAAGCTGAGCAAAAACCCTTGAGAACTACACACATTGACCTTATTATTGCCCCCTGTAAAGTTAGAGCCTTTTCTAGCACAGCAAGTTCATTTCTTTCTTTTTTTTTTCAATTGGGGTTACAATTGTTAGTAAAGTTACAGAGATTTCAGGTGTACAATTCTGTAATACATCATCTATATATCATATTGTGTGTTCACCACCCAGAGTCAGTTCTCTTTCCATCACCATATATTGGATCCCTTTTACCCTCATCTATGACCCCTCTCCCCGCTTACCCTCTGGTACCACTGAACTATGTACAAATGGCCAATACACATGTGAAAAAATGCTCAACATCACTAATCATCAGAGAAATACAAATAAAAACCACAATGAAATATCACCTCACACCAGTTAGAATGGCTATCATCAGCAAGACAAATATTAACAAGTGTTGGAGAGGCTGTGGAGAAAAAGGAACCCTTGTGCACTGTTGGTGGGAATGAGATCGGTGCAGCCGCTATGAAGTGTGGAGGTTCCTCAAAAAATTAAGAATAGAATTACCATATGACCCAGCAATCCCTCTCCTGGGTGTCTACCCAAAAAAATCTGAAAACATTTATCTGTAAAGACATATGTGCTCCAATGTTCATTGCAGCTATATATATGGAGGCCAAGACATGCAAACAACCAAAGTGTCTTTCGATAGATGATTGGATAAAGAAGTTGTGGTATATATACACAATGGAAAGTTCATTTCTAAAGAGTAAAGTCATTGCATATTACTTAGTTGCATTCCAAACAACACTGAATTATTTCAGTGAATTGGTGAAAGAAATTAGTCTCTTTTGAAAGACAAACTTATGGAATAGACAAGAATGTATGTCATCTTTATAAGGTAATATAAAGGATACAGAAAGTATATTTCTCTACTCACAGTACATAGTTCCAGTGCATTTATCTATTATCCCAATGCACTAAATATACACAGGCAACTGGATACTTCATTACTTTGGATTAATAGATATTCTTTGCTAAAAAAAAAAATGAACACTTTCATGGACAAACCAATTGAGTTTTTACAGACTACCTGCTCTGTGCTTAGCGTTGTGCCTGAACATCATGAAAGATACAGACACATTCCTTCTCTTAAACAGCAGCTAATAATTTGGTTGGAAAAATTAAGATGAACCCATGGAACAACATCCAACAAAAAAGGTCATGTTACTTGAACTCCTCAGCAAACTTTTCTGCAAAAAGATGGATAGTAAATATTCTAGGCTTTGGGGGACACAAGGTCTCTATCGAAGACGGCTCAGTGCTGCCATTGTAGGAGGAAAGAAGCCAGAGACGGCACTAAATGATGAGTATGTCTGTGTTCCAATAAAACCTTTTTATAAAAAGACTTGGTGGGCTTGAATTGGTCCAACAAGGTAGTTTACTATCCCTAAGCACATTTAATAAATGTGTTTATGTCAATAATAACTTGGGAAGAGCAAGATAATTTTTTTCTATCTCTTTCTTTTATTGAAATATACTTGACATAATATTTTATAAATTTAAGGTGTACAACATGTTAATTTGATGCATTTATATATACATACATATATATATACATATATACATATATGTATATATATATATATATATATATATATATATATATATATATATATATATACACAATTGCCATTGTAGCAATAATTGGCACCTCCATCACTGTTACTTAATTATCCTTTCATTTTAGTGGGTAGAATCATTAAGTTTTAGTCTCTTAGCAAGTTTGATGTTTATGGTACAATATTGTTGTCTATTTTCACTATACTATACATTAGATCTCTGTTGCTTATTTACTACTCATTGCACCCTTATTTACTACTCATGTTGTACCCTTAAACAACATCTGATTTATACCCCCCTACTTCTTATCTCATGGTAATTCACCATTTTACTCTCTGTTTTTATGAGTTTGGCTTTTTAGATTCCACATATAAATGATATCATAGAGTACTTGTCTTTTTCTGTCTGACTTATCTCTCTTAGCAAAACATGCTTACGATCCATCCATGTTGTCACAAATGACACGATGTCTTTGTTTCTCATGGCTGAATAATATTTCTATGTGGGGGTGTGTGTGTGTGTGTGTGTCTATCATCTTTATCCATTTGATGGGTACTTAGATTTCCATATCTTGTCTATTCCATATCTTCAATAAACATGGGAGTGCATGTATCTGATATCCTGTTTTCATTTCCTTTGGACATATGCCCAGAAATGGAACTGATGGGTCCTATGGTAAATCTGTTTTTAATATTTTTGAGGAACCCCTATATTGTTTTCCATAGCGGTTGAACCAATTTATATTCCCCCCAACAGTGTACAAGGGTTCCTTTTTCTCCACATCCTCACCAACACTTATCCCTTGTGTTCTTGATAATAGCCATTCTAACAAGAGTAAGATGTTGTCTCATTGTGGTTTTGCTTTGCATTTCCCTCACAATTAGTGATGATGAGCACCTTTTCATATACCTGTGGCCATTTGGATGTCTTCTTTCAGAAAATGTCTATTTCCTCTGCTCATATATATATATTTTTAGAACAAATGAATTTAATAGTTTCTCAGTTTAGTGGTTTATATTTACCAAGAGGAATCACAGTCAGTCCTTGCTTTGCACGGTTCCAGTACTCACAAATTTAAGTTATTATCATGGTTTAAATACCAGTTCCCCAACACAATGGTTCAAATTTCAGTTAGCATAGAAATTTCATAAAGTACAAACTTTGCTGCTAGCTCACTGCTCCACAAATCAGTATATAAATAACAGATGGCATCATGATCAGTGATGAATCATGCCACTTCTTTTTTATTTTTTTATTCAAATTAATTGTGGTGACATTGGTTAATAAAATTATATAAGTTTCAAGTGTACAATTCTATAAGGCGTCATCTGGATATTGCATTGTGTGTTTGCCACCTAAGTCAATTCTCCTTCCATCATCATATATTTGACCCCCATCACCCTCTTCTACCACTCCTCTCCCCCCTTACCCTCTGATGACCACTAAACTGTTGTCTGTGTCTATGAGTTTTTGCTTGTTTGTTTGTATTGTTCCTTTGTTTCTTTCAGTTTTATATCCTGCATATGAGTGAAATTATATGGTTCTTGATTTTTTCTGTCTGACTTATTTCTTTTAGCATGATAATCTCAAGATACACCCGTGTTGTTCCAAATGGAACATCTTTTCTTATGGCCGAATAATATTCCATTGTGTATATATACCACATCTTCTTTATCCAATCACCTATCGAAGGATCTTTCAGTTGTTTCCATGTCTTGGCCACTGCGAGTAATGCTGCAATGAACATAGGGATACATATATCTTTTCAGGTAAATTTTTTTCAGATTTTGAGGGCGGATACCCAGAAGAGGGATTGCTGAGTTGTATAGTAATTCTATTCTTAGTTTTCTGGAGGAACCACCATACTATTTTCCATAGTCGCTGTACCAATTTACATTCTCCACAGCCTCTCCATTCTAACAGTTGTGAGGTGATAGCTCATTGTGGTTTTGATTTGCATTTCCCTAATGCCCATTTTTTAATTCAATTGTTTGTTTGTTTTTCGCTATTGATTGATATGAACTATCCACATAGTTTGGATACTAACCCCTTATCTGATAAATGGTTTACAAAAATTTTCTCCCATTCTATAAGTTGCCTTTTCATTTTGTTACTTTTATATATTATTTTTTGCTGTACAGAAGCTTTTACTTTTAATCTAATCCCATTTGTTAATTTTTCCTTTTGTTGTTTGCGCTTTTGGTGACATATCCAGAAAATTATTGCAAAGATCAGTGTTGAGGAGCTTCTTCCCTATGTTTTCTTCTCAGAGTTTTATGGTATTGGGTCTTATGTTTAAGTCTTCGATACAATTCACATTAATATTTGTGAGTGGTGTAACATAGGGGTTCGGTTTCCCTATTCTGCATGTGTTTATCCTGTTTTCCCAACACCAGTTGTTGAAGAAACTATCCTTTCCCCATTGGGTGTTTTTGGCTCCCTTGTTGAATATAGTTGGTCATGTACATGGAGATTTAATTCTGGGCTCTCTTTTCTGTACCATTGGTCTATGTGTCTATTTTTATGCCAGTACTATACTTTTTTTTTTTTTTTTACTATAGCTTTCTAGTACAGTTTGAAATCAGGAAATGCAGTATCTCTGGCTTTGTTCTCTTACATCAAGATTGCTTTGACTCTTTAGGGTCTTTTGTGGTTCCATACAAATTTGGGGATTTTTTTCCCTCTATTTCTGTGAAGAATGCTATTGATATTTTGATGGGGATTGTGTTGTATCTGTAGATGGCTTTGTATAGTATAACAATATGAATTCTTCTGATCCATGAACACAGGATGTCTTTCCATTTTTTATGTCTTCTTTGGCTTCTTTCAGCAAAGTCTTATAGTTTTCATTGTACAGATCTTTCACTTCCTTGGTTAAATTTATTCCTACATATTTTATTGTTTTTGATGCTCTTGTGAATGTGATAGTTTTCTTCATTTCTTCTTCAGATATCTCCTTATTAGAAATGCAATTGATTTCTGTATGTTAATTTTGTATCCTACAAATTTACTGAAATTGTTGATTATTTACAACAGTGTGTTGGTTCAGTCTTTGGGATTTTCTATATACAAAATCGTATCTTCTCCAAACAGTGTCAGTATTACTTCTTCTCTTCCAATTTGGGTGCCTTCTACTTCTTTGTCTTGACTAATTGCTCCGGTTAGGACTAAAAGTAGTAAGAGTAGACATCCTTACCTTGTTCCTGATCTTAGAGGAAAAGCTTTCAATTTCTCTCCATTGACTATAATGTTAGCTGTGGGTTTGTCATATATGACCTGTATTATGTTGAGGTATGTCCCATCTATACCTAGTCTATTGAAGGTTTTTATTATGAAAGGATGCTTTTATCTGAGTGGGCAAGATTTTTTTTTAATGAAGCCTATTTTATCAATTTTTGTTTTAATTGTAGGGATTTGATTTCTCTGTCCTCTTCATGAAAACATTTCCTAACCAATGCGACAATAAAGTTATGTTAAAAGGACCCAATAGCCAGCTTTAAGAGTCTTTAACTGGCCAAAATTGTGACAGTTTTCAGCATTGAAAACAATAAGATGATAGGATTCTTGACTGTTCGCCAAAACATTGAATGAATAAATATTAATAAATCAGTACTAGCCCCAAAAGGAAAAAAAAATCATAAAAATTAATTGTTGATTTTTATATTGGCTATTAAATCCATTTTACCTTTGCAAATTGGAAATAAAAGGGAAAGATAAAATTCATATATGTCTACATTTCTAATAGGAAATGTGTTTCACAGTAAACATATGATCCCAGTTTATGAGGTAAACCTCGACTTTACGTAAGAATGCCAGCTAACAATCATGAAGGAAGGATGAAATTAGAAAACAATCATTTTTTTCAGTGTCCAATGAAATTATGTATTCAGACAAGGATTGCAAATTGATTTTAAAACCATTACACAAATGGTTAATTGAAAAATGGATGCATATGTCGTGCCAAAGTGCACCACACAAACTATTTCCTGGTTGTAAAATGGAATTTTAATGTGCAGTGAAGGGACGAGGCTGTCTTCTCCATCATATGGGGGCCAGTTTTTAGTTTCAGAGATGGTAGGACAACTGGGTATCATGTGTTTCCAGATATAATGCAGTATGAAATTTACATCACTACGATGCTACCTAAAAATGTTTAATATTTAATCAAGACTTTGATACTAAATTTTAGGTTACAGAGGATACATGGTATTGAGTTATAAAGTTAAATGACACATGAGGAAGAAATGAGGCAGTGTCCAAAAGGTCAACCTGCTGTGTTACAAAATTGTTTTTGATCAAAAGAGACGTAGATATGACAGTCAGATTCAATATATGGCCCCGTATTCAATAATGTTCATAGAAACCAACTGTGAAGGACATTTGGGGGAACAACAGGAGAAATTTTAATATAGACTGGCTATTAGATGACCCTAAGTTTGTTTTACTAATTTTATTAAGTATGATAATGTTATGTTATTTTGTCTATGTGGTAAAATGTCCCTTTTAGAAATGCATTTTCATTTTTCATGTGTGGGATGTTGTAATATCAGTAAATTGCTTTTAAATGCTTTAGAGTTACAAGGGTTAAAAAGTGTCCTCACTCCAACTACCCGCACCCTCCCATACTACCATCCCTGGACCATTCTCTAGCACATATTGTATTGTTTTCTCCATGACAGTTATCATGAACTATAAAGGCTTGGCTGGTTGGTGAGTTGGTTGATCGGTTGGTTGATCGGTTGGTTGCCCCTCTCCCTCCTCCAGAATGTAAGTTCTAAGAGATGTGGTGTCTTTCCTGTCATATTCACAATTGTACTCTTAGATCTTGGCACATAGGAATGCTCAGGAGACATTATTAATTGTTTTAAAAATCACTCTTGCATTAAATCACTATTAACATTTTTATTGGTGACAATCTTCTTTTGAAGATATCCTTTGTTTAGCTTAACAAGTGGTTTCCTGTGGAAATATGTTAACAAAATTGGGAAGGGATGCTTTTCTTTTTTACCATATGAATGTAGATTACATTGTGTACTGCCAGTTAACAAACAAAGAGGGTAAAAGGGTGGAATGTTGTGGGACTTTAATTCAGTGTTATTTGAAACCACATGTGAACAGTCTGCTGTGCACTGCTGGAAGACGTCCCTATGAAGTTCAAAGAGCTGAGTGTTCTAGCACCTGTTTCAGAGATATAACCTGTTTACACTTTCATAATGAGATGAAACTCAATGTTTTCAGAAAGCCAGTACAGGAGAGTTCTAAACATATCCTGTTGGAATTAAATCTTCAGTCCTAAAAATAAAGCTTTCAGTGTTCAGATGAAAGAAAATTAAAACATTTTGTTTAAAATATAAGACACTGAAAATCATAATCCAAAGTAACTGTACCAGTGTGAATAAGAACATCTTTTCTATCTACAGGAGGCATATATTAAATTCAAGATCATATTTAAATTTGCAGATTACAGAGACTCTTTGGCTTAAAAAATACTAGTAACAGATTTTTGTCATCTATAGATTGGATTCCAGAGAGAAGTAATAATAAAATCATATGCTTATCATTTGATGACTTGACATTGAAAAATCTGTCTTAAATAAAAAAAGGTCATCCAAAGAACTCCACTACTGACATGTCTAATGGCATATTCTATATCTCTTACTCTAATCAAAACTTGGAGAACTAGAAATAAGCATCAGTGATACTACCATTGCAACAGAAAAGCACTGTTGCATGAACATGTGTTCACTGGGTTATAATTTCTTTTTTTGCATGGCATATTAAAACATTTTTATTTTTTTATTGACTGTCTTTCCTATGCTGCGCTTTACATCCCCATGACGATGTTGTAACTACCTATTTGTACTTCTTAATCCCTTCACTTTTTCCATCAAGCCCCTTCTACCCCCCTCCCATCTGCCAACTATCAATTTGTTCTCAGTATCTATGAGAGTTTCTTTTTTGTGTGTTCATTTATTTTGTTCTTTAGATTTCGCATTTAAGTAAAATATTTGGTATTTGTCTTCCTCTGTTTGACTTATTTCACTTAGTATAATACCCTCTAGGTCAATCCATGTTGTCTCAAATGGTACTATTTCATTCTTTTTTACAGCTGAACAATATTCTGTTACAGACAGATAGATGATAGATGATAGATAGATAGATAGATAGATAGATAGATAGATAGATAGATAGATAGATAGATAGATAGATAGATATCACATCTTCTTTATCCAGTCATCTATTGATGGGCGCTTAGATTGCTTCCAAATATTGACTATTAACTTCTTACAACTAGAATTCTGCTTCTCTTCTATGTTTAGCTGTTTTTCAAAGGGAAGATCATAAGGAGAAGTATAGAAATGCACAAGGTAAGACTATTCAATAATGAGAAGTAAAAATCTATCTTTCCCCCCCAACCTCATCTATTCAGCAGATATTTAGTGAGTTTTTGCTACCTGCCACATACTATGTTAGGAGCTGAGAAAACAAAGAACAAAAGGAACATGATCCTTGCCCTCAAAGGACATACAATATAGTGGAAACGTCCCTGTTCTCATGGAGTGTCCCAGCAGAAGCTACATGACGGGAAAAAATATATCCTAAAGCTATGCCGAAATAGATCAGGAAGTCAAGGTTTTACTATTAGCGCTTTTCTTAAGAGGCACAGGATGATCTGTGAATGCTATGGTCTGAATGTTTGTGTCCCCCTGAAATTCTTGTGTTGAAATCCTAACCCCCAAAAGTGATGATATTAGAAAGTGGGGTCTTAGGGATGTGATAAAGAAGTCATGAGGGTGTAACTCTCATGAATGGGATTAGTGCTCTTATAAAAAAAGAGCCCACAGAGCTCTCTAGCCCCTCCCACCATGTGAGACTACAATGAGAAGTCTGCAACCTGGAAGCGAGCCCTCATCGAAATGTGACCATGCTGGCACCTTGATCTTAGACTTCCCAGCTTCCAAAAGCACCAATCTGTGGTATTTTGTTATTGCAGCCAAACAGACTAAGATGGTTAATATGTTAAATGTATGTATCATCTGGTGTTTGGTGAAGCAATATAAAAGAAAATATCAAAGTTTAAGGCACTACAGAAAGATAATGAAAATAATTTGAGTCAGCATCAAACTTACTCATTGATGTCAGTATAATTTCGATCAAAAGTGAACAGCTTAAAAATACCATACAACTATCTAACACATACAAATGTATAAAGGTAAAATTAAGCCACTAACATATCAAGATCAAATAGGGTTTGTTCCAGAAATGCAAAAAGACTTTAATCTAATTTGCTATATTAATGTAATCATCTACATGGATGCCAAAAGGTTTTTGAAATGATCTTGACTAGAGGAAGAATATAAAAATGCAATAGCAAACTCTACTTTAACAGAGTTCCCTCCAGTATGTCCAATATGAAAATCAGCACCTATCTTCAGCTTTACTGTGAGAACTAAATAAGTGCATGCATATAAGTCACTTGTACTAGTGCTTGATATATGGCAAATAGTTCTTTATACTTTTCACATTTCAAAGTGTTGGAACTATTCTTATTTCATGAGTCACATCAAAACAGGCCATGGACCAGATTTGGCAGCTGGGTCATAGTTTGCTAAGCTCTATCCAGAACTCTATAACCAGCAAAAAATATCCACCGAAAATTAAGGCTAAAAAGACATTTTCAGAAAAGGAAGTCTCAGTAATGTTCAAAGAGTTGAAACATACCAAGCAGTTTTCTGATAACAATGGTATTAAAATGAAAATGAAAAACAAAAATATATCCCCAAACCACAAACATCTGGGAATTAAACAGTAACTTCTAAATAACTACGAGTCAGAAAAGAACTTGTAAGAAAATTGGAAAATATTTAAATGATAGAGGAAATAATCAGGAAAAATTTGTGGTACATACCTATGTTAGAAAATAATTATTTTCTTTTTTTCTTTTTCTGTTAAGATATAAATCATGTGTAACATTATATTAGTTTCAGGTGTACCGCCTACTGATTTTATATTTGTGTGTATTGTGAAATGATCACCACAATAAGTCTGGTCAACACCCACCACTGTACATAGTTATATATTTTTTGTGATGATCACATCTTCTCTCTTAGTAACTTTTAAATATGCAATACAGTATTATCAAATCCATGCTGTATATTATATCCCTATGACTTATGTATTTTATAACTAGAAGTTTATACCTTTTTACCCCTTTACCCATTTCTCCCAACCTCCACCCGTTGTTTCTGGCAACCACCAATCTGTTCTCTGTATCTATGAGCTTGGTTATTTTGTTTTGCTTTGCTTTGCTTTTATTTAGTTTCCACAGATAAGTGAGATCATACTCTATTTGTCTTTCTCTGTCTCACTTATTTTACTTAGCCTAATGTCTTCAGGGTCCACCCGTGTTGTCACAAATGACAAGGTTTATACACACACACACATACATTTTATTTATCCACTCATGTATTGATGGACACAGGTTATTTCCATATCTTGGCTATTTAAAATAATGCAGCAATGAATGTGGGGTTGCAGATATCTTTTCGAGTTAGTGATTTCATTTTCTTTGCATAAATACCCAGAAGTGTAATTGCTGGATGATATGGTAGTTCAATTTTTGAGTAATCTCCATACTGTTTTCCACAGTGGCTGCACCAATTTACATTCCCACCAACAGTGCACAAGAGTTCCCTTTTCTCCACATCCTCAACAATACTTGTTATCTCTTCTCTTTTTGATACAGGTGTGAGGTGATATCTCATTGTGGTTTTGATTAGCATTTCCCTGATGATTAGTGACATCAGGCATTTCGTCATGTACCTATTTGCCATCTCTAGATCTCCTTTGGAAGTAATGTCTGTTCAGATCTGCTGCCCATTTTTAAATAGGATTGTTTGTTTCTTTGCCATTAAATTGTATGGGTCCTTTATATATTTTGTATACTAACCCCTTATCATATATATGGCTTGCAAATATTTTCACACAGTCAGTAGGTTGTCTTCATTTTGTGATGATTTCCTTCACTGTGCAGAAGCATTTGAATTTGATTTAGCCCCACTTTTTTTTTTTTTTTTTTTTTTTTGCTTTTGTTGCCCTAGCTTTCGTCAGATCCAAAAAAAAAACACACAAAAAAAAATCATTGCAAGGAGCTTACTTCCTATCTTTTCTTCTAGAAGTTTTATGGTTGCAGATCTTACCTTCTAATCTTTAATCCATTTTGAGTTAATTTTTATACCATGTTTCCCCGAAAATAAGACTTAGCCGGATAATCAGCTTTCACCAATGCGTCTTTCGGAGCAAAAATTCATACAAGACCCGGTCTTATTTTACTAAGACCGGGTCTCGTATGAATTTTTGCTCCGAAAGACGCATTAGAGCTGTTTGTCTGGCTAGGTCTTATTTTCAGGGAAACACAGTATATGGTATAAGATAATAGTCCATTTTTATTCTTTTACATATGGCTGTCTAGTGTTCTCAGCATCACTTGTTGAAGAGACTGTTGTTCCCCATTGTATATTCCTGGCTTCTTTTCCATGAATTAATTGGACATATACATGTGGGTTTATTTTGGGGCTCTCGATTCTGTTCCATTGATCTATGTGTCTGTTTTCATGCCAGTGTAATACTGTTTAATTACTACTGCTTTCTAATATAGTGCGAAATCAGGGAGCATGATGCCTCCAGATTTTTTTTTTCTTTTTCAAAATAGTTTCAGCTATCTGTGGTCTTTTGAGGTTCCATACAAATTTTTGGATTGTGTGTTCTATTTCTGTGAAAAATGCCAATGGAATTTTGATAGGAAGTGCACTGCATCTGTAGATTGCTTTGGGTAGCACAGACATTTTAACAATATTAATTTTTCAAATCCATGAGCATAAAATATCTTTCCATTTATTTGAATCTTCTTCAATTTCTTTCATTGGTGTCTTCTGGATTTCACTGTACAGGTTTTTCACATCCTTAGTTAAATTTATTTCTAGGTATTTTATTCTTATTGATGCAATTGTAAATTGGATTGTTTTCTAATTTCTCTTTCTGATAGTCATTACTAGTATATAGAAACACATAGATTTTTTGTAAATTTATTTTGTGTCCTGTAAATTGTGTTTCTTCAAACAGTTTGGTCGTTGTCTTTCAGGGTTTTGATATATAATGTCATGTCATTTGCAAATAGCGACAGTTTTTCTTCTTTTTTTAATTTGGATGCCTTTTATTTATTTTTCTTTGCTAATTCCTCTGGCTAGTGTTCCAAAACGATGATGAATAAAAGTGGTGAGAGTGGGCGTCCTTGTCTTGTTCCTTGTCTTAGAGGAAAAGCTTTCAGCTTTTCATCTTTTGGTATGATGTTACCTGTGGATTTGTTATATATGGCCTTTATTATGTTGAAGGACATACATTCTATCTATGCCCACTTTGTTGAGAGGTTTTATCATAAAAGGATGTTGAATTTTGTCAATAAGTTTTCTGCATCTACTGTCATGGTCAGTGACACACCACATATACAATTGTGGTTCGTAAGATTATAATGGAGCTGAAAAATTCTTGTCACCTCTTGACGTCATAGCCATCCTGGCATTATTGTGCAATACATTACTCATGTGTTTGTGGTGGTGCTGGTAGAAAGAAACCTACTGTGCTGCTAGTCATATAAAAGTATAGCACATACTGTTATATACAGTACATAATACTTAATAATGATAATAAATGACAGTTACTGGTTTTGTATTTGCTATACTGTACTTTTTATCATTACAGTATAATCTTTTACTTATAAAAACAAGCTTGCTGTGAGATAGTATGACATGCTATTCTGGCAAAAGTCTCATACCTCTCGGATTTACAGTGTCTCTTGCTTGCTTTATTTTCTTTTGTGCTTGATTTAATTTTGTGTTGTTTTGTGCAGTAACATGCTGCATAGAGTTGTAGCCTGGAAGTAATAGGTTATATTATACAGCTAGATGTGTGTGTACACTTTATGAAGTTTGCACAATGACAAAATCTCCTAACAGTAAAAATTTCAGAATGTCTTCCTGTCATGAAGCAGCACCAGACTGTATTGATGTGATCACATGACTTATCCTTAATTTTGTTAATGTGGTATGTCACATTGATTGATTTGCAGATGTTGAACCATCCTATTAATAGCATACCTGGAATAAATCCCATTTGATCATGGTTCATGATTTTTTAAATATATTGTTGAATTTGGTTTGTGAATATTTTGTTGAGTAATTTTGTGTATATGTTCATGAGGGACGTTGGCCTGTAATTTTCTTTTCCTGTGGTGTCCCTTTTTGGTTTTGGTATCCTAGTAATGCTGGCCTCATAAAATGTGTTTGGAAGTATTCCCTCCTCTTTTGTGAGTTGAAAAGAATTGGTATTGATTCTTCTTTAAATGCTTGATAGAATTCACAAGTGAAGCTGTTTTGTCCTGGGATTTTATTTGTTGGGAGGTTTTTGATTACTGACTCAGTCTCAATACTAGTAGTTGATCTTTCAGGTTTTCTACTTTTCATTATTTGGTCTTTGAAGGCTGTATGTTTCTAGGAATTTATCCATTTAGGAAAAATTATTTTAAATAATTGTTCTCAGCTTCCATAATAAGAAGTCAGAAAAAGGAGGGGAAAAAACAATGAAAAAAATGGTTGACTTCTCATCAGAAAGCATGGAAACCAGAAGGCAACAGTAATGCAGATTGTGTGTCAGAAAATTCCCTCAGCTTCCATATGTCTGGAAAGGTCTTTATTCCTCCTTCATATCTAAAGGATATCTTTGCTGGATATATTATTATTGGCTCATAATTTCTCTCTTTCAATAGTTTTAATATTTGATTCCACTCCCTTGTGGCTTGTAGAGTTTCTGCTGAAAAATCTGACAATAACCTAATGGGCTTTCCTTTGTAAGTTACCATCTTCTTTTACTTGGCTACCTTGAGGATTCTTTCTTTGTCATTAATTTTTGACAGCTTCAATGAAATGTGTCTTGGAGAAGGCCTGTAGGGCTTGAGGTAAGTAGGTGTTCTATTTATGGTGGCCAAAACATGGAAACAACCAAAGTGTCCATCGATAAATGATTTCATAAAGAAGATGTGGTATATATACACAATGGAATACTACTCTGCCATAAGAAAAGATGAAATACTGCCTGTTATGACAACATGGATGGATCTTGAGATTATTATGCTAAGCAAAATAAGTCACACAGAAAAAATCGAGAACCATATGATTTCACTGATATGTGGGATACAAAATGAAAGCAACAAAGGAACAAGACAAACAAATAAAGAAACAAAAACTCATAGACACAGACAACAGCTTAGTGGCTACCAGAGGGTAAAGGGGGAGAGGGGATGGTAGAAGAGGGTAAACAGGGTCAAATATATGGTGATGGATGGAGAACTGACTCTGGGTGGTGTATTAGATGATGTATTACAGATGTACACTAGAAATCTATGTAATTTTACTAAACATTGGCACCCCAATAAATTTTAACTTAAAAAAGTGAAAACCAGGGGCCGGCCCAGTGGTTCGGTCAGTTAGAGCTCCATGCTCCTAATTCTGAAGGCTGCCTGTTCGATTCCCACATGGGCCAGTGGGCTCTCAACCACAAGGTAGCCGGTTCAACTCCTCGACTCCCGCAAGGGATGGTGGGCTCCACCCCCTGCAACTAAAATTGAACACGGCACCTTGAGCTGAGCTGCCGGATGGCTCAGTTGGTTGGCGTGCGTCCTCTTAACCACAAGGTTGCTGCTCGTTAGACTCCCGCAAGGAATGGTGGGCTGCGCCCCCTGCAACTAGCAACGGCAACTGGACCTGGAGCTGAGCTGCGCCCTCCACAACTAAGACTGAAAGGACAACAGCTTGAAGCTGAACGGCACCCTCCACAACTAAGAGTGAAAGGACAATAACTTAACTTGGAAAAAAAAGTCCTGGAAGTACACACTGTTCCCCTACCCCAATAAAATCTAAAAAAAACAAAAACAAAAACAAAAAAAAACAGAAAAAATAATAAATAAAAAGCTAAAATAAAAAATGCTGTCAATCTAAAACATAGATCAGCAAATAAAACAGAATCAGGAAATAGTTTAGAGTTTGCAAGCCCAGAGATAAAATCAAGCAACTGTTTTCACTAAAAGACAGACAAAAAGAAGAGCAAGTTAAACCTAACAAGGATAACGTAATTTAAGAGTGACAACCAATAGAGCAAGAAATTGCTTAACAACGGAATATCAACACAGTGAAAATAAGTTCTTTGAGAAGATTAGTAAAATTGATAAACCTCCAGCAAGATTGATCAAGAAAAAAAAGAGAGAAGGCATAAATTATTAACATCAGGAATTAAAAGAGAAAATATACCATGATTATACAAATATTTAAAGAAATTTACAGATAATGGAATAATGGTATGTTGTAAGTAATGTTTTGTCGATTTACCTTTAAAATCAAGTAGTAAATAGCTGTGAAACAATGTTTATGTCATCATAAAATTTCCCACATGCTATATGTGTGTGTATATGTGTGTGTGTGTGTGTGTGTGTATTCCACAATGGCTTTAATACTGAATTCATTTATACATTTAAGGAAGAAATAATAAAAATCCTACACAAATTCTTTCAGGAAATATAGGAGGCAAGTCTGCCCAACTCATTTCACAAAGCCAGTATGTTCCTAAAAATATAAAACCTAATAAAACATTCGAAAAATAAAATTACAAACACATATCCCTCATGATCATGGGTACAAAAATCAACAAGATATTATTAAATCCAGCAATATATCGAAACAGTGATGCATATGACTAAGGGGGGGGGGTCTCCCTCAATAAGGAACGCATAATTAGTTGCACATTCAAAAATTGATCAGTATAACTCAATACATTAACAGAATGAAAGAGAAAAAAAATCAAATTATCACATCAATAGGTGGAGTAAAGCATCTTACAAAAGTCAATACCCCTCATGGATTAAATATATATGTATTTTATAGTCACACTAATAGTGAAATAATAAACCCTTATGACTGGGGGTTATAAACAAGAATACACAATTTTAACAAATATACAACAATTTAATAAATATTCTAGCCAGTGTGTTAAGGAAAGAAAATGATTTTAAAATGTCATAGATATTGGAATGTAGAATAAAACTGTCAATATTGTAGACAACATTATTATCTAGATAATATGGAGAATTTAGCAAGGTTTCAGGATGCAAGATCAATACATAAAATCTGTTGTGTTTCTATATAATAGTAACAAATAATAGGAAAATAAAACATAAAAATATAATACTATTTACACTAACATTTTGAAATATTAAATACCTAGGAATTAATCTAAAAAAAAGATATGGCAGATCTCTAAACAGAAAACTAAAATTACTGTTGATAGAAATGAAAAATCTAAATAATAGAGATAAAGATAAGTTGGTTGTATATCTTGTTAAGGTAGCCATTCTCCCCTAATTGATCTTTGGATTCAACACAATTCTAATCAAAATACCATCAGGCTATTTTGAATAAATTAACAAGCTGATTCTACAATATATATGAAAATATGCAATCTGTATGCAAAGACTATAGACTAGTGAAGAAATTCTTAAAGTAGTAAAACAAGGGTGGAGGAATTACACTACCTTATTTCAAAAGAGTTACTGATATCAATTATTTTGTGCATTAAGCTAGGTTGTATCATAGGTCATAAGAATAGATTAATAGATTGATGAACCAGAATAGAGAGTGCAGAATATATCCACATAATCAGGGTGAATTGATTTTCTACAAAAGCACAAGTCATTTCAATGGGGAAAGTAAAGACTTTTCAAGAAATGATGCTGGGATAATTGTCACTCCATACTCGAAAGTTAATTTGAGATAAATCATAGACAAAAATCTAAAAATATACTGGAATAAATCATAAGAAAATGTGATCACAATCAAGGATAGTCAAATACTTTCTAAAAAAGAAAAATGACCGATCATGAAAAATAAGATTATTTGGACCTCATTACAATTTTTAAAAATGTGTTTTCATCAAAAGATACCATTAAGAAAATAAGTAGGGAATGCCTGGCTTGGAAAATATACTCTCAGCACATATATCTGGAAAAATACTCATGCTCAGAATATCTAAGGAATTCCTACAAACCAAAAATAAAAATATGAACAACCTAAAATTTTTAGAAGGACTAAGATTGGATGAGACACTTTGGAAAAAGTGACCAATAAGCAGATGACAATATTCTCCAAATCTTTAGTAATCAGGGAAACTGAAATTAAAAAATGATATGAGATACCACTACACATTCAATAGAATTATTCAGATTTAAAAGCCTGGCAACATCCTATGTTTGTGAGGATAAAAACAATTGCAACATTTATACATTGCCAGTGGGAGTGCAAAATATGATGCCCACTTTGGTAATTTCCTACAAAATTAAATATTTAGCAACCCTGTATCCCAGCAATTTTACTCCCACATATTTATGCAAAAAAAACCATCGTCACCATCATCATCATCATCATCATCATCATCATCATCATCATCACAGCAGTTTTATTCATAGTGGCCAAAATCTGGAAACAACCTATCAAAGGAGAATTGGGGACATATTGTGGTATATCAGTATCATGGACTACTGTTCAATAAGGAAAAGAAACTACAAAACATATGTAACATAGGTGAATCTCAAATTAATGATGAGGAAAATAAAGCAGATACAAAACAATATATGCTTTATGATTTTATTTATATTAAGTTCTAGAACAGTTACAGTTAGTAGTAGAATTTATAATAGTTACTACTTCACAGGCACACGGTAACTTTTTAGGTTATAATAATATTTTAGATCTTGTTTTAGGTTTACATCATATAAAGTCATTGTACTAAATACTTAAGGTCTGTGTTTGTAAACATACCCTTACAAGTACGATAAAATAAATATATATATTTAAAAAGCCAGTATATACAACTGTATTCTACAGGAACATTTTGAATATATTTAATACCACTGAATTGTATATACTACAAACAGTAGGAATGACAAATATTGTGTTACATATATTTTACTACAACAAAAATCTATTTTGTATAGCAAATAGTCATGAATTCACCCAGTATTGATACCAGTGGTCAAAATGGAAAGTAATTTTGAAGGATGAGAGCACAGGAAACTTCACCTTTAACCTATAAGCTTCACCTTTTACCTGTAAACATTTTCTTTACCATAAGAAAAATGCAAAAATAATTATTATGTGATGAGTAACCCTTGATTTCCTCATCTTTCAAACTTCTTTTATCTAATAATAGTGAAATAATATTGCCCAGTCTTCCTTCCTGCCCACTTCCCCCACTGACTTTACCTTCATGATAATATCTACAAAGGAGTCTCCTTCACTCATCATACAGTCATCTGCAAGTTGAAGAAATGTTTTCCTAACAGTTTGGCCAATGAGTTTGCTGGAGAGGGGAGCGTTTTTTAATGTCCCTTAATGACTTCAAGACAGAATGGAAATCCTCACGTTTACTCACAGCTCTGGTGTCTCCCTGACCCAGGTACCCTGGGACCATCACTTCTTCCCATTGGCTGACACTCCTTCGAAGATAGAAACTTGCCTCAGACACCTTCTGCTTTCTCCTTTCTTCTTTTCTTCCTTCCTTCTTTCTTTCTTCCCTTTTCTTCCTCTCTCTTCTCCCCTTCTCTCCTCCTCTTCCTGCCCTGCTTCCTCTTCCTCTCCCTCCTTCCTTTCGCCTCTCTCTCCTCCCCCTCTTCCTCCTCCTTGGCTTTGCGACCACTTGTCCAACTGAAGTAACACTGATACCAGAGGGGTAGTTGAGCGGCTGAAAGGCTGAGAAACACTTCTGACAGCCCAGTAGGCTAAGGGGAGAGGGATCATGAATAGGACCCTCACACGGGGGAGGAGGGGCTTCGTTTAACATGGGAACCCAAAGGCCTGCCTCCCAGAGGTAAGGGTGACCTGGAAGCTGACAGGCCGTCACAGGAAGCACAGTCCAGCTTCATAGCGTCTCAGTCTCTGAAATTGGACTGAGATGATCTCAGATTGCTCAGGCTCTCAGGGGCCCAGCAAAAGCACATGCAAAGTCCTCTCTGGGGGAAGATAACATCATCCAAGGCCTCAAATTACTTCTATAACCAACTCCGCAACTGCAATATCTGGCAGAAACTACACAGTAGCCAAGCACCCACCCCCACCCCGCCTCCTGCCCCCCAAAAAATGCATGAACACATGAAGGGAAATGAGCAGAAATGTCAGACCACATAATCACCTCAAAGGAGCTCCAGATATTAATGTCAGCAAAATACAGATTTTTCAAATAAGAATGAATCAGTCAAGCAAATGGTATTACTGTTCATAAAAATCACCCGTAGTAAATTGACTGAGGAAGGGGATTCTAAGAGAAATGAGAAATGAGGCAAGGTTCCAGAGATGCTTTGTCTTCATGTCCTGTTCCCGGGAGCAGCCTCACAGGCCTTGGGATGGGACGGTTGGGAGTGGGGCGGGTGCAGGCCGCTCATGGGAATGGAGAAAGGAATGGGATGTGGGATCTCACCTTGCAAACGCTCTACTTTAAGTGACGTGTCTAAAGAGGGATCTTAGTGTCTTGTGCCTTTCTCTGGATGTGATTCACGATTCTGGACCCAGATCTTCAAAGCATGAAGGGATCTATCTCCAGAACTTGAAGACTAAGACAGGACATCCATGACAATTGGGAGAAATACAAGACTTACAAAGACGATTTTGGAGTTAGGACCACTCAGAAGATAGGAGTTTGGGCATCCCCCCAACATTCAGAACCAATAGCACTACGAGCTTTACTCGTCAGTGAGTGGCATCGTTGCCTACTTCACTATGAGTTTCATGATATCTGGAACTATGTCTCTCTTACTGTGTTTTCCCCAGTATTTATCACAGGCCTAGTACTGAGCAGAAGCTCTCATTAGCATATGTGAATGTTAATTCAATTGAACTGTATTGAGATTAAGTAACCTACACAGAGTCACTTGAGTCAGTGCATGAAGTGGTGTTCAATTCAATTCAACAATTATACTAACAGCTGTACTTATATAACACTAATATATGCCAAGCACTAGTCTAACAATTTTACATACATTAACTTTTAAGGCCCATTATAATCCTATTAGTAGGATTGTCATTTTACAAATAAGAACACTAAAGCATAGAAGGGCTAAGGAATTTTCCCAGGTTCACATGACTAGGAAAGGGGTTGCACGTGTATTTAAAGGCAGGTGGTCAGGCCCAAGCCCAAGCTATTCACCACCACTTCCAATTCAATGGAACAAGACTAAGGATTCATTCCTAGATGTCTTCTTGCTAGATGAGCTCCATCATACTATGCCGTCCCCTTTCTCAAACGCAATCAATTTAGTTGGAACTGTGTCTTGACTCTGAATCTTGTTCTCTTTGCAAAAGGCTCATCTTAAATATTTGTATTTGTTTTCATAACTATGTACTCGTAGTTAGAAGGCTAAGCATTGTATTTAATTTTTAAAGCATATAGAAATAACAATGTGCTGAATCAAATTGTGCTTTACCTAAATGAGTTGCTTTTCAGTGAAAATGAGTCAGTTCCGTCTTATCCAACTGTTACAAAGCCAACTAAACTGACAATACTTTCTCACTCTATGAAGTTTTACTTAAAACATGCATGATTGACTTGTCAGCTATATTTAATTAATTTCTTAGAAAGGACTTCAGATTTTTCTAATTTAAATATGGAGTATTTTACAATATGGGATACAATGTATGGGATAACAAGTTTTACTCTACAATTTTTGCAAATGGTCTAGTGACTTTTAAACCACGGTTTCAATCAAGAATCCACTGCATAAAGTGAGTGTTTTCCTATTTGAAGGCCATTGGTATGTTTGTCAGAATACGAAACTGTATTTTCTATTCTGCTCATACATATTTTTAAAAACATTAATTTGCTATGTCAGCATGCGTATTTCAGGTAAATATCAAATATATGTTTCATGTCTGTGGTTTGATGAAATCAATATGTATAAAATCTTCTATTCTCAAATTTATTTAGACATCAATATTCTTTTCAGCCTGATTTGTGAAAATTATATATGTAAGTTCAATACATGGCATAAAGAGAATTGTCACAGAACTAAAGCACCATTGACTCAAATTTAAATCAAAGGAGGTATACTAAGATAATTTAGTATTTGAAACAATTGTATTTTGCAGGCAATACACAGTGAACCCAGTTAAAGAAAACTCTCCACATTAAGAAGACTGATGCAAGAGGAAAGCATTTTAGTGAATTGAGAATTGTATTCCCTTATGGGATGAAATATCCCGTTAATGCACATTCGGCCCTGAACGCTATATGAGGTGGACCTGAGGTCAAAAGCAGTACAATCTGTGAAACTCAATTCACCCACATTCCAGCTAATTTTATACAATCGAAGGTTTTCATGGACTCCTCATTTCTTGTCACACAGTGCAGTTCCCAAAGGTCATGATTACTTTAATTGCACTTAAATAAAACCTAATACAAGTCAAGCACTATGACAGTGGGCATTTGTTTGCTGATTTTATGGCTTTCTTTAAGTCGTATGGACATTCCGCAGAGAAAGTACCTGCCTTATTAACAGTGATTACTGTACCCTGTATCTTCCATTCACCCTCCAGGTCCACTGTCCATCTTTTCTATGGATGCAATGGTACGTCACCCTGTAAGGACCACAGTAACGTGTTTGCTTGCTCCTTGGCTTGCTGTTGGATTGGCCAATGGTGTGGGTGGGGGGGTCAGCAGGAGCAGCAGGAGATCAAAGGAGAGAGGGGAGTACAGGTGAGTTGCCTCAGTTTGGCCATGTCCCTCACTCAACAGAATGTCACCCTTTCTTCAAAACACATGATTTTCTCCTTCCAAGTTCCGGTACTCCGATCTCCACTCTTCCCTTTGGTCATAAGGGTGGACACATCCCTGCTGATATTAGCCCCAAGGTACTACACTATCTGTTGGAATTTTTCTGCTCACCCTGATCACCCATTTTCTAAAAAGACTATTCTTAGTCTTTTTATGAAACATACATGTCCCTCCCAGTAAATTACCCCAATTTGAATGTGCCATTAGGTTCTATCTGGGGCCCTGATTTATTAAATTAACAACATGAACATATATATTTAAGCTCTCCAATGTAATAAAATAGCATTTAGAAAGTTGGGTTCAAATTCCCCTGTGAATCAGGAATGTATAACCTCCTTTTGCTTGTAAATAGTTTAAAACATTTTAACGAAAATAACTAAAGAACTTATTGAATCCTTCCTTTATTCTTCACGGGACAAGATAAATGACTTGATATAAGTCTCTGACTTAAAAGACTAGCTTTCATTTTTTTATTGAGCACCTATTATATGTCAGGCACTCTGCTGAGCCCTGGAGATGCCACAATGGACAAGAAACAGTCCCTGCCTCTCAGATGTATAAGCTGATAATTATAATGCCATGTGACATGTGTGATGATGAATAAGAGAAAGAACATTATCAAAACTCAGCCGGGGAATATGTGAAAGTTTCCTGCAGGAGGAGCGATATCTTTTAAAAGTTGGAGGAAATTGAACCCTTTTATGGCCTGGAAGGAAGGGGCAAATGCCTGGAAGAGATGCCAGAGTAAGAACAAAACTAAAGTGTCATAAGCTAATTACATAGCTTAACAAGAAAAAAAGAAATACTTAAACAAGAGATACCTGTTACTTTCTCAGATGGTGGGAGGGGAGAGAGTATTTTAAATTATTAAAATCAGTTCAAGTGGTGCAATCCATAAGGACCATATCTCAAAATCAGGATTTATTATCACTCAGCCATCTGTGACCAACAGTCCCGACAGAATTGCTCCAAATTTATTCTCCAATGTTAAATCTGTGATAGGAAAAAAAAAACAAAAAAAAAACAACAACAACAAACAAACAAAAAAACACGAGCACCGTTTCAGTAGATGAACATCTGGATTCATTATGAACAGGTAAGAACCAGGTAACTGATATTTAAAATCTTTTGACCATAAGGACTAATGTAGAAATATATTATTCTATTGTAATAAAGTAGAAAGAATTAATTAAACCAACTGGAAGAATGCTGAAAGTGGTTAGAGTACCAAAAGGCCTACAGAGCTGCAGAATACAATTTTGAAGATTTATTTGTAAAACGGCAGGCTGTGGAGGGAAAAAAGAAACAGTGTTCAATTTAGGATTCATAGTCCCTAATTTTGTTTAAACTGAAAGATTGGTAATTCAAACATTTTTCTTGAAAATGCATTTTACATTTGAATGTCTGCAAGTTAGATAATACGCATGTGAGCGGGTTGGCGAAGGGATGAAGTAGACTTCATTTTCAGAGAGCAAAATATTATAGAAAAATTAATCATAGCCTCCGTCAGCCCCTATGATGATGCCCCAATCATAGGGGCATAAAGAGTTAGAAGCACCAGATGCAGCTACTGCCAGCGGTTCTGAACACTTGGAGAATCTATCCAAATGTCCACTTTCCATGGGCTCTTAGTGTTTCCTCCCAACTCACCATAGGAGTCAGTGCAGATGGACATATAGTTCCTAATCTTTAAACCTCCTTTATAACCTACAATGGTTACTGTGCCCTGTTGTCTTCTATTCACCCTCTATGCTTAATTGTCCTAGCAAAAGGGATGGAGGAAAGGGGTCTGCCCAGGCCACGAGAATAGAAGCAAAGCGTCTCCCTCCTGGAGCACACTGGAGATGGGACAATTGTGTCTCACCCAAAGTCATATGCTGAAACCTAATTCCCAATGCAAAGGAATATGGACGTGGGACCTTCGGAAATTGATTAGGTGATGAGAGTGGAGCCCATGTGAATCGGATTGATGCCCTTTTAAGAAGGGACCCAGAGAAGTCTATAGGCACCTCTGCCATGTAGGAACACAGAGAGAGAAAGGACGTCTATGGACCTGGAAGGGAGCCCTCACCCGACACTGCAGGGACCTTGATCTTGGACGTCCATCCTCCAGAACTGTGGGAAATAAACATCTATTCTTTGTAAGCCACCCAGCCTATAGTATTCTGTTACAGCAGCCCAAACTCTTCCAGTGCCGTGACCCCCGGAGGTTATCCATACAAGAGGGCTGGGGATAATGAAGCCAGGGGAGAGGAGAGCTTAACAAGAGGCAGCAGCAGGGTCAGAGGTAAAGGGTCCCTGGTGAAAAGGTAAACCCTAGGTCTGTAGCTTCTGATGACCAAGGAAGGCAGCAAGAGGCCAACCAAGGGTGCTCTGGCTTTGCCATCTGAGCTGTGAACATCCCTCCTTCCCTCAGAATGCGATGGGATTATCTGCACATTTGCCTTTGTATGAGTTCATGTATATTTCCTTAGCGAGAATGTATAAAAGCGCTCTGACGAGGTAAAGTGCATGAACTTTGTGAGGTCTGTAATATATATATAACCATAACTTAGATCCTTTCTAGAAAAATTGCACTCCCGCCAACAGTCTGTGAAGTGTTGCCAACTGTGAGTGGTACCATTTTTTTATGGTAGCTAATAGGTGAAGAATCGTGCCGCATTGTTATTATAAATTGTATGAATGGAATGAGATTGAAATTATTTTCAGTTTAGTCATTTGTGAGTACTCCTTTGTGAGTGTGTGTGTGTGAATCTGTTGTTTTAGACTGCCGTTCTTTTAAATTGGCTCTATCAGTATAGTGTCATCTCTGACATACCAGTGTCATGTCATGCTGACTATAATGGAACTTAGTCATAAGGTTGTGCAACAAATGACTTTCAACTGTTAGAGAGAGGTTTTAGAGACTGTACAGTATTTACATTTTGGTAGAGGAAAATTGTGAATGTTTGCTCTATCTTTTCTAGTTTAGTAAGTCAGAAAGTTTAAGAAATTTGTATAGAAATGCCCTAGGTTTAGTTTAAGTAACTAGTTTTAAAATATTTTAGATTAAGTATACAAAGTTTATTTATTCAAAAAAGTTGTACCTACACAGCCCTTTTTCCTTTTTAAAGACAAACTGTGGGAATAAACTCCTTGCTCTAAACAATGAGTAATATTGGTACTCTCTTTTTATAATATATGTCTTTTTCCTTTCTTTTTGTAGTTTCAGTTGTAAAAACAATGTAATAATGTATGTCTTGATTCAACACATAATGCATCTTTAAAAGTAATACTTTTTCCCTTGTAAGAGATCCATAATCATTTTGCAAAAAAATTTTCTTAACCATATAATGTTTCTTAACTCAAATAGATATTTTAAGACACTTAAATATCTTTCAAATGTTCCCTACATTTTTTATTGTTAAATCCTGAAGTTTATAATTAGCATAAAGTCCTTTCTTCCACTATTTCTTTTATTAGAAATAATAAAAATTCACTGTCAACACATTAGCGCAATACTAATGTAGGTAATTTCAAAGCCATTATTCGTTCAAAAGTAAGGGTCCTTCATATTGTAACAACTTAGCCACGTACTACAATTTTTTCAGAAAGATGAGATTTTATTTTTTTATTAGTTTCAGGTGTACAAAACAATGTAATAGTTAGACATTTATACCCCTCACAAAGTGATAACCCCCTCCCCCAACCTACCACCCCTCTGACATAATATATAGCTGTTAAAATTCCACTGACTCTATTCCCTATGCTGTGCTCCACATCCTGTTACTACATTTATATATATATGTGTGTGTGTGTGTGTGTGTGTGTGTGTGTGTATATATATATTTAACTATAGTTAACATTCAATATTATTCAGCGTCAGGTGTACAGCTCAATGGTCAGGCATCTGCACAGTCCATGAAGTGGTCTCCCTAATAAGACAAGCGCCCATCTGACACCCCACAAAATCTTTACAACATTATTGATTGTATTCCCCCAACTTTCTTTCATATCCCTGTGGCAATATTGTGACTTCTAATTTGTACTTTTTAATCCCTTTACCTTCTCCCATATCCCCACCCCCCTCCCATCTAGCAACCACCAGTTTTTTCTCTGTATCTCTCAGTCTATTTCTGTTTAGTTTGCTCGTTTATTCTGTTCTATTAGATTCCACATATATGGGAGATCATACGGTGTTTGTCTTTCTCTGTCTCACTTATTTCATTTAGCATAATATTCTCTAGGTCCATCCATGTCATTGCAAATGGTAAGATTTCATTCTTTTTTGTGGCTCAGTAATACTCCATTGTACAAGTAGAGAGCCCAGAAATAAATCCATACCTATATGGTCATTTAATCTATGACAATGGAAGCAAGAATTTACATTGGGGTAAAAACTGTCTATTTAATATATGGTGCTGGGAATACTGGACAGACACATGCAAAATGAAGATGGACCACCTCCTTATGCCATATATGAGAATAAATTCAAAATTGATTAAAGACTTAAATGTAAGATCTGAAACCATAAAACTCCTAGAAGAAAATATAGGAAGTAAATTTGCAGACATTACCCTTAGTAATATTTTTAGTGATATATCCTCTCAGGCAAGGGAAGCAAAAGAAAAAAGCAAACGTATGGGACTACATCAAACTAAAAAGTTTTTTCACAGCAAAGGAAACCATCAGTAAAACAAAATGGGAGAAGATATTTGCCAATGATACACCTGGTTAGGCATTAATATCCAAAATTTATAAAAATAACTCATACAACTCAACGCCAAAAAACAAACAACCCAATTAAAAAATGGGCAAAGGACAAGAAAAGACATCACTCTAAAGAGGACATACAGATGGCCAATAGCCATGTGAAAAAATGCTCAACATCACTAATCATTAGAGAAATGCAAATAAAAAACACAATGAGATACCACATCACTCCAGTCAGAATGTCAACAAATCAACAAACAAGTGCTGGTGCGGATGTGGAGAAAAGGGAAACCTCATGCACTGTTGGTGGGATTGCAGATTGGTGCAGCCACTATGGAAATCAGTATGGTGGTATCCCAACAAATTGAAAACGGAACTACCCTATGACCCAGCAATTCCACTCTTGAGTATCTATCCAGAGAAATCCAAAACACTAATTCTAAAAATATATATGCACGCCTAGGTTTATTGCAGAGTTATTCACAATGGCCAACACATGGAAACAACTGAAATGCCCATCAGTAGACAACTGGATTAAGAAACTGTGGTACATTTATACAGTGGAGTATTACTTGGCCACATATTACATTTTTGACCTTTTCATTTATTGAGCAACCACTAGGAGTTGACACTGTACTCTGTGGTTATGATTATGAACAAGACAAAAATTCTACAAAGTGTTTATAATTAGGGTTACCAGATTTAGCAAATAGAAAAACAAACTGCCCAGTTACATATTAATTCCAGATAAATCTCTTTTTAGTATAAGTATGTCCCAAATATTTCATGGGACATACTTATACTAAAAATTCATTGTTCATCAGAAATACAAATTTCACTGGGTGTCCAGTGGCTTAGCTAGCAAACCAATGATGATATATTAGAAGACAAATAAATCATTGCTTTTTCAGATAGATAGTTGTATTATGTAGTGCTATAAAACAGGAACTTAACTATGCTCTACAAGCTGAGAGGTGGGAGAGGAGAAAAGAATTTATCAAAGAGTGTTTCTGAACTGAGTCTCAAGCGAGCAAGTCAGATATCAGCAGGAGACAACCATTGATGTTCCAGAAAAGGGGGAAGTCATGGGTAAAGATGGATGGGAAAGAAAGAGCCAAAAATATCCTGGCACTAGGTATAGTTTATTTTGACTGGCAAAGAAGTTCATACTGGGAGACATATAAAAAGGAGTACCAAAGCAATGTATGTAAAAGTCTGGAGTTGTAAATTATAAAGTACCACATTACATCTCTAGGATATTAATTATATATTCTGGAATATAATAGCTCAATAATGTACTGTAGGTTGATGGTGTTAAGGGTATCTCTGCCAGGAAAAAAAAAACTGCTCTTTATATCAGGAGTTTTAGCTCCCTCTACTGGTTGAAAGTAGAAAACTCCTCAGTTGATCTCGAAGATAAATGTAATGGTTTAGAGTGACCCAGGGGTGTCCAAACTTTTTTCAACGTTTTTTACCAAGGGCCATATGCAGTAAAATACACAAACAGCCGGGCCACTCACTCGAGGTGAAGTACGTATTGCCTCACCTGGTTTATTTGAGTAAACTAAATATATTTTTGGAATTTGCTACGGGCCAATTAACAATGGATTGCGGACCGCAGTTGGCCCGCGGGCCACAGTTTTGACACGCCTGGAACTTAGACAAAGACTGGACATTTCATTATAAACTATCTGGTAATATTGGCAATATCTTGGAGTATCCTCCTTTAAGCTAAACAGTTGTTTTATGTTTTCCTATACACTACCATTCAGAAATTTATCAGTGAGAGAAAAGACTGAAAAAGTTGGAGGATTCGTTTGAACCCATTAAATAAAAGATTAAATTGCTTAGAGGAAGCTCACCAAAGTTCTTGCATCCTCACCACAGTTGCCTTTTCTGCATAATCTGACTGAATGTCAGGGCAAACATTAAATCCGTTATTAAATACATTTTCTAACTACCTAGAAGAGAGCGATGCATAAATAAGACTCACTCTACAAGCTTGTGAAAATACAGTTTCTATCCCAAATCCACTAAAACAAGTGCCGGATGAGGGGCTTGCCAATTTGCACTTTTAACCATTGCCCCCAGGTGATTTGGGGAAATACTTTTCCGATGCAAATCTTTCTCAAATTCAAACTCTTCAGCTACTAACTTGTTGCTGAACAGCTGATTCCTGATTATCCTCAATTAATTAGCACCACCTGTTTAACAAAAGCGAATAGCTCCCTGTTGTCTATTAGATCAACTCCAAAACCTCTCTCTGGCAGGAATCGGGGCTCTCCACCAGCTGGTCTTGTCTCATCTGTTCACATCCCCATCCAGAGCCTGATTCTAGGTAGGCTTCTCTCATTGGTCCCCACTCAGCCAAGCTTCTCCCTGCAGAACTATCACCCCTGCGGGAAAATGTCTCTTCACTTCTTTTGTGTCTTACCTCAAGTCTCCACAACTGCTATACTGACTTCTACAGCCTACTGTGGTCCTAACTCTGCAAATCCTATGTGGTCTTCATGTTTTAGACTTGCTCCGAAGTGCCATGTAGTATTTACTGGGTCCTGACCAATTTATAGGCCAGTCTATGTGGGGACATCCCTGACACATGTGTGCTTAGTTCATCGGACAACACTAGAAGTGCCTAATAAAAATTAGTAAATATCCTTTTAAATACATCAAAGACACCATTTTTTTTAAATAAGGGAAACAGCATATTATCAAAAAATTTTTAAAAATTAAAAATACCAGGCATATTTGACACAGAACCAAACAGAATTCCAATAATTAGAAAATAAATATACTTGTGACAGCTGAAGCCCCCAGAATATTCAAACTTTATGTTCACTTCTTTGACATGAAATTCTCATCTGCAATCAAGATGTCTGCTATCCTGAGTGATCATATCAAGCTGTTCTGATGACGTGTATTATATTCAGGACTGAATTTCCGCCAGAACCCTGCACGGTTCATGCAATGTGGATTATATCCAATAACAGTCGGCTTCTCGATTTGAAGTGACCAATCTGGCTGGAACTGAGCATATTTATCTAGTTCATAAACATCAGTTTGATGTGAAGCACCTATTATCCATTAACTAAACCAAAACAGAGCCAAACATCTGTATCCAGTTTACCTGATGAAGTTGCACGTTAGTTGTGCTACTTTTGTATGACTTCAAAGCAAATTGCTACAAACTTAGTGACTTTTGACCATCCCCATTTGCTATGTCACAGTTGGGAGGTCGGAAGTCTGGGGTAACATGGTTGGGTTCTCTGCTTAGGGCTGAAATCGGGGTGTTATCAGACCGGTCTGTTATCTGAAGGATCCAGAAGAATCAGCTTTCAAATGTATTCAGGTTGTTGGCAGAATTCAGTTCCTTTGCAGTTGTAGGACTGAAGTCCCGATTTTCTTGCTGGCTGTCAGTTGGGAGCCGCTCTGAGCTCCTGGAGGTCACCTGGATTCCTTGGCATGTGGTGCCCTCCATCCTCAAAACAAGCATCAAACGTCCCGCAAGCTCTGGCTCTCTTGACTTCCTTTTCTTCCACCAGACAGCGACAACTCTGCTTTCAAAGTGTTTGTGAGATTAGATTATCTCTCTCTTGCCTTATAATCATGGGAGTGGTAATCTCATCGACGCCAATGCCTCACCAGCTCAGAGGGTAAGGGGTTATACAAAGGAGAGGGTGGCTGGGGTCATTCTTCAAATCTGCCTGCTGTCTGTGTATTCCTTAGGAGTTATGCTCTGTTTAAGAAAAAGGTTGAGCATATATTTATTAATTCAGCAAACATTTATCGCACTCCAACTATGTACCAGGTGCTGTTCACACAAAGATTAATAAACCATGGCCCCTGTCCTCAAGGAGATTGACTTATGAATAAATCTTTACTGTGATGAGTAAACAGATGCCAGAAGGTACAGTGGTGGCATAAAGGAGGGAGAGATGCTTCTGAATCTTGATGTAGGATTTATGGAGGTAGAAGCGTAAGATGAGATCTAGCAAAAGACCAGATCACAGAGGGCTGCACAGGTCATGCTAAGGAAGTTTAACTTCGCTCGGCATGGAGCCATTGGGAGTTATTAAGCAAGAGAATGACGTGAGGTTTCTCCAAACATCTGACTAGGAAATTATCACTAGCAATAAATAGTGCAATACCAGCTACGGCATAGCAGACTGACTCACTATTACCGTTACTGCGTTTAGAAGTGAATTCTAATGACCTCGTGGCCAGAAATATTAGTGCAATTTTCAGAGGAACCTAATGTATAACCAGATTGTCACCTAGGCACTGGGAAAATCTGACTCAGCCTGGCAACTCCTCCATCACTATTCTGTGACAAATTTCAAATTTATCATAATCTACTACGTCACACTTCCAAAATTCCATGACTTTTCCGCCCACCCTCTGCCAGGCTTTTCAACTACCCATAAAAAAAGGTTTTCTTTTATAGAATAGAATTAAAGCTTTGCACATTCAAAAAGAAAAACTGCACATTTTATAACTGCTGTTGCTTCCTGAGGAAAGGTTACAGGAACCTCGAGTAAATTTTAATGAGTTAGATTCTTAGGTCTCAACTGATTTATGTCAGGAAGCATTTGAGATTTTCTAGTAAGTGCATGGTTGACATGAATTATCATGTAGGTATACACCATTCCACATACATTGTCCTCTCATTTTAAAGAGCAGCCAAGTTACAGAAATGGAATAATTTGAAATGTCACTGTTGGTTCTCCACTAACTATAAAGAATTAAGTGTGTGGAAAATCAAATTCCTACTTCCCATGTGTGACTCATCATCCAGTTTCCTTTTGTCAATGAAATACATTGTTTAAAAAAAAAAAAGAAGTGGGGGAAGAATGTCTATTTCCTGATAAAGATAAGAAAATTGACTCCCTTCCCATTATCTTCTGTATTTGTGCATCTTTCCTCGTCTCCCTCGTGTTACCAGACATGTGTTTGACTCATGAGATTCTATTTGAAATTTCAGCTTAGACTACTCTCCCCCCAACCCTAGAATGAAGTTTTCTGTCCAAATGAGGTAGAGAAATACAGGGGCATGATCTTTCACGATTCCTGACTTCCTAGAAGACAGGTCAACATCTTTAAATAGGAAAGATCAAAAACTAAAATGTTAGTTATAATGTAAAGGAACAGAATATCATCTTCCATATAGATATTATTTCAGAAATTCATATCACTATAAGGTAATGGGAAATGTTAGCGCTCCTAATGATTAACTTCTGAAATATCTGAATTTCTCAAAAAGAATTGTATTTTATTCAACCAAAAAACAATATTTTCTCAGCACTACTGTGTGCCGGCATGATTCTAGGCATGGGAAATACAATCGTGAACAAGCCACCTTGTCAGATTGTATTTTAAGCATGGGGTGTTGGATTCCTGTCCCGTCCAGTGTTCAAATACCAGCTGGCAATGGCAATCTTCTTTTCTTTTTTTCCTTTTTCTTCATTTTTTCCAGTTTTCCTGAGATGCAATTTACATGAAACGTTGTATAAGTTCAGGTGTGCAATGTGTGGATTCGATACACTTACATATGGCGGTATAGTTACCACCATAGTGTTAGCGAACACCTCCTCACATCACATAATGGCATTTCTTTCTTGTGGTGAGAAAATTTAAGATCTACACTTTTAGCAACTTTCTAGTATATAATACAGTATTATTAACTATAATTACCATGCCCTACAAGAGATTCCTAGAACTTATTTATCATATAACTGGAAGTTGGTTCCTTTTGACCAGTATTTCCCCATTTTTCTCACAACCCTAGCAACTACCATCCACTCCTTGCTTCTATGAGTTTGGCTTTTTTTGCATTCCGCATGTAAGTGAGATCGTACACTATTTGTCTTTCTCTGTCTGATTTATTGCATTTAGTATAATGCCCTCATGGTGCATCCATGTTGTCACAAATGGCAGGATGTCCTTTTTTTCTCTCAGCTAAATAGTATTCCATTTTTTTCTTTCTGTATTATTCTTCATCCATTCATCTGCTGACAGACACTTAGGTTTCCTCCATATCTTGGCTAACTCTGGGAAAGGTGAAATAAAAGATGCTTTCGTAACTCTACAAAACCACAGGAAGAGGTGCTGTGAGGCAAAAGGAAGCTCCTTCCTTCCTGGCTCTCCTACTTCCTCCCATCAGTGCACTTGGTGATTAAAAAGACAATTACTTAAATAATTTCAACACCAAATGAATAGGCTAGGGCTCTAAGAAGGGCAAAAATCAATTGGATCCCTCAGAAGAAGAAGACAGCATCTGCTTGGGAAGATCATACCAACAGAGTTCCCTATACCTACTCCACCCCTCCTTACCCTTTTGTGAACTCAATCTCCTGAAGCAAGGACTCTGTTTCTCCTGCAGCACTCAGCGCAGTGTTAAGGAAATATTTGTTGAATTGAAATGTTTCAGTTAATTACATTCAGTTGTCTGTAACCTCAGTGCCTTGATGTGATTTTCTTGGTGGTAAGTACCTCATCTTATATTTTGCGTGAGGTGTAGACATATTGAAAATAAAAATATAATTTCCACTCTGAACCGTACTCTACAGTTTTAACACCTACTCCCTGAAATCAGATAGAATCTTTGTTGCATTAGCAAACATTTTAACAATATCCTCTTTTAACTTAATTCTCCTAATACTGTGTTTCCCAAAAATAAGACTGGGTCTTATATTAATTTTTGCTCCAAAAGACGCATTAGGGCTTATGTTCAGGGGATGTCATCCTGAAAAATCATGCTAGGGCTTATTTTCTGATTAGGTCTTATTTTCGGGGAAACACAGTATGGATTCATATTTTGGAAGAAACTCTACCAGGGCACTGTTAGCCTCAGCCTTTATTCGTCAGTTCCCAGCAGATGAAGGCTCCCAAGGGGTGTCCTCTTTTAGGGAAGGAGGGAAGGTGTTTTATAAGGCTCTAGCAGGAGATCGTTACCTGAGTCAGCTAGTGCAGCTAGAGCCGGAAGTAGAGGACTTGTCCTTGTGTGTTGATAGCCATTGTTTAGGCAACTTGATTTTATCAAGAGGGGTGGAGAACACTTAGTGGGCAAAATCAAATGAAAGAGAAGGTGGGGAGAGTCAACTGGCAGGGATAAAGGCATGCAAATGCCACAGTGGAAAAAAAACTCAATTCTAGAGTCCTTAGGATTCTCTCTGTTTGGTTTTTTTTTTTTTTGAGTTTTTGCTTTATACTTAAATATTTTTTTAATTAAATGTATTGGAGTGACATTGGTTGATAAGACTATATAAGTTTCAAATTTTTATCATTAGAAAACTAAATTTTTGTCATTAAAAAACTAGAAAAACAGATAAAAATAAATATTACAACATTATTACAATATTATTATAATGTTACAATATTATTATAACATTAATAATAAGTTTGTTAAAAGTAAACATTAAAACAAAGTAAGAAAATTGGCTTTAACAAACATACAACAAAACTCCACAGTAATTAGGTAGCTTCTAGCTCAATACATTTTATCATTTTCTAATAATGCATTTTGTTAAACTCTTATCCAAGTCCAGCTGAGTACAGGACATTAATTTTTGTCAACATTTTGCAAAATGATGGAGTTACTTCTTGGCAGAAATCAATTTCATTTAATGGTTACACTAGGTCTTTTTGTGATTTGAAACAATAGTAGCCTGGGTTACATGATCCTTCTAGGTACTTCAGTTTAGGTTGTCATGTAAACTACAGAATAAACTATTATATGCATTTGTGTACTTAGTAGTTTCTTTTTTAAATAAATACTTACCTATTATAAGTAAGGTGTTTTGCTAAAATATTATAGAAAATGAAGTATTTGATTTGGAGGCTTTGATCTGCTTAGGATAAAATAGAGATAAAATTTAAATGTGTTAGCAATATTAAAGAGAATCATTAGCACAAGTATACATATATATGTTTATATATATATATATGTGTTTATATATATATATGTTTATTTTCCATATCATACATTTTCATTTCGTTTAGAACTAATTTATTTCAGAAATAAATTTTTATCATTAAAAAACTAGAAAAACAAAAATAAAATTCATGTGAAAATTGTCCATAATCTCACCTTCTGGTGATAAATTGTATTAAGATTTCATTGTATATCTTTCAGTTTTTCCCATAATGTTGGCTCAGAAGGATATTTTGTCTGTCAGCGGAGTCCCTTGGTGTTTCCTTTGCAGAATGCAATTGTAGGAGATGGAAATTATAAAAAGGAAGTCCCACTAGCTTATTTTTGCCTTTATAATTGTGCCTTTGGTATCATATCCAAGAAATCATTGCCTAGACCAGTGTCATAAAACTTTTCCCCTATGATTTCTGCTAAGAGCTGTGTAGATTCAGGTCTTACACAGAAGTCTTTATTCATTTTGGGTTGGTTCGTGTATACTGTAAGATAAGGGTCCAATTTCATTCTTTTGCATGTGGATATCCAGTTTTCCCAACACCGTTAAGGAGACTATCCTTTCTCCATTGTATATGCTTGATAGCCTTGTAGAAAATCAATTGACTGTATATGCATTCTATTCCATTGGTCTATATGTGTTTTTATTCCTGTACCATTCTGTTTTAATTACCATAGCTTTGTAATACATTTTGCAATCAGGAAGTGTGATGCCTCCATCTTCGTTCTTAAAATTTCTTTGACTATTTTGGGTATTTTGTGGTTGCATGTGAATTTTAGAATTGTTTTTTCTGTTTCTGTAAAAAAAAAAAAAAAAAAAAAAAAGTCATTTTGGTTTGATAGGATTGCACTGAATCTGTAGATCTCTCTGGGTAGTATGGACAGTTTAACAGTATTAAGTCTTCCAGTCCATGAACACAAAATGTTTTCCATTATAAGCCAGTCACAGAAAGACAAATATTGAATGATTCCACTTACAGGAGGTATCTGAAATAGTGAAACTCAGAAACAGAGGGTAGAATGGTGGTTGCCAGGGGCTGGGGAAGGGGGAAATGGGGGTGTTGCTGTTCAATAGGTATGAAATTTCAGTTTCACAAGATGAATAAGCTCTAGAGATCTGCTATGTAATACTGTGCCTACAGTTAACAGTAGTGCACTTCAAAATTTAAGTGTGTTGTGCACTTCAAAATTTAAGAGGGTAGATCACATGTTAAGTGTCATTGCCATAGTTTAAAAAAAAGAAGCAAGACTGACTTGAATGATTTACATGGCAAAGGGCATTAAAAGAATTAAATAGATTTGGAATATGAAAGGAAAAGAAAAAAAGTACTGTCGTGCAGGGAGGCCTGTGGGGTCTCTGCTCCCGCTCCCCACATAACGCAGGATATGGGGAGGCCAAAAAGGAACACCCACGGAGCCATAGGTAGGGGAGTCATACCACTACGGTCTCACTGGAGGCTGGGTTCACTGGACGTGCGACCTGCTGTCCGTTTTGTCTGCAACCCACCGACGACTCTCTTTCACTCTCCTCCACTCTCCTCGGCTCTCCTTCGTAGCCGCAGCAGTTATATTAGTGGCTAATGGCTCAATGGCTACAGCTGACGGCCAACCAGCCCCAGCTGATGGCCATCTACTACCCGAGCCAGCACCCCTCCACGTGAGGCCGAGAGCCTGTAAACTACTTTCTGGGGCTCTGCCCCCACAAGTACAATGAGAGAGTTTAGGTAATAAGGAAAAAGGGAAGATAAAGCATTGATTATTGGCTGTGAGATGTGTGTTTACGAAAGAGAGAGAGAGAGAGAGAGAGAGAACAGAACAAGAAATGCGTGCCAAGTAAGCCAATATAAAGACTTAAATTGCTTTTTACACTTTTGGAGGATGTCACATTACTATTTTTTTTAATGAATTATAGCAATAGGGGATTCAACTCGTACAAACAATATGTTTACATATTATAATATGATACCTGTAGGATTTCTTCACAGCCATATTCATTCCTCTTTTTCCAGTGATAACATCAACTCCCCAAATCTAGGGGACTCCTGGCAGCCATGTTTGTCTGACACAATTCTGTTCCTCTGGTGATGCTTAATTGACATTGTATATTCTTACAATGCCAAGCAATTCTTTACAAAATGCCAAGAAGCTTCTGGATATAGCTGGATTATAATATATAAAGTTGGGAGTCCTACGATAGACATAATTCACCACAAGGATCATGGAATAAAGCATACAAGAGAAGAACAAGAGATAAGAGACAAAGAATGCTGGCAAATTTTTAATGTGCTATTTAGTCTTTTCCTAAGAAGTTTGTCCTCAGAAGTAATCTTGAAATCCTTTTGTTTTTGTAATAAGTTCCCTTTCTTTTGCTTTGGCTAGATCAAGTTGATTTCTTCCCTTTGCAATAACACATGACACACACATGTGTACATGCACACACACGTTCATTGATGTCAGATTATAACATATTCTCTATGTCTTTTCAAGTATTTATAGACTGAATATACTAGCTACATAAAAGTAATTTGGAAATGTTATTTTCTAAGTCTAATAACAGTTAACTGTGTAGTGCATACCACTACACAGTTTTCTAGTGACTAATAACCACCTTTTTCCCTCTTGTTAACCATGTGGGTATTTTTTAACTTTTCTATTACAGATATTTTCAAACATACATAAAAGTAAAAGGAATTGTAAACTGAAATATCATGGACCCATCACTTGGTCCCAGGTTAAAAAAAAATTATTATGCTTTTTACAATGTGTTTTTATCTATCACCTTGATATTTTTATGAATTAAAAAAAAATGCCAGCCATCATGTCATTTCATAGTAAATTTTCAGGATACATGTCTAAACAATGCAGTGAAATGAACAAATAAAGTGCCTTAGTTTTTTAAGCTGACTTAAAACTTTTTTTTTTTTTTTTTTACTTCATGCAAATCATTCTGATACAGATGTCACAGTTTCTGTGCCTAGAACATTTGATAGAACTTTCCTATAAACTTCCTGGGCCAAATATCTTGGGGTGATCACCCCTCCAATGCAATTTTTTGCATTTGTTTTTTGATTATTAATGTACTTGTATGCTTTATGTGTTGTTTGAAAGAATTGACTTTTCTCTCTACTTATGTTTATCTCCTACATTTTTGTTAACTTTTTTGTTTTAAGGAGGGCGCAGCTCACAGTGGCCCATGCGGGGATCGAACCAGCAACTTTGGTGTTATTAGCAACACACTCTGACCAACTGAGCTCACTGGCGACTCCCATTGTTAGCTTTTAATGTTCTTTTATTAGATCTTTTTGAATGGAATTTCTAGTTCATTTATGTTTATTTTGCCTTTTTATTTAACAGTAAACACTAAGACTATATATTTCTAATATTTCCTATAGTATTTCACCTTACGTAGAAGTTATATAAAAAGCAATTTAGATATTTCCAAGTAGTTAATTTTTATTAACCATTTTTTATTAATTTCTATTTTGTTGTTTTGAGACATCAAAGAATGAATCCTTTATTATTTACTGTACATTTACTAAGAAATATATTTGCGACCTAAACTATCATTAATTATTATAAATGTCCTACCGCACTGTTGAAGAATGTATATGCTCAGTTTAAAAAGCAGTTTATTCTATAGATACATGCAGACATGTATGTATTTAATTGTAAAATTGATATATTTTTTATATCAGTCACAGGAATAGTTCCAGAAGTAGGGTATATTAGATATCCTGAAAACCTTTTGTTCTGATTTTTCTAATTCAAATCATCTAGAAATGATAGGTAAAGCCAAAAAACACCTCTTTAAATGAAGTGCTTAACTTCCAAGAAAATAAGGAAAATTCTTAGGAAGAAAAACAGTGGTGGGGTGTAGGCAGCAGAAACCAGAGTGGTAGCTAAAGCTGAAGCTTACTGATTCTGTTTTTTATGAGACTTTTGAGGGACAGGAAACAAATCCTTGTACCTACCCAAGGGAACTGGAACTGAGACAACCACCACTCACACTTGTTGAAAGTTGTTAGGATCTATAACAAACATAGACACAAAAGGTATGATGATAATATACACTGGCCAGGAATGTGTAGCACAAAGGACAGGAAAGAGGAAAGAAAAATATACGATTGTAAGGTTGGCACATTCTATATGAAGAAGTGAAGGTAGACTGTAACAACTTAAAGATAACTAGTAAACCTAGAGCAGCCACTAAAAGATAAAGCCAGCTATGGAGATAAAATTGCATTCTAAAAAAATACTTATTTGTTACAAAAGAAGGCAGACAAAAAAAGAAAAAGAAAAAAAAAGGGTAGGACAAATAGAAAAAGAAGAGCAAGATGATAGATTGAAAGCTCATCAAATTGATAATGACAGTAAATGTAACTTCAATGAAACTAGAGGACTCATGGTGAAACAGTCTTAGGCCAGGACCTCATTTATTACTCGCCCCACATATACCTGTATTCAAATGGTGAGTGTGGGTCAGGGATGATACTACTTTGGGTCCCTGGATATAAACATCAACTTGGATCCTATATCCTACAACTTGCAAATGATCTGTATTCCTCTTTTCCCAATGTACATTTATCAAAATAAATGGTCATAGTTCTCTTTGTTGAAGGATTAACAGAACCATTATCTTATACTTTTGCTGCAGAATTGCAGAGTTCTTCCCCACACAGACAGAAAAATGGCTCAGGCTTAGTCACTGGACAAGAGTTTATGATTTTCCACTGGGGCACCAACCTCAACCTTTGTTCTTCCATTCTTTATTTATTTTATTTCTTTACTGAATTCATTTATTAGTTCTAACAGTTCTTTTCTTTTTTTGTGTGTGGAGTCTTTAGAATTTCCTATATATAACATATCATTTGTAAAAAGAGACAATTTTACTTTTTCCTTTCTGATTTGGATGCCTTTTTAATTTCTTCTCCTCTGGCTAGGACTTCCAGTACTGTGTTGAGTAAAAGGGGCAAGAGTGGACATCCTTGTCTTGTTCCTGATCTTAGAGAGAAATTTTTCACACTTGAGTATGATGTTAGCTACGGATTTGTCCTATATGGGCCTTATTTTATTGAGGTACTTCCCTCTATACCCAATTTGTTGAGAGTTTTTATCATGAATGCAAGCTGAATTTTGTCAAATCAAGTGCTTTTTCTGAATCTATTGAGATGATCAAATGAGTTTTATCCTTCATTTTGTTAATGTGGTGGTATCACCTTGATTAATTTGTGGACATGGAACCATCCTTGTATTCCAGGGATAAATCCCACTTGATCATAGTGTATGATCCTTTCAACATATTATTGACTTTAGTGTGCTAACATCCTATTGAGGATTTTTGCATCATGCTCATCAGGGATATTGGCCTGCAATTTTTTTTTTCCTGTGGTGTCCTTGTCTGACTTTGGTACCAGGGTAATGCTCGCCTTGTAAACTGAGGTTGGAAGCCTTCCCCCTCTTCAATTTTTCAGGAGAGTATGAGTAGGACAAGTATTAATTCTTTAAATATGTGGTGGAACTCACCAGTAAAGCCACCTTGTCCTGGACTTGTTTTTTGATGACTGATTTAATCTCCTTACTAGTTATTAGTCTGTTCAGATTTTATATTTCTTCATGGTTCATCGTTCTTTATTTCTTTTTAATACATATATTAAGGAATACCTGTACTGACGACTATTACGGACACTGTGATGCAGTACTCAGATCCCCCTTCAATGAAGGACTTGATGTCGCAGATGTTGGGAGTGCTGTTGACAGATAGTCTTTAGCTGCCAACACCCTTAGGTATCATGATACCTCAGCTGCAGAGAGACCCTCAACTAACGTCATGCCCCTTTCCAGAGTGGACCACACCCAATGAATGTTTGATGCAGGAATATAAAGGCCTAGCATCTTAGCTGTACTCAGGACAACTCTAAAGGTCATTTTAGCTCCAGAGCTCACTGAGGTCAGTGAAAACTGATGTTATGTCTGCAATACAGCTGGATCTCCCTCTGCCCAATCCTGCTTTCGACTCTCACTTTCACAGGTGTTGATTGCAAGTACATTCCTAATAAAAAGCTGGAACCCCAAACTCTGGTTCAAAGCATATTTCCAAGAGAAGCCAACCTGCAACAGTTGGTGCCAAGAGCAGTCTGTGAAATCAGGAGATAAGAGGGGGTTTTGGAGCTGGGTTACTTGCCACCTGCCAGCAATGAGGACTACCTCACTGGTAGTAGGCAGAACATAGTTAGTCCCAGGAACAAGGTGACAGTCCAATTGTTAAAACTTTCACTGTTGATGAACTGGGATGGTATATCAGTGGAAGAGAATGCACTAGCTGGTGTAGTATATCAGGCATTTGAGAAATATGAAAGAAATAGTAACTGCAAAGACAATGACATTGGCTGGGTTAAACTGTACTAAATGTTGGGCAGATATAACAAAAACCTGAGAGAGTATAGTGGCCAAATGAAAGCTAAGTCTGAAATCTAAATGGCTTTCTTTATAGTTTTCTAAAATTGGGAGTGCAGTGAAAGCTGAGGACTAAGTCTGGAAATGAATTGTCAGTGTATCTGAGCTCTAAAGAAAGTTGAATTCAAAACCAAGACAGGTCAACTTCAGGGTGTGATTGGGAAAGAATGGGTCCTGACATATGGCAGAAAGACATCTGGCTTGATGGCCTTAAAAATCTTGAATCCTCAGATTCCTCTGAACCTTCTGAACCTACACAAGAGTCCCACCTCTATTAAAAGGCTGGCTTGCCCCATCTTACTTGAAGACAATGCAGAAACCTCTCCTTTGCAAGACACCATGTGCCTCTCTCAAAATCTGCCCCACCTCCTCTCCTGGTGTCAAGGATTAAGTCACTATATAACCTAGTCGGGAACACGCTGGCCCTGATAAATGGAGAAAGAGACTATACTTCAAAGATTTGTACTTCAAAGACTCTACTGCAAGATTTAGCCTATATGTACTAGAAAAAACAAGGAATGTTTTATGGTATTAGATTCCAAAGGAGTTTGATGAAAGACATTTGTATGTAAAGTTGAATGCATACTCCAAAGATCCAGGATTTAATACCCTGGCAAGGACCCCAGAAGATGGTACAACTTATACCTAGAGGCATGGAAAAGGCAATGGCCCACAGTAAAGGAATTTGAAATGCAAACCTTGGCATGGAAGGTGGCAGAAAAAAAGGATCGAAAGGCTTAGAGAAGTGTTCAATACTAAAGTGGATATATCAGGTAAGTCTAAAAAAAAAGCTATTAATGATTATGTTACATGGGAAATCCTGGAGGAGACACCATTTTCAGGCCATAAGTAATGCACTGGTGAGAGATCACCACAATCATTAAAAAATGTCAGTAGTATCTCTCCTGTGCAGTCTGAAACTGACAATACGATATTCCTTTAAATAACTAGACTCCCTGATAGCTATGGAGGTGATAGGATCCCCTAAACTTTAGGGATGAATGGCCATAAACCATAGGAAACTTGATGTTTACAATTATAATGCATAGCAAGACTGGAGGGGCTGTTAGGTGGGCCTGATCCACAGAGAGCTGTTGTGATGGCTTAAAAAAACATGACACCCCCAGGGGCAAAATGGATGGGCAGCCAACAAGGATACTTCTCAATCTGTATGGTCAAAAAGAAAGAAGGTATGGTACTGAAGGCAGTTGCCCCAATTAAAAAAAAAAATGCAAAAGATCCTGAATAGCCAAAGAAAGCTTGAGAAAGATCAAAGTGAAGTTCCTTGATTTCAAACTATACTCAATAATCAAAACAGTATGGTATTGGCGAAGAAACAGATATATAGATCAATGGAATGGAATAGGGAAACCAGAAATAAATCCTCAGTTATATGGTTAAATTAGTCTATGACAAAGGAGGCAACGATATACAATGAAGTAATGACAGGCTCTTCAATATGTGGTATTGGGAAAACTAGACAGATACATGCAAAAAATGAAATTAGACCGCTTTCTACATACATTACATACAAAAATAAACTGAAAATGGATTAAAGATTTAAATGTAAGACCTAAAACCATAAAACTCCTAAAAGAAAACATAGGCAGCAAACTCTTTGACATTGCTCTTAGCAATATCTTTTTTGATATGTTTTTTGGACAAGTGCAACAAAATAGAAAATAAACAAATGGGACTACATCAAAATAAAAAGTTTTTTGCACAGCTAAGGAAACCATCAACAAAATGAAAATATAACCTACTGAATGAGAGAAGATATTCACAAATAATACATCCTATAAGAGGTTAATATCCAAACTATATAAGGAACTAATACAACTTAAGTCCAAAAAATAACAAAGAAACAAACAAACAAAAAACAGTCCCATTAAGAAATGGGCAGAAAACCTGAGTAGACATTTCTCCCAAGATGGCCAATAGACATGTGAAAAGATGCTCAACATCACTAATCATCAGAGAAATGCAAATCAAAACCACAATGAGGTATGACTTCACACCTGTCAGAATGGCTATCATCAGAAAATAACAAGTGTTGGCGAGGATGTGGAGAAAAGGGAACCCTCATACACTGTTGGTGAGATTGTAAATTGGTACAGTAACCATGGAAAACAATATTGAGTCTTCAAAAAAATAAAAATAGGTCTCCCATAAGACCCAGCAATACCACGTCTGGGTATTTATCTGAATAAAGTGAAAACACTAATTTGAAAAGATATAATATATGCTCGTATGCACCATCTCTTGGCCATTTCCTGGCAAGATGACCACAATGGACCCCTTTTAACCCTGAAAGGGACTGAAGTTTATTTTAGTAGAAATAGACACAGCCAGCACCAAGGCCTTATGGAATGCTTGATCCACCATCGCAGGATCCCACATAACATGTTAGGCCAAGGAACCCACTTTACAGCAAAAGAACTGCCCATGATAGTAAGATGACTGGAGGATCCACTGAACATATTGTATCACCCAGAAGCTGCTATCCAGATAAAGCCTTGGAATAGCTTATTAAAGGCACAGACGAAGTGCCAGCTCAGAGTAATACTTACAAGGATGGGGCACCATTTAAGATGATGCAATATAAATGTAAAATCAAAGACCTTTATATGGTTTTCTGCTCCCAATAAGAGGAGCACGTGGGTCCACGTATGAAGGTGAAGGAGCTGGAGTGGCCCCATATACCATCACTCTCCATAGAAGGTTCATTTAGAGAATTTGTGTCCCCATCCTTGCTGATTTAGACTCTCCAGGTGTAGTGATCCTGCTTCTCAGAGAGGGAAAATTTCCCCCAGAGTCACAGCAAAAGTCTTATTAATGTATTAGCTGTGATAAATGTTTGGGACTTTGGTTCTCTTGTGTCAAAGGACCATCAGGAAAGAAAAGAAATCACCATCCTGCAAGAGTAATTGACTTTCTCTTGAGAAAGTAGGGCTGTTTTTACACAATGGGGGCAGGGAAGAAAATGTTTGGTGCCCAGATGATTCATTTGGCCAGTTGGTACTCCCATGGTCAGTTTTAATGATACATGGAAAGTATAGCAACTCCAAACTAAGAAGGGCATAGAGACGAGAGGGGCTTAGACCTCTCAGGGCTAAGGGTCTGGGTCATGCTACCAGGTAAGCCACTAATACCAACAAAGGAACTAGCTGTGGGTAAGGAAAATCTAGACTACAGAGTGGCGGATGCAGAAAATGAGTATTAGTTTGTGTCTTTGACACCAGATGCAGGAGTGGCATGACTTTTCTGGCATCTCTACTTCATTCAATGTAAGCCATTAATTTTTCCAAGCTTTCAAGACCCATATCTGTAGCATATTGGAATTGTCTCATAGGGCATTTACCAGGGTGTTAAATCTTGTTTCAAAATTTAATTTTTTCTGATTCCCACCCTCACATGTCATCCAGCTTCTGCAGCTCTTTTGGTGAATAATCCCCCTCTTCCCTTAAGGAAGCACAGGAACTTCCCAGTTGTGTTGTGTAATGAAGGAATACCCACTAGCCAAATTGGAGGAAATTTGGGTACCAAAATAAATAATGAGAGTAACATAACATATTGAATAAAATAATTCCGTGATGATGTAAATAAATAAAAAGACTGCATAGCAAATAAACCAGAAAATAAATAAATAATTTTAATTAAATATTTGATGAGAAACAGTATATTTACCTATGATAAAAGTACCCCTCTACAAAATACTTATTAATGACAAGAGGGGGGAAAGTAATTTTACAGTAGAGAAGCCTAGAAATCATTACTTTGATCACTCCAGTGACCAGAGTGAGTATTATTAGTAATGGGACAAATTGAAATCACATGCCACCTGACAGGATGCCATGGGGAGAACACAGCATCGCTACAAAAGATATACAACCTGAATATCATCATGAGGAAACATGAAAGAAACTCAACTTGAGTGATATTACCCATAAATAATTGTCCTATAATTCTGAAAGTATCAAGACCATTGCTAGAGACTGAATTGTGTCCCCTCAGTCACATGAATTTTGGATTGAAGCCCTAACCCACAATGTGACTGGATTTAGAGATGGGGCCGTTAAGGAGGTAATTCAGGTTAAACGAGGTTATCAAGGTGGTGGAACCCTCATTTGATAGGATTGTTGTCCTTCTAAGAAAAGGAAGATAAAGAGAGATTTCTCTTCACGTGCATGCACAGAGGAAAAGCCACATGAGGACACAGTTAGAAGGTGGCTGTCTACAAGCCAGGAAAAGAAGTCTCACCAAAAACCAATCCTGATGTCACCTTGATCTTGGATTTCCATCCTCCAGAACTGTGGAAAATAAATTTACGAGGTGTGATCAAAAAATATGGTGAATGCTGATGCCAAGTGCCATCCAATGGAAAAGCAGGGATCTTCAATACGGGAAGTGGCACATATAACCTCAGTAACAGTGTGTGACAAGTTTCAACTTGTTCAGTGCCGTCAGTTGGGTATGAGCTACGGTTGAGAAAAGGTGTGTTTTAAAGTGTGCTGTAAATCATCCTCCATCATGACAACGCTCCGTGTCACACATCGCTTCTGGTATACTGCAATTTCTGTCAAATAAAAACATTATGGTGTGTCATCATCCACCTTATTCACCAGATCTGGCACCATGTGACCTCTGGTTCTTACCCAAAGTCAAATGACTATGAAAGGTAAACATTTTGAATCAATTTAGGACTTCAAGGCAGCCATGACAGCGCAACTAAAGACACTCATGAAAGAGGACTTCCAGAACTGCTTCAGAAAGTGGCAAGAACAATGGGATAAGTGTGTTTGAAGTGAGCGGAGGGAGGAGTGGGCATTTTGAAGGGAATTAATGTCAATGGGTCTTTTATTGTAATAAATTATTTTTTAATTTAAACATTCACCATAGTTTTTTATCACACCTCATATGTTGGTTAGGCCACAAGTGGTTAAGCCACACAGTTTGTTGTATGGCAGCCCCAGCAGACTAACACAGCGTGAAAGTCAAGGAGAAGACTGAAGAACTGGTATTGTCTTTTTAAATATGCATACGTGAATCTTTCTTCAGCAGAAGAACTTTCAGAATTATATCTGCTATATTATTGGTGTCAAACATCTTCTTTATGAATTTTGTAAAGAACGTTGTGGTTAACTACTCAAAGTTCAGTTCCACCCTTCTGCCATTATGGAACAGCAACGTGGTTGAGCAAGTTAGCCTGAGCTCCAAGAATGGTTTCTGGTCAGGATAATACAAACCAATCATTGTAATCATAACTCTTCTTAGGGACTGTTTTCTAATTTCAAGTTTAAGCCAATCATAGGATAGCAATCCCCTGGCAACAGAGCTAGATTTACTCATATCACCTAAATAGACCAAAATAAGGAAGAACACTTCTTCCAAGTTTGAGGGAGAATTGTTGTTTTATTCCACTGGACATGAAGAGTCATCCTAAAACTCCAACATGACCCAGGCTTAAAATGAAGCATGTACTATGTATACTAGAGCAGATGAATAGTAAGAATATCGGTCTTTGATGATGTTGTTGAACCACTGGACCAACCAATCTTGACCTTTATCCTACTTCTGGACTTCTAATTATGTGAATCATTTTCATTAAAGGTTGAAGTAACTTTGAGTTGAATTTTCCATCACTTACAAATGAAAGCATCTAATTGATGCAGTAACCAATTAATTATTTTTTCAACAAATATACAACGAATACCTACTATGATCCAGGTACTCCTATATGCAGTGAACAAAAGATATAGTGTCCTATCCCTCCTAAAACTAATTCTAGCCAATTTTCTTTATTTTGATTCTCCATCCTATCTACTTTATCTATCATCACTTTACAAATTGTTTTAATCTTTCATAGGCATTCTCGAAGACTAATTCACATTTGTCTACTTCAGTGCTGAACTGATTTTGTGCTCCACTAATTATACTTTTTATTGCCTCCATTACAGATCTTTCTTTTTCTACTATATTTTTAGATTTTTCATAGTCCTCTCCATGTATATACATTTTCTATCATCTATCTCCATTTTCTTCCTTATTGACATTTTATCTCATATTTTCTATCCTGATGACTTTTCCTAAATAAAGGGAATTTATTCTTTATTCTACCAAGGATGTAAATGATGCTCTGAAATGTACTTCCTAAAATACTTTGCAATGGAATCACATTATCATCTTTGTAGCTTCCACTGTTCTCTACGATCTTCAACAAGAACAACAAAAATTAAATTCTCCATTTCTCCCAAATTCTTAAGTTATATAAACTTCAATTGTTAATATATTATATACAATATGCATAAATATAACCACTTTGCCTAAAATTTCTGTGGAAAAAATTATCAGCCACAAGTTTTTCAATGAATAAAAAGCATACTTTCTACTATTGAGGAATACAAAAGTCTCAAAGAAATTAAACATCCATCCACATTTTAAAAAATAAGTATTTACTCCCCAGACATAAAGGTAAAAGGGCAAATGTAAAGTCGTATGAGTTCTCACAGAATGGCTAAGGATCTTTGAAAGAGTATAATGGCAAATGGGAATTGATATTAACAAAATAAGCCTGGAATATACCCTCATCCCCTTTTGTGCCAGGAAAACATTATATTCACCACACCTCACTTATCATTACAACTATAGAAAAAAGCACCAGCTCTGAAAATCAAAGAGATCTTGCCTGCCCAATTTAAACCCTGATGAAGACAGAATTACAACATGGTAAGATAATTCATGGAGAGGATAGGATACATATCACCTATTATCACAATTTAATAAAAATAACATTTGTACTATTCTATACACTACTTTTGTTTTCTGAAAATAGTCTGGGCGCCAATATTTACTTTCAGTGTAATTTTTGAAACTTTACCTTAATTATGAAGTAGGGATTGTTACAGAATTGTGTAATAAGAAACAGAACAAATCTGAGTATAAATATGAAAATGTATTTGAACCATAGAAATATGCTAATACATGAGAATTACATATTAAAACTTAGTTATGAATTTGTTTCTGTTTTGTTTGTTCATTTATTTTATTCTTTAGATTCCATGTATATGAGGTCTGACAATTAAGTTTGTAAACTTGTTGCAACGATATTGCTAACTTTTTTTTTATATCAGAGGGATTATTCATTATGAATTTGTCCCAGCTGGACAAACAGTTAACTAAGTTTACTATTTGGAAGTGCTGAAAAGGCTGCCTGAAAAAGTTAGACGACCTGAACTTTTCGCCAACAATTCATGGCTCTTGTATCATGACAATGCACCAGCTCACACGGCACTGTCTGTGAGGGAGTTTTTAGCTAGTAAACAAATAACTGTATTGGAACACCCTCCTATCTCACCTGATCTGGCCCCCAATGACTTCTTTCTTTACCTGCTGATAAAGGAAATATTGAAAGGAAGACATTTTGATGACATTCAGGACATCAAGGGTAATACGATGACAGCTCTGATGGCCATTCCAGAAAGAGTTCCAAAATTGCTTTGAAGGGTGGACTAGGCGCTGGCGTCGGTGCATAGCTTCCAAAGGGGAGGACTTTGAAGGCAACCGTAGTGATATTCAGCAATGAGGTATGTAGCACTTTTTCTAGGATGAGTTCACAAACTTAATTGTCTAACCTTATAAGTGAGGTCATATGGTATTTGTCTTTCTCTGTCTGACTTACTCCACTCAGTACAATACCCTCTAGGTCCATCCATGTTGTTGCAGATGGCAAGATTTCATTCTTTCATATGGCTGAGTAATATTCCATTGCATATATGTACCACCTCCTGTTTACCCATTCATCCTTAAACAGACATCCAACCTGCCTCCACATCTTGGCCATTGTAACCAATGCTGCAGTGAACATATGGATGCACATGTCCCCTTGACGTAGCATTTGGGATTTCTTCAGATAAGCACCCAGAAGTGAAATTACTGGATCCTTCTCTGTCTCTTGTTACAGACTTTGTTTTCAAGTCTATTTTGTCTGGTATAAATATTGCCACCCCAGCTTTTTTGTTTGTTTCCATTTTTATGAAATAACTTTTTCCCGTCCCTTTACTCTCAGTCTGTATGTGCCTTGCCATCTGAAGTGAGCCTCTTGTTGATGCACATGATTTTAAATGTTTGTTTCACTTCTTGATATTTGTGTTGCCTACATTTTTAGTATTGCTAAAGAACTGTAGCACTTTTTTTCTCAGATCATTCATATCAACCGCACAGGACTAATTAGCTAAGAAGAGCTGGCTGTGACTGAAATCGCTGAGGGGAATCACAAGAAGCCTCTAAGTAATCTCTCTGTCTGTGAGTTCCAGCTTCTTATTACCACCTTCTGCAATCACGCTGTGACTTTGACAACCACCCTTGGGGAAATAGCTTTGCCAGTTTACATAGTGAATCAAGGCAGAACTAGGAAAGCAATGGAGCAACGTGTTACCCTCTATCCCTTCTCTTTACGCCGGTGCTTGCAGGCTTACCCATTTGAAGCTCACCTGGTATGACTCGCTGCGGCAGGAAAAGGTTCTCCACAGTGGTGTTATTTCTTAAGCTGTTATACTTAACTACAAAGTGATCTCTGGATGGAGCTGTGATTAATGTAATATCTAATAGCATCTATAAAGGAAAAGAAACATAAATAGGCATTGGGTATTATCTGGCTCTTCTCAGTACAAAAAAAGAAAGTGCAGTGTTTCGCAAATACAAAGGCATATTTTAAAAATCGTAAAATTAAAGTGAAAACTTGTGATGATCTAAAATATTAAAGCATATATTTGTCCTTTAGATATCAGAATATATAGCTACCTATTATGAATAGTATTTTTGGTTACTGATAGCTTTGTAAACAAAAATGCACACATACATCCTGCAGTTTCTAGAAGTATACTATACATTAGAAGAATCCAGCCAATTTTGTTCTGCAACATAGTTTTAACAATATAAATTAAAAACACAATAAACCCTAATATAAGTGAAGTCATATGATTCTTGACTTTTTCTGTCTGACTTATTTCACTTAGCATGATAATCTCAAGATCCATCCAGCAACAAAGGAACAAGACAAACAAAGAAATAAAAACTCATAGACACAAACAACAGTTTAGTGGTGACCAGAGGTTAATAGGGGTAAGGGTGGTGGAAGATGGAAAAGGGGGTCAAATATAAAGTGATGAAAGGAGAATGACTCGGGGTGGTGAGCACACAATGCAATATATAGATGATGTATTATAGAATTGTACTGTTGAAGCTTATGTAATTTTATTCACCAATGTCACCCTAATAAATTTAATACATAAATTTTAAAAACCTACGAAGTAAACCGTACTGATAGAAATAAAAAGAAACCTTAAAATCAAAGCTGTTTAGTGTACAAAAGCAATGACAGAAGTCTCTAGCAAAGTGAGATGCTTATAGGTGCAACTACTCCAAATGATTTTTTCCTCTTATGCAATTTAAACTATAATACAATGGCACCATCTGTTGATGGATGGCAGAATTGAAACCTTAAAATTACAAACAACACAATATTAAATATCCATTGGAATTATAAATCAAGATGTAGAACATAGTTCAATGACCATTGATTGGATGACACATGTCAGTGAGATGATTAGATAGTACTGATTTGCTTGCATGAATTACATCGTTGACTTCCTGGCATTTCATGGAATACCACAGCATTTCTTTAAAGATTAATCATTGTTCAAACATAAGAAATTATATAATTAAGATTAGCTTTCTTATATGTATTTAAAAGTAAATTTTAGAAGAAAACTAGTATAAGATTGATTTTCTTCATATGACACATAGTTACACTGCATTGAACATTAGGGGTAAGCAGAACACATTTGGGAGAATCTAAACTTCTTTTTCTAGAAATATTTTGGATTGGATAACATCCAATAAACACATTTCAAAATAACTTTTATAATGTGGAACACATACTCTCAGGTGCATACTTATACTTGCAAGAAAGTAAGAAATATCAACATAGACTAAACCTGGAGAGGAACCGCAAAAGAAGAGCAATCAGCCGGTGAATATTCCCACTGCCCAGGAGGAAACCGTATGGATATTGGGGAGGAGGCGAGGGAGAAGGAGGCAATTGGATTCAATGTTCCTGGGGTTTAAGGCATTGAATCAAAAGACAGTAACTTGAACTTGTGTGCCAGTAATGGAAACTGAGACTCTCAAATGCCTATACCTTTAGTGAAACGATAAAGTTTAAAATATACATATACCCACCAACTCAGGAAAATGACAAAGAAGTGGACCTGTCTTGAGAGGGTATCTAGATAGATCAATAAAAAGTCAGGTTTGAGAATTTCTGACAGTGGAGTTTTCCTCAAACAGGCTGCAGTTTTATTGTTTTATTTTTTAGAGTTGACATACATTATATTGGTTTCTGGTGTACAACATACTGATTAGACATTTATATACCTTATAAAGTAATCACCCCAATAAGTCTAGTACCCATATGACTCTATACATAGTTATTACCATATTATTGACTAAATTCCCTATGCTGTATTATACATCCCTGTGACTTTTTATAACTGGCAATTTGTACTTAATCCCTTCACCTTTTTCATCCAACCTCCCTCCCATCTGGCAACTACCTTGTTTCCCCATCAGTTCGAATGCGTCTTTGGAGCAAAAATTAATATAAAACCCAGTCATATTATATTGTATTAAATTATATTGCATTGCATTATATTATATTATATTATATTATATTATATTATATTATATTATATTATATTATATTATATTATATTATCCCCGGTCTTACAGTCTTATATTAATTTTTGCTCCAAAAGATGCATTAGAGCTGATTGTCCGGCTAGGTCTTATTTTCAGAGAAACACAGTATCAAAATGTTCTCTGTCTCTATGTTTCTTCCTGTTTTGTTCATTCATTTACTTTGCTTTTTAAATTTCACATATAAGTGAAGTCATATGGTATTTGTCTTTCTCTGTTTGACTTATTTCACTTAGCATAATTCCCTCTAGGCCGACCTGTGTTGTCACAAATGATAAGATTTCATTCTTTTTTATGGCTGATTAATTAACATTCCATTGTATATACGAGTATGTCCCACCTCTTTATTCATTCATCTATCAATGGATACTTAGGTTGCTTCCATATCTTGGCTATTGTAAATAATGCTGCAATAAACATAGGGGTGCACATATTTTTTTGAATTAGTGTTTTGAATTTCTTCAGATAAATAGCGTATTTGTTGCGTGGTAAAGTTAGTTCTACTTTTAATTTTTTGAGGAAATTCCATACTGTTTTCCATAGTGGCTGCACCGATTTCAATGCCACCAACAGTGCACGAGGGTTGCTCTTTTCTCCACATTCTTGTTATTTATAATTTATTAATGTATTGATGCTAGCCATTCTGACAAGTGTGAGGTAATATCTCAATTAGGTTTTAATTTGCATTTCTCTGATGATTAGTGACATTGAGCACCTTTTCATATGTCTCTTGGACAACTGTATGTCATCTTTGGAGAAAGTCTATAAAAATCTTCTGCCCATTTTCATAGGATTGTTTGGGGGTTTTTGGTGTTATGTGTATGAGTTCTTTACATATTTTTTATATTAACCGTTTATTGGATGTATCATTTGCCAATATCTTCCCCATTCAGTAAAATGTCTTTTTGTTTAATTTATGGTTTCCATCGCTGTGCAAAAACTTTTTAATTTGAAATAGTCCCATTTGTTTATTTTTTTCTCTTATTCCCTTGCCCAAGAAAATATATCCAAGACAATATTACTAACAGTGGTGTCGAAGAGTTTACTATCTGTTTTTTTGTAGGAATTTTATGGTTTCAGGTCTTACATTTAAGTCTTTAATCCATTTTGACTTTATTCTTGAATATGGTGTACGAAAATGATCTGTTTCACTTTTTTGCATGATTCTATCCAGTTTTCCCAGCACCATTTATTGAAGAGACTGTCTTTACCCCATAGTATATTCTTGCCACATTTGTCATAGATTAATTGACCATTTAGTTGTGGATTTATTTCTGTGCTCTCTATTCTGTTACATTGATCTATGTGTCTGTTTTTATGCCAGTACCATGCTGTTTTGATTAATATACCCTTGTAGTATAGTTTGCTTTCAGGTACTGTGATACCTCCAACTTTGTTTTTCTTTCTCAAGATTGCTTTGGATATTCATGGTCTTTTGTAGTTTCATAAAAGTTTTATGATCATTTCTAGTTCAGTGAAAAATGCCATTGGTATTTTAATAGGGATTGCATTGGGTATTATAGGCATTTTGATGATGTTAATTCTTCCTATCCATGACTGTGGTATATCTTTCCAATTATTTGTATCTTCTTCAATGTCTTTCTTTAATGTCTTATCATTTTCTAAGTACAGTCTTTTACCTCCTTGGTTAAATTTATTGCTAGGTATTTTATTATTTTTGATGCAATATAAATGAAATTGTTTTATTAATTTCTCTCTATGATATTTCATTAGTGGTGTATAAAAAGGAAACTGATTTCTGAACATCAATTTTGTACCTTGCTACTTTACTGACTTCATTTATTACTTCTAATAGTTTTTTGATGGAATCCTTAGGGTTCTCTGTATAGTATTATATCATCTGCCAATAATGACAGTTTTATTTCTTTTTTTACAACATGCATGCATTTTATTTCCTTTTCTTGTCTGATTGCTGTGGTTAGGACATCCAACACTATGTTGAATAAAAGTGATGAAAATGGACATTCTTGTTCCTGATATTAAAGAAAAAGCTTTCAGCTTTCCACCATTGAGTGTTAGCTGTGGGTTTGTCATATAAGGCCTTTATTATGTTGAGGTATGTTCCCTTTACCCCCACTTTGCTAAGAGTTTTTATCATAAATGGATCTTAATTTTGTCAAATGCTTTCTGCATCTATCAATATGATCATATGATTTTTATCCATTTTGTCTATGTGGTATATCACGTTAACTAATTTGTAGATAGTGAATAAGCCTTGTATCGTGGGAATAAAGCCCAGTTTCATGGTGTATGATCTTAATAACGTGCTGCAGAAATTGTTTTGTTAATATTTTGTTGAGGATTTTTTTGCATCTACGTGCATCAGGGATATTGGCCTATGATTTTCTCTTTTTTGTAGTGTTTTTTTCTGATTTTGGTATCCGGGTAAGGCTGGCCTTGTAAAATGAGTTTGGGAGATTCCATCCTCTTCAATTTTTTTAAATATTTCAAGAAGGATAGGTATTAATTCTTCATTGCATGTTTGGAAAAATTCACCAGTAAAGCCATCTGGTCCAGGTCTTTCATTTGGGATTTTTTTTTTATTACTAACTCAATTTTGTTGGTAGTTATTGGTCTCTTCAGATTTTCTGTTTCTTCCTGATTCAGCCTTAGAAGATTGTATGTTTCTAGGAATTTATCTATTTCTTCCATGTTGTCCAATTTTGTGGCATATAATTGTTCATAGTATTTCCTTATAGTCCTTTGTATTTCTGTGATGTCAGTTGTCACTACTTTTTCATTTCTGATTTTGTTTATTTGGGCCCTCTCTCCTTTTTTCTTGATGAGTCTTGTTAAAGGTTTATTAATTTTGTTTATCCTTTCAAAGAACCAGCTCTTGGTGTGATTTTTATGATTTTTTCCCTTCTACTCACTTTGGGTTTTATTTGCTCTTCTTTTTCTAGTTACTTTAGATGTCAGGTTAGATTGTTTATTTGAGATTTTTCTTGTTTCTGGAGGTAAGACTGTATTGCTATAAGTTTCCCTCTTAGAACTGTTTAGCTGTATCCCATAGATCTGGGGTCATTGTGTTTTCATTTTCATTTGTCTCAAGGTATCTTTTGATTTCTTTCTTGTTTTCATTGTTAACCCATTAATTGCTTACTAACATGTTATTCAGCTTCCTCATGTTTGTGTGTTTTCAATTTCCTTCTTGTAACTGAATTCTAGTTTCATCCATTGTGGTCAGAGAAGATGCTTTATATGATTTCCACTTTCATAAACATATTGAGATTTGTTTTGTGGCCTAATATGTGGCCTATCATGTAAAATATTCCATGCGTATTTGAAAAGAATACATATTCTGTTGCCTTTGGGTAAATTCTTGTCCTAAAAGTATCAATTAAGTCCATCTGGTCTAATATGTCACTTAAGACCACCATTTCCTTGTTGATTTTCTTTCTGGAAGATCTGTCCACTGGTGTTAACTGGATTTTAAAGTCCCCTACTTTGTCTGTATTACTGTTGAGCTCTCCCTTTATGTCTGTCAGTATTTGCTTTATATATTTAAGTGCTCCTAATGTTTGGTGAATAGATGTTTATGAGAGTATTCTCTTTTTAGATTGATCCCCTTGTCATTATGAAATGCTCTTCTTTGTCTCTTGTTACAGCCTTTGTTTTAAAGTCTGTTTTGTCTGATGTAAGTATTGCTACCCTTGCTTTTTATTGTTGTTGCCATTTGCATGAAATATCTTTTTCCATCCCTTTAATTTCAGTCTGTGTGTCTTTTGATCTGAAGTGTGTCTCTTGTTGGTAGCATATGTATGGGTCTTGTTTTTATATCAATTCAGCCATGCTGTGTCTTCTGATTGGAGTATTTAGTCCATTTACATTTAAAGTAATTATTGATAGGTATATAGTTATTGCCATTTTATTAATTGTTTTCTGAATGTGTTTGTAGTTATTCCCTGTTCCTTTCTTATTCTTATACTCTCGTCTCTTGTGTGTTGATGATTTTTTTTTTTAGTGTTGTGTTTGGATTCCTTTCTGTTTATTTCTTTGATATCTCTTACTGAGTTTTGGTTTCCAGTAACCATGGGCTTCATATATACCAAGCTATAGTTATAGGATTCTATTTTAAGTTGGTGGTCGCTTAAATTCAAACACATTCTAAAACAATTAATATTTTTATTCACCCCCTCCACATTTGTTTTTGTCATTACTTTTTACTTTGTGTGTGTGTGTGTGTGTGTGTGTGTATCCCTCAATATATTGTTGTAATTAAACATGATCTTCCTACTTTTGCCTTTTAACCTCTGTACTACTTTTAGTTTGATCCAAAAGCAATGGTTGATCCATTGCTTTTGCTATGTGTTTGCCTTTGTCAGTTACAATTCTTTTTCTTTCCTATATTTTCTTATTAATATTGTTTTATCTTTTCTTCTTATATAAGTCTCTTTAATATTTCTTGTAATACTGGTTTAGTGGTGATGAACTCCTTTAGCTTTTCCAAGTCTGGAAAACTCTTTATCTCTCCTTCGATTCTGAATAACAGCTTTGCTGGATAGAGCCATCATAATTTTAGGTGTTTGCTTTTTATGACTTTGAATATTTCATGCCAATCCCATCTGGGTTGCAAAGCTTCTGTTGAGAAATCAGTTGATAGTCTTATGGAAGCTCCTTTGTAGGTAACTACCTGCTTATCTCTTGCTGCTTTTAAGATTCTCTTTGCCTTTAACATTTGACATTTTAATTATGATGTGTCTTGGTGTAAGCCTCTGTGGGTTTATCTTGTTTGGGACTCTCCGCATTTCCTGGACTTGTATGTCTATTTCCCTCACCAAGTTAAGGAAGTCTTCCATCATTATTTCTTCAAGTAGATTTTCAATCCCTTGCTCTCTGTCCTTCTAATTCTGTGAATGTTGGTACACTTGATTTTGTCCCAAAAGTTCCTGAAACTATGCTTATTGTGTCTGTCTATCTATCTATCTATCTATCTATCTATCTATCTATCTATCTATCTATCTATCTATCTTATTCATTTTGCTGTCCCAATTGGGTGTTTTCTGCTACCCTGTTTTCCAGATCGGTGATTTAATCCTCTTCTTCAACTAATCTGATGTGAATTCCCTCTAGTATATTTCTCATTTCAGTTATTGTATTCTTCATTTCTTACTGGTTCTTTTTTATGTTTTTCATCTATTGCATTTTTTATATTTTCTATCTTTTTGTGTAAATTCTCACTGATTTCATTTTCTCTTCCCCTGAGTTAATTGAGCATTCTTATAACCAGTGTTTTGAACACTGTATCTGGTAGGTTGTTTGCCAGCATTTTGTTTATTTCTTTTTCTGGAGTTTTGTCCTGTGTCCTTTCATTTGAAACATGTTTCTTTGTCTCTTCATTTTGGCTGACTCTTTGTGTTAGTCTCTATGTAATAGGTAGATCTGTTATGTCTCCCAGTCTTGACAGAGTGGCCTTCTGTACAGGGTGTGCTGTGGGGCCCAGTGGTGCAGTCTCCCTGGTCACCTGAACTGGGTGCTCCAGTGGTGTCTCCTGTGTGGAAAACATTTATGGGTTCAGTAATCTGGGCATGTTAGGACATCCATCCAAAATTTGTGCCCTCCTGTTGTAGTTGGGCCTTGATTGCTGCTGGCACATCAGTGGGTGAGATTGACCCTCAGACTGACTAATTATGAGGGTTGACCATAAATACAGTGGATAAGCTGTTGTTTGGGGGCTGACCACATGGAGCAAGAGTTGCTGTAGTGGAGCCAGCCAAGTCTGCCCTTTGGGTATGTCATTTGTGGAGCTGGTTGGTTGGTGCTCTGTTGTGGTCTGAAGCTGGCCCCTGGGTATTTTGGGTCTGAGGCCTCTTAGGAGGGGCTCTGATGTAGGCCAAGGTCATTGCCACTTATATGAGGCTTGGAGCCTCTTTCTTGGAGCTATAATGTGTTTTGTAATTGATTGTTACTTGCGCTGGGCTTGGAGGCACTAAGGGGAGGCTATGCTGCAAACTGAGACCAGCTGCCACTTGTGCCAGGTCTGGGACCCTTTGGTGGGCACCACAACATGAGCTAGGGCCAGTGTCATTTGTGCCTGGCTTGTGGCCACTTCATTCAAGCTATCGTCCAGGTCAACAGTGGCCACTGCTCATGCCAGGTTTGGGGCCACTTGATGGGAGTTACAATGCAAATTCAGGCCACTTGTCACTGGTGCTGGGTTTGGGTCTGTCTAGCAAAAGCTACAAGGCATGCTGAGCTGGCTACTGTTTATTTAGAGTTTGTGGACCTTTGAGGGATTTTTAGAAAGTCTGCAGTGCAAGCTGAAGCCGACCACTTGTGTGAAAGAGCTTAGAAGAGGCTTGAGCCAGGAAGATGAGTTGGGTGTGTCGGGGTCTCAGGGAGTCATGAGGGTGGGGTGAATGGTGTTAACCAGTTTAGTGGAGAGCTCAGATTTGATACCCAGGCCAGCTGGGTGGGAGGAGAGTTCAACAAAGGAGCAAAGGTGCCTGTCAGTGCTCCCATCCCTGGAGAAATTTGCCCTGACCCCTGGCCCTCCACCCCTCACCCTGAAGTTAGTCAATTTAGTCCCTCCCTGCATATCCCTGGTGCTTTTCAAGCTGCTGTCCCCATGCAGAAGCATAGAGTGAGTGTATTTGTGGGCCCCATAAGACCTACAGTGCCTCAGTCTCCCACAGCCCTTTGTTTCTCTGTGAAATAACACCCAGTGGTTTTCACAGCCAGATGTTATGAGGACTCCTGTTCTCAGCATTAGTGCTCCAAGTTGGGGAGCCACGTGTAGGGATGCGACCCCTTGTTCCTTAAGGGGACCTCTGCAGCTGAGATATTTCTCCTGATTCTTAATTGCCACACTGCTGGTGTAGGAATTGCCCATTCCGCATCTAGGCCCTTCCTACTAGTATCAACATAGCTGCTTTTTTATATTCTTAGTTATAATAATTTTGTTCAGCTAGTCTTCACATGGTTCTCGATGATGGTTGTTCTCTAATTTAGTCATAATTTTGGTGTGGCTGTTGGAGGCGGCAAGCACAAAGTTTACCTATTCTGTCATCTTGACCTTAAGTGCTTATCTCAAGTCTTGACTGGTGGTGAAGGTCCCAATTTCACATTGGTTCACTCAAATGGCTGGCAAGTGGATGCTAGCCATTGAAAGGAAGACTCGGTATCTCATCACATGGATTTCTTCATAGGATTATTTGAGTGTCCTCGTAGCTTAATAGCTGGAATCCCCTAAGAGAGTAAGGAAGAACTTTCATGACCTTGCCTTAGAAATGCAAGCTCTAGTCAGTGTGAGAGGAGAATACACAAAGGCATGGATAGCAGGAGAAGACAATCCCTGGGGACCTCTTCACATGACATCCTGTTAATTGGACCTTATAATTTAGAAGTGGCGAGTGCTCTGGATGCCTGGTAAGAAATGTGCTCCAAAGGAAAAGAGATATACTCTTCAAAGATTCAGGGGCTTACCATATCAATGAAATATTAATGGGTTCAGTAGTCTGAGCATTTCAAGACATTCCTCCAAAATAAAGGATAAGTGGTAGGTTATCCTTTATTGGTAGGATAACCAATAAAGCTAGGACAACAAGGTAGGAAGTACAAGTAGGAAGTACAAGGTAGGATAACACTGAGAAAGAAGCACAATGCTTAGAAACGTGCTTTATGCTTCAGAGGAAGTACGTTCCATATTTGAGTACAATGTTCTGTCTCATTTATCATGTGGCACAGAAGTTTTGAGTGAAGCCTAGTGCAAGAAGATACCTTGGTACAAGTTCAGGCTGCATTAAAAGAAACTCTGCCTCTTCCTCCATATAATCTGGCAGATATTGTGGTTCCCAAAGATATCTGTGAGAGAGAAACATGCTGGGTGGACCCCTAACAAGCCCTAATAGGAAAGCTGCAGCATAGAACAAAGGCCAATTCCCCAACCTCAACGTCCGCCTGTAGTTCCACCAAGTGGCAAACTCTTGGTTTGTCCTTGCACTTGCTAGTTCCTCTGCCTGACATACTTTTAAAATCATATATGTTAGCTCATTCTTTCATTTCTTTGCTTACATGCCACTTTATATGAGTCACGGAAGGACTCTATTTAAAATTGCAAATTCCCACTCCCCACCCAGCACTTTATCTCCTTTCTCCGCTTTATTTTTCTCCAGATAATTTAGTGTAACACATTGTATATTTATTTCACTTATTTGTTTATTGTATATGATCCATGTTAGAATGTAAATTCCATTAGGGTAAGGATATTTGTCTATATGTGTTGGATCCCCATTACACGTCACATAGAACAGTGCCTGTACATAGTAGACACTCAGAAAAATATGTATTGGATGAATGTATGAATTCCAGACACCAAATTATAATTGCCTAATGAACATTTCCATCCCAATGTACCCAAGACACTGATTCTTCATTATCTCTTATTCCCTGTGGTAGGCAGAAGAATGGCCTCCTTCAGAGATGTCTGTGTTCTATACCTTGGAATTTGTGAATGGAACCTGTGTACATTACATGAAAAACAGGAATTAGGTTCCAGATGAAATGAAAGTTACTAATCAGGGGACCTTAAAATGAGGAGATTATCCCAGAGTAGCTGGCTAGACTCAACATAATCATAAGAGTTCTTTAAAATGGAAGCAGGACAAAAGTAGCATCTCAGCATGGTGTGATCGTAGAAGAACTCAACTAGCTTTTGATTGCATTAAAGATCGAGGGAGGGGGTGACAAGCCATGGAATGCAGGCAGCCTTTAGAATCTGGAAAAGTGAAGGAAATGAGTCCTTCCCAAAGCCTACGGAAAGCAGAACAGCCCTGCTAATGCCTTTACTTTAGCCTGGTGAGAACCATGTCAGACTTCTGACCTACAGAACTAAGATAATACATTTGTGCTGTTTAAGCCCTCCTAAATTTTGTGGTAACTTGTTATGATCACAATAAGAAACTAATACACTTCCTTTCTATTCTCTTCAGATCTGCTAATTCTCCTATACCCTTTTCATTGCCAGGGACAGTTTTATACAGTGGTCATCGCTTCCTTTCAGTTTTCATGTGATGGCTTCAGTAAACTTCAGTCTTCAGAAGTCAGACTCCTACTCATCTATTTCTATTTCCACACCTGGAACCAAGCAGGCCTACAGCTTTAATCCCCATTTGTGTTTCTGTTGTGTTTCAGGTCAACAGAGATACTAATCTTGTGTTTAAGCATAGTTATGTGTTATTAACTTTCTATTATCACCTACCTTTCTCAGTAAATCACATGGAATTTACCCCTCATTGAAATGTCCACTACTACTGCTCTAGCTCTAACCCTCAGCATCACTTCATGGATTATTGCAATAACTTCCTAACTGCTTTAGCTGTTTCCAGGCTTTCTCATCCTAAATCATTGTATTGACTGCATACTGCCAGTTGTCACTGTAAAATATAAAGATGGTGTTATTACTCCCCTGTTCAAAAATATTAACTAGCTCCTATTCTATTTAGAATAGAATTCACACTGTTAAGAACCAAGTAATACCAAGAGATATTGTGGGCTCAGTTCCAGACCACCTCTACAAAGCCAGTGTCACAATAAAGTGTGTTGTACTCTTTTTGCTGGTGGAGGTCTTGCCTTAAATTTACAAAAACAAAAAACAACAGCAACAAAAAACACCCACAAAGCACAACAACGAGAAGCAGAATAAAACAAGGTATGCCTGTATCAAGGCCACAGTCCCTGGAATCAAATCTCCTATGTTATGAACCTTGTGTCAGCACAGGTTGTGGGTCAGAAAAACCTGCGTTTGCATCCTAGTTTTACCATTTACTACAGGACCAAGGACAACATTTTTACCCTCCCAGGAGATCATTGTAACACTTATTTCACAGAGTCATGAGAGTTCTGTACCATAATCTATGTAAACAGTTTAGTACAGTGACTGGCACAAAATGTGATCAATAAATGCAATATTCAATGTTCTTAAGGATCTGGCCCTTTCTATTGATCTGCTGAGGCTGCCATAATGAAATATCAAACCCTGAGTGGCTTAAACAACAGAAATTAATTTTCTAGCATCTCTGGAGGCTGCCCATACAAGGTCAATGTGCCCTCAGGGTTGGTAAATGGTGAAGCCTCTCTTCCTGCCTTAAAGATAGCCGCCTTCTCATTGTGTCCTCAAGTCGCCTTTGGTTGTTTGCACATGGAGACAGACAGAGAGAGAGACATCTGGTGTCTCTTCCTCTACTTAATAAGACACCAGTTCTATTGAATTAGGACCCCATATTTACGGCCCATTTAACCTTAGTTAATTCTCTAAAGGCCCATTTCCAAATACAGTCACATTGGGGGTTAGGGATTCAACATATAGATTCAAAGGGGACACAGTTCAGTCTACAGAACCCTCCTGAACCTGATATTCCCGACTCATCTCTCTCTAGTGACGCAAATGGCAAGCTCCTGCCACAGTATTTCATGTCTAAAACGCACATCCTCCCTTTCTTCTCTAGTCCCAATCCTATGTAGTTCAAACTTCTCTGAAGTTTTCTCCATTTCAAATTCAGAAGTAACTCATCCATCTTTGCTCTTATCTTTGGTACTTTGGTACTTTGTTCAAACCATTAATACAGCTAATGTAAGAACAGTATTTTTTAACATGCCTATTTCTTTTTCAACATACAGTTTTCTCTGTTAAGTCCCATAATCATTGGATGATGTAATTATTATTAATAAGCATGTTTTATGAATGTGACAACTGAGCCTCAA